>NC_041385.1:278492070-278531803 GCF_002162155.2 Triticum dicoccoides
CCAATAGATCGGCTTCAGTTAGTAGCAGTAGCAAAGGAATCGCTCGATCGGGTTCAGTTAATAGCCATCGATCGATCGCTCGGGTTCAGTAATGCATAGCCTGCAGTGTAATCGCTCGGGTTCAGTTAGAGACCAACGCCTCGCTCGGGTTCAGTTAGAGCCAACGCCTCACACACACGCGCGTACGTGTACGAGAGAAACACGCATCGCTCGGCCCCCAACCCCCCATCGTAACCAGCAACTCCCCAAATGTTCCTCCCCCTCGCTTCTACCACAGTTTTTTCCATCATGGACGGCCCAAAGAATGTCATGCATCTGCGTCTCCGGCCCGCCCAGGACGAAAAGCCCATTTTCTGTCATGATTTTTTGTCATGGAAGTAGGAGCCCACCACATCTATGATGATACCGGGTTTTGTCACAATTATCGTCATAGAAGTGTCATATGTATGACAGGAAAAAATTCGTTCGGCCCAAAATGTCACGGATGTGTCTTATTTTTGTAGTGAAATGGAATGGTGAGATGATAATGCAATTCTACTATACAGCCCATTTTTACCCAGATGGCAAGATTGTCTGGATGGCTGAGGGTACTAGTTACCAATCTTCTATTGCTAAGTGGGCTAAGTTGATCTATGCACCTGAAGAGGAAGAGAATGACACTGATGTCTATGCTAAGCCCAGGAAAGGCCACAACTTCATGGCACACATGTACAAGGAGATACCAGATGATACCTTGGAGACACACAAGTTTGGCTCAGTCTACTATCTTCCGCCAGGGCTGCCAACCAGCAACACGATCCTGAGGCACACATTGTTGCCCAAGTCTGGAGATGACAAGATGATCAGGGGGCATTCAGTTAATTTGCTGCATATGTTTGATGTGCCAGAGAAGTTCAAGGTGATGCCTTGAAAGTTGAGATAGTTAAGAGGACTGCAGCTGATCAGAAAAGATCATGTGGCTAAGCTCAACAGATTCATATGCTCATTAATTCCAAGGTGGGCACAGGCACATACTTGCTAGACAGAGAGCATCTTCCCTTGAGGCCAGACTTTGAGGATAACACAGTTGTTATGGATGCATCACATCCTACTTCTGTTGAGGCTCAAGAAAAGAGAGAGAAGGCTAAGGCAGAAAAAGCTTCAAAGATTCCAGATGCCTCAGCTGCACATCTCAATACCAAGCAGGACTAGCTCAACTATCTGCTTGAAGCTACAGTTAGAAGTGAGAAAGGACTAACAACCCTGAATCAAAACCAAGAAAGTCTTGAGAGAATCGTTGAGACTAAGTTTTATGATCTAGAGTTGAAGGTCACAGAGATTCAGACTGCAGTTGAGCAACTCCAAGAAGAAGCAGAGGAGAGGAGAGCGTCGGTGTCAAAACCGGCGGATCTCGGGTAGGGGGTCCCGATCTGTGTGTCTAAGGCTGATGGTAACAGGAGGCAAGGGACACGATGTTTTACCCAGGTTCGGGCCCTCTCGATGGAGGTAAAACCCTACTTCCTGCTTGATTGATATTGACGATATGGGTATTACAAGAGTTGATCTACCACGAGATCATAAATGCTAAACACTAGAAGCTAGCCTATGATGATAATGATTGTCCCTCTAAGGACTAAACCCTTCGGTTTATATAGACACCGGAGGGGGCTAGGTTTACACGGAGTCGGTCACAAAGAAGGAAATCTATTATCCTGATTGCCAAGCTTGTCTTCCACGCAAAGGAGAGTCCCATCCGAACACGGGATGAAGTCTTGAGTCTTGTATCTTCATGCTCCAATAGTCCGGACAAAGTATATAGTCCGCCTGTCCGGATACCCCCTAATCCAGGACTCCCTCAGTAGCCCCTGAACCAGGCTTCAATGACGATGAGTCCGGCGCGTAGTTTGTCTTTGGCATTGCAAGGCGGATTCCATCTCCGAATATTCCGAAGTAGATTTAAGGATTGTGTCCAGCTTCGCGAGATAATTTCCGGACACCTCCGTAGAGAGCATAGCACTTCATAGATCTGACCTGTTCACAATTTTTGTGCGATGTGCTCTTACACCGTGGTCTGGTCCAACATGAACCGGTTTTTCTTAGCCAGCCTCAACACACGTCACGAGGCGGTTTTATTGGCATGCCTTGCCAAAGCAGAGATCGTGTTCCCCTTATCGCGAGATCTTCCATCGATACGGGCGTGCGCACCCCACGACAAATGTTGGTATGACTCTGTGTTTTTAGGTAAGTCCCAAGCGGTTACGCTGAGGACGCTTGATATTCACCCCATTTATAGAGGGGCCGAGGCCTATCCCTCTTTCTACCATGCTTGCACCTTTTCGCATCTCGAGTTCCAACACCTGAAGCCCAAGCTTAAGCCCTCCAGATCTTCAATCATGTCCGAACCCAACCTTCAAGGTCGGTGAGTAGCTTCCTCTGTCTTAGAGGAGGACATCACGAAGCTTAGGGAGGTCGGATACCTGACTGCCGACATCAGGCACATGCTCCCTGCTTCAGGGCAAATCATCCCTACTCCCGAGCCCAATGAGAGCGTCATATTTGTTTCTCACTTCCTCCTTGGCTTAGGCCTTACTTTTGATCCCTTCGTGAGAGGGCTCATGTTCCACTACGGGCTAGATTTTCATGATCTGGCTCCGGATGCCATCATTCATATCTCGTCGTTCATCGTTGTGTGAGAAGCTTTTCTCCACGTCACCCCGCACTTCAGCTTATGGCTCAAAACTTTCAATGTGAAGCCGAAGATGATTGAGGGGCGACACCGGAGTGCGGAGGTGCTGTAATAATAAGGAACGCCGATGCTCCATGGCCAGAGGGTTCCTTCCCGGAGGTGTCCGATCTATGGCAGCGGAGGTGGTTTTATGTCACAGCTCCCAGAGGCACAAAGTGGGTGGCTGCCACTGACTTCCGTTCTGGCCCTCCGCCTCAATTGGCATCATGGGCTGATGTAGGACGGGATTGGGGACCTACTAATGATGTAACCAAGCTTCAGAGCCGCATACAGGAGCTTCTTGAGAGGGACATCAGCCTTGTAAGCGTAATTCAGGTAATGCTAATCCGACGGATCTTGCCGCGCAAACGCCGGCCTCTCTGGATGTGGGAGTTCAATCCGGAAGGTCCGCGGACTATTCAACACTTCTTCGGTGTCACGCTCAAAGGAATGTGTAAGTTATTCTTCGGACCACAAGTAAAGTGTCCGGACACCACCGAGGATGCGGGCCTGAGCTGCAACCGCCCAGATACCCAAATAAGCAACCCAGAAACCGAACACTTTGTTTATTTTTATCATAACATTATTCTGAAAAACCCTCCCTGGCTAGGAGTGGCTCAGCAAGGCAGAGAGAATCAGGTGTCCGGCACCACTTCCCGAAGGCTCGCCTAGCCCCACCATAGCCAAGATGCTTGGTTGTGTGCTAAGGAAAGTATCCTTGGGGAAAGACGAAGGGAAGAACAGAGAAGCAGAACTTCACACATTGCACATCCAAACCAGGGGAATTGTTACCTCCCCAAAGGAGGATAGTCGGGGAGGGGAATCTAAGGCATCCTCCCCTCGCGGGAAGAAGAGGGCCGCCTCCAAAGACTTGGAGACGGAGGTGGCCAGACAAGGGAAGAAAGCTTCACCAGGGGGCCCTGCCCCGAAGGGCGTCCTCACTGCACCATGCCCGCCAACGGGCCAACCCTCAGCCGAGCTATAAGTTAATCGTAAATATGAAGGTACTGCTTCCTTCTCCGAGAACAATAACCAGGATTCATTATTTGCAGTCTGGCTAGCAGCTCTTCTCGACAGAGTTTGTCTTCGGGGGATCTCCTTTCGGAGATGATGGAGAGTGAGACCCCACCAACCTCTCCGCCTCATGAGGCGGGTGACCCCGAGGTGTCTTCACGGAGGAGTCCAGATTTGCCGAAGCCAGAAGCTAATACTTCGGCCGCCCTGAGCCCGGAGCGTTCGGCTCCCACGGGGGGCGATAAGAAGGGTCCGGCACAGTTCGACGTCCGACCTGACACACCGACGGGCCTTCTGGAGAGAGCTGCTCTCTCGGAGGAGCACCGTTCACTAATGAGCATGGTGCTTGAGAAGATTTCATCTGCCACAAGCGGGTTGAATGAAGCCTTTACGAGCCTGCTCAGAGGCTTCGAGGTATGTAATGAAAATACATATTTTTTGACTGTGACACGCGCGCTAGGTGTGCTCCATATGGATAGTAGCCCTTGAGACTCTGGTTGCCCGCCCTAGGCGGCAAACGGAGGATCACATTGTTAAGTAATGATCGCGTTGTATCTATGCGCATGTGTCTAAGGATCCGGTAGCCAACCGGTCCGTTGAAGTTGCCGAACTAAGGAGGCAGATTGGAGTTACTGATGCCGACATCACGCTGAACGAGCGGCTTAACGAGTCACAAGGTCTGAGCTCTGCTTTTCTTTTTTATATATGAAAAATTGAGAGGAGCATAATATTAATGTGATATGCTTGGACTACAGACCGTGCTGCTGCTATGGAAGCCCTGAGGGCGGAACTTGCCCTAGCCAAGGAACAAGCCTGGGCTAGCAATGCGGCTGCCCTAAAGGCGGCCGAAGAGTTGAGAGCCGAACAGGCTGCTCATCGCCGAAGCAAAGACAAAATAGTCGAGATGGCTGTGGAGCTGAAAAATGTCGCTGACCAGTATGAGCTCCTTGAAAAAGAGAATCAAGCTAATTCGGCTGACCTAAAAAAGGCACTTGATGCGGCCAAGGAGACGCGGTCTGAAATCAGGGATGCGCGGGAGGAGCTTCGCCAGCCCCGAGAAATCGCAGCTGGAAACCCCTATTTATTGCGGATGAAGTTTTTAGATCCAAAATATGCTCCCCTGGATCGACGCTGGAGCCTTGCAGACGCGTATGCGGATTTGGCAAAGAGTACGGCTGATGCGGCCAAGTTTTTTGAGGATCAAAATGATAAAGAAGTGGAGAAGTTGTTCTGGTCGCAATTCAGTGCTCCTGCGCGCCCATTGCCGTTGAGTGAGAAGATGGCTGATGTGGCTGAGCTTCATAGGCCATCCGGTCTTGCAATGCGGTCTGTAATAGACCATCTATGGTCGAAGGGGCCTAAGCCGGACAGTTATTTTGGTTTAGTGCGACAATTTCTTGGTGCCGTCTCACAAATCGATGCCATGAAGAGGTTGGCCTTCATAGAGGGTGCACGTATGGCTCTTGCCCGCGTTAAAGCATATTGTACAGATATGGAGGCCACCATCGTTACGACCCAGAATCCGGCGGGAGGCGAGGATCCGGCCGAGCACTACTTGGAGCAGGTAACGGAAGGTGCTCGGTTAGTAGAGGCTCAGTGCTCAAAGAATGTCATGTTTGAGTGACAAATCGTTTCATTGTAAAAACAATGCTATTTTAGTTATTAAGGCTATGTTTATACTTTTTGCCCGAAAGTGTTATTGTGCCTCCTGTGCGGCCGTTTTATGTATAAATGTAATCTGAAAGTTAACAGCCGTTGGCTTCAGCCCCCACGCATACAATGCAGGGGTGTTCGCGAAAATATGCAGAATCACACTTGATCCAACGTCTTGGTCGATTAAGGAGGTGATCGCACGTCGAACTAGGCAACCGGACTATATAGCTTTAACACGTTCACTTAGCCATAGGAATTTGACGGTGGGGCTACTATGTAGCCCCTGGTACCTTCGCATGCATCCGAGTACGGGCGCGTGTGTACATGATCGGGAAATGGTCCTTCGTTAATGCGGAGGAATCCTAAAGATTCTGATAAGTCTTCGAGTGGTTGAAAAGTCTCTCGCTGTATCATGACAGTCAGTTTTCGGCTTTCTCTACTGAGGTGCTCATCCGGAATAACCAGGGCACAATCGCAGTAGTTCTCCTTTGTCCGCCTTAGCCGATAAGAACGGAACGTAAGGCGGCAAACCCAGGAGCCGGGAAAATCCAACATTTGACCAAAGACATGATTCGGAGCTGATGCATATAAGGCCAAACTCGCGACGCCAAACACTCCCGAAGGTATTTGGACTTTGTAACATATATTGGGCTGAGTAACGCCCTTTATTATGAACCCTGTATTTCCAGGTACGTGCATTAGTCTATCGTGGCGAAATGCCAATAACGGCAGTATCCTCTATGGGTGTAGTTCCCATGGGATGTGTAGACAACAAGAGACAATAAAGAAGGTTTACACGGGGGCTTAATCTAAAGAGAAACCTTTGAGCAGGGCCCTGCTACACGTCTGCGCCTTTGTCTCCGTTGTGTCGTGTCCTGGGAGGGTATCGCATGAATGGTGTCTGTAAAAAGGAAAACTCATATAGAAGAGTATGACGTAAGTGTGCTAAGAGTTGGCTATCCCCAATGGACAGTAAAAGGTGAAAGACATTGGCCTGCTAATAAGGTCAAGCCAAGAGTTGGGCTTTATTAAATATCTATAGCCCCTGGTGTCCGCTATGGGATTACATGCGTGGCACCCAGACCAGGTTTATTTGGACTGTCGGACTCGTCTAACCGTGTTCGTGTTCTTAACGACCAATTGTGCATTTATATATTAGGGGTCGCTTAGAGTCCGGCTGCTAGAGCCTTCTCATACTCCTCGGCGCGTAGAGAATGCTATGTTCTTCTGTTAACGGTGATGACGCCACGTGGACCGGGCATCTTGAGTTCAAGGTAGGTGTAGTGCGGTACTGCATTGAAGCGGGCGAAGGACGTTCTTCCGAGCAATGCGTGATAACCACTTTGCAGAGGGGCGATGGTGAAGAGTAGTTCTTCGCTTCTGATGTTGCCTGGGGAGCCGAATATCACCTCTAGTATGAGGGAGCCCCTGCAGCGAGTTGCGACGCCTGGTATCACCCCTTGAAAGGTGGTGTTGTTTTGGCTGATTCTGGATGGGTCTATCCCCATCCTGCGGACCGTGTCTTGGTATATTATGTTAGGACTACTGCCGCTGTCCATGAGGACGCGAGTGAGATGGTATCCGTCGATTATTGGGTTGAGCACCAAGGCAGCTGATCATCCATGCCGCATACTAGTCGGGTGGTCCCTGTGATCGAAGGTGATCGGGCGGGCCGACCAATGGTTAAGTTTGGGGGCGACAGGCTCTATAGCGTATGCGTCTCTGAGCGTGCATTCGCGCCTTCTTGTGGGTATGTGAGTCGCGTGGATCATGTTTACTGTTTTTACCTCGGGTGGGAATTTTTCTGCCCCCCAGTGTTCGGCTGGCGAGGCTCATCCTTGTCTTCACTTGGTGTTTCTCTTCCCTTGTGTTTGGCATTTAATTTTCTGGCCTACTTAAAGACCCAACATTCTCTATGAGTGTGGTTCGCAGGTTTTTCGAGGGTGCCATGAATTTGGCACAGTCTGTCCAGGACTTTGTTTAGGCCGTACAGTCCCTCTTTGCCGGCTTTAAATGGCTTCTTTTGTTGACCGGGTCGAGAGCCCCTGAATCCGGCGTTGATCATTGTGTTGTTCGGACTTTCTTCCTTGTTTTGACGTTTGTTTTTAATGCGTTGTGGCTTCCCGTTGCCATCCCTGATTTTGGATATACTTGGGTCGCTGGTGCCTTTACGGGCCAACCAGCTATTTTCACCCGCGCAAAAGAGGGTCATAAGGCTTGTTAAGGCTGCCATTGTCCTCGGCTTTTCTTGGCCGAGGTGTCTAGTGAGCCACTCGTCCCGGATGCTGTGCTTGAAGGCCGCTAGGGCTTCGGCATCTGGACAGCTGACAATTTGGTTCTTCTTAGTGAGGAATTTGTTCCAAAGCTTGCGGGCGGACTCTCTAGGTTGTTGAATTATGTGACTTAAATCGTCCGCGTCCGGAGGTCGGACATAGGTCCCTTGAAAATTGGCCCTGAAAGCATCCTCGAGTTCCTCCCAACTTCTGATTGAATTTTCGGGGAGGCTTTTCAACTGGTGCCGAGCTGGTCCCTTCAATTTGAGGGGAAGATATTTGATGGCCTGGAGGTCGTCCCCACGAGCCATGTGGATATGCAGAATAAAATCCTCAATCCAGACCCCGGGGTCTATCGTTTCGTCATATGCCTCTATGTTCACAGGTTTAAAACCCTGTGGAAATTCGTGGTCCAGCACCTCTTCGGTGAAGCACAGGGGGTGAGCTGCCCCTCTGTATCTGGATGTGTTCTGGCTTTCCGTCGGCTGTTGTTGTGTCCGGTACTGATTCCGGACTGGTATTCGATCAGTCTGATCGTTTTGGTGACCATAGTCCTGCGCCGGGGCGTGTCCTTTAGATCCATAGATGGACCTGGCCGCGCTGGCCTTTTTATCCAGGAGCTCACGTAAATCGTGTGCAGCGCCGGTAGCTGCTCTATTGCGGTTACGAAGTGGTTTGTCCGGCCTCTTGGCCGTATTGTTCTTCGGTGGAACGGCCTCATCGTCGAATTCTGGCAGCAGCTTGCGTTTTGGATAGCTTTTTGTGTGGCGATCGTCACCGTACTTTTCTTCAGTGTCTAGCACTTTATTCCATCTGTGATTGAGTGTTTTCTGTGCGGCTTTAAGCCTTTGCTTCTGCTTCTTTAAACTTCTCGCAGTGGCCATAAGCCTTCTGTGGAGGTTATCTCGTTCAGCACGTGTTTTCGGGATGATGAATGCATCGTCGTCCCGACTGTGCTCTTGTCCCGGGTCAGTTTGATGAGTTTGTCCCTTGGGATCACTGTGATCAGGCGTCTACTCCGGGTTGTGTTCGGCGTGACCTGGCTCATCTTTCTCCATTGCTGGGTCCATATGGTCGTTGTTGCCCTCGGAGTTGACTGGGGTGTCAATCTTTCTAGCGTTGTTATTGCTAATTTTACTGTTGCTGGACTTGGAGCGGCGTCTGCACCGTCATTTTGGCTTTTGTCCGGGGGTTTTATCCTCCGGTTTGTCGCTGTCGTCCTCCTTAGGCGTATCCACCATGTATATATCGTATGACGAGGTGGCAGTCGAGCGCCCTGTTGGTGGTGGTTCTGAATCGTCTCCTGTGCCGACGTCCATACCGTCGGTATCGTCGGAGTCGAAGTTAAGCATGTCTGATACATCGTTGATAGTGGCTATGAAGTGGGTGGTGGGTGGGCAACGAATTTCTTCATCGCATTCTTCCCCCTTGGGCCGGACATAGTTCGGCCAAGACTTTAATGAGTTCAGCACGTCGCCAAAGGGCGAGCACTGGAAGATGTCCGCAGCGGTGAATTCCATTATCGAAGCCCAACCGGGTTCGGTGGGCTCGGGGGCACGCGGACTAGGACCCACGGCCGGACGCGAGTCCGGGGGTACGGTGACACAGGCTTCCTTGGGGGTGAAGCCGGTGTTTGGCTCTACCACCGATGAGTGTG
Source organism: Triticum dicoccoides (assembly GCF_002162155.2). NCBI lineage: Eukaryota > Viridiplantae > Streptophyta > Magnoliopsida > Poales > Poaceae > Triticum > Triticum dicoccoides. The sequence continues at coordinate 278,501,372 of NC_041385.1, forward strand.
CGGCCTCCGGGGCGGGTTCCATCCACCCGTCCTCGGACGACGCAATCTGCCCCGGATTTAGGTCCGGAGCTCCTGCAGGTGCGATATCCCGAGCATTGTCAGACAGCAGGTCTAAGTCGTGCTTGTCATGACTGTTCGGTGCTCCTGGCATGGGCCCGAATCCGTCGAAGATCAAGTCTCCGCGGATATCGGCCGTGTAGTTCAAGTTTCCGAATCTGACCTGATGGCCAGGGGCGTAGCTGTCGATCTGCTCCAGATGGCTAAGCGAATTGGTCCGTAGTGCGAAGCCGCCGAACACGAAGATCTGTCCGGGGAGAAAAATCTCATCCCGGACCATGTAGTTGTTGATCGAAGGAGCCATCAAGCCTTGCAGCGACGACACAGAGGAACTCTCAATGAAAGCACCAATGTCGGTGTCAAAACCAGCGGATCTCAGGTAGGGGGTCCCGATCTGTGTGTCTAAGGCTGATGGTAACAGTAGGCAAGGGAAACGATGTTTTACCCAGGTTCGGGCCCTCTCGATGGAGGTAAAACCCTACTTCCTGCTTGATTGATATTGACGATATGGGTATTACAAGAGTTGATCTACCACGAGATTGTAAAGGCTAAACCCTAGAAGCTAGCCTATGATGATAATGATTGTCCCTCTAAGGACTAAACCCTCCGGTTTATATAGACACCGGAGGGGGCTAGGGTTTACATGGAGTCGGTTACAAAGAAGGAAATCTATTATCCGGATCGCCAAGCTTGTCTTCCACGCAAAGGAGAGTCCCATCCGAACACGGGACAAAGTCTTGAGTCTTGTATCTTCACGCTCCAATAGTCCGGACAAAGTATATAGTCCGGTTGTCCGGATACCCCCTAATCCAGGACTCCCTCAGAGAGTAAGAACTACAACATATGCTTATCAGAGGGTGCCTAGAGCACAAAGGTCTGCAGCAGTGCCAGCCAGTGACACTAGGGCCACAACTTTAGCTCCTGCAGCCACAACCTCAGTTGCCCCTCTAGTTCCTCAAACATCACTTGAAGTCTTTGCAAATGTTGTTCTCTTCACGCCATCTCAGCACTCCAGAGCTCCCGGAGATCTTGCTTAGAGTGTCGTATAGCACTATGCATTTTCGACCTTTTTGGTAACTTGTTGCCAAAGGGAGAGAAAGTGTATAGATCATAGGCTTCGAGAGAGAGTGTTTGCTTCTTATTTGTCTCTCTTGATACTTATTTGCTTGTGTTTGCTACAATATTTGTGCTTGTGTGTGAGATACTCTTATGATCATGTGATTGATCATATCATGCTTCATTACATGTGCTTGAATGATGCTATCTTATCATTTGTGTATGATCAATCATATTGGTCTTGGTGATGAGTGCATGTTATTTTCATTCTATTATTTTGAGCGCTCCACCAAGATGTATGTGACATGGAAGAGTAAACCATGAGCCTATTCGATTGTGCATTTGCATTCAAAGCAAATCATAAATAATGCACAAATTTAGAGGGAGCTCTTGCTTATCACATACTTCTCAAAGCGACGCTATATTTCATTCTTATTATCTTGTGTCGATGCTTTGATCTATATGTTGTCATCAATTACCAAAAAGGGGGAGATAGAAAGTGCAACTAATCCTTGGGTGGTTTTGGTAATTCATAACAACATATAGCTCATTGAACTAATATCCTTTGAAGATGATTATTTTAGAAAGTTCAATGATTGGCATGGCATGGACTAGAGATGTGGACCCCTCAAAATGCTAAGGACAAATATGGGCAAAATCTCAAGACTCTTCATTTCTATTTTAGTGATCCAAGATCACATTGAGTCCGTAGGAAAGCCAATACTATTAAAAGGGGATGAGGTATTGCTTAATGGTCTACTTGCTCAAAATGCTTAGTGATATGCTCCAAAGCCATCAACCATCTTCTCAAATCCAAACATGTCCTAGACCTGAAAGTCAAACTCGGCCCCACAATTTGATTCATCCGCCGCCACTGAGTTCACTTGACATAGCCATAGCCAAAAACCCTAATCAGATCGCTCATTGATAGGGATCTCGGTCACACCTAGATGGGACTGCAAACTCTCTGTTTCCCTTCGTAACGTTTCGGTGTCACCGAAATGAGCAATCGGTCCCACCGAGTTTGCAGTGCAAACTCTCTGTTTCTCTTTCGTAACATTTCGGTATCACCGAAAGGAGCGATCGACCCACCGAGTTTGCCTGACCAACTCTCTGTTTGCATGTTACTGAAATCGGTCTCACTGAGTTGAAGCAATCGGTCAAACCGAACATCAAGTTTTGCCCTAACCCTAGCTCACCGACCAACCGAGTTGATCATGTAGGTCCCATCGAAAATCCAAACATTCACATTTTGAACTAAGTCGGTCTCAGCGAGTTCACACATTCGGTCTAACCGAGTTGCATCTTTTGTGTGTAACGGTTAGATTTTGTGTGGAGGCTATATATACCCCTCCACCCTCCTCTCCATTTGTGAGAGAGCCATCAGAATGTGCCTACACTTCTAGCATTAATTTTCTGAGAGAGAACCACCTACTCATGTGTTGAGATCAAGACATTCCAATCCAACCACAAGAATCTTGATCTCTAGCCTTCCCCAAGTTGCTTTCCACTCAAATCATCTTTCAACCATGGCCAAATCTATGAGAGAGAGTTGAGTGTTGGGGAGAGTATCATTTGAAGCACAAGAGCAAGGTGTTCATCATCAACACACCATCTATTACTTTTGGAGAGTGGTGTCTCCTAGATTAGTTAGGTGTCACTTGGGAGCCTCTGTCAAGATTGTAGAGTTCAACCAAGGAGTTTGTAACGGCAAGGAGATTGCCTACTTCGTGAAGATCTACCCAAGTGAAGCAAGTCCTTCGTGGGCGATGGCCATGGTGGGATAGACATGGTTGCTTCTTCGTGGACCCTTCGTGGGTGGAGCCCTCCGTGGACTCGTGCAACTGTTAACCTTCGTGGGTTGAAGTTTCCACCAACATGGATGTACGATAGCACCAACTATCGGAACCATGCCAAAAATCTTTGTGTCTACATTGCATTTGCACGTGTAGTTTGATTGCTTGACTTGTGTTAAGTTATTAAAATCTGCGAAGACTTATAATTGGGAAAAGGCTAGATTTTTATTTGGTCAAGTAGTCTAATCACCCCCCCCCTCTAGACCTACTTTCGATCCTACACAGACGCCTGGCAAGAACCGCACCACATCGCCGCTCCACGTATCCTCCTTGAACCATTTTCTCCACACTCTCCATAGCATCCGGTGAGTAGGAAGACGAGTTCTCCGGCATAAAAGCCAGCTGGGTGCCCCAACAAGCAAGGAAACTCGCTGCCCTACCTCCATCCCCGCCCAAGGCCATCAGTACCATGGGTGAGGTTGTAGGCAGGCAAGTAGACGAGCAAGCCGCCGCTCCAAGCTGGCCCCTGGTTCATTAACTCGACGCTCCAAGCCTACTCGCAGAAGAGTTGCTAGTTGCTTCAGGCCAGCACACGGGGGACCATGATGTCCAGTGCATCGTGGTTGGCCGCGCCATCCGACGCAAACATTGGCGGAACTGCGGCATGCTAGTGGAGGTGGCCAACACGTCTTTTATGGCCAGTGCCGACACCGATGAATAGTAGACCGCAAGAGTCGTCGCCGCTCGAAACCCATGAATGCTACGACAACCGCGTCGCCCAAAGACACCCGGTGTGTTGCCCGGTTTAGCTCAAAACATCATGGACCCCAGCTGCGGCCGACATTAGAAATCATACATGCCTCTAGAAGTTATTCGTGTTTACTCAAAAAATGTCCAAAATATAATTAATTATGTATGATCTTGACTTGTTGTGCTCGCACTAGTAGTAGGGACTAGAGATTTTTCTTTATTTATAACTCTCCTCACATTTTTTGGCTTTGAAGTGAATCATGGTTGTGGACATTATCTATGAATGTGTAGATATCTGTGGACATGAGTTTGATGTGGAAGTTGAACTTGGAATGTTGGGCTTACGTGTGAACTGAACCATGTCCAATGCTTCATCTGTTATTGTTTGTAAAGTAATTGGAATTATTACATGACCCAAAAAAATTATTTGTGCCACATCAGTAGATGCATGGACATCACAACAGGCATGCTGACTAGATAAACATTTGAACCTAGCTATTATGATGGAAAATTTGTATTGATAGCAGTTTTAGATGAAGGAGATGCCTAGCCTGCTCTACCTCTGCTAGCTTCTATCTGGCTTCTTCCATCTCTTCTTTGGATTGGGTGAAGAGAGCATCTGTTTCTCTTTTTGCTTCTTCAGGAACTCAGCTACATTCTCAAGGGCTGCTGCATGCTTTCTTTTAGCCTTTACTAGAGCCACGAGGACACGAACAGTTGACGACTCCACCTGGCTGGTGTGTAATCCAGCATCATCTCGGAATTTGCACCTTGTGTCTAATCCAGTATCATTAGGGAACGGGCACCTCATGTGTAATCCAGCCTCATTTTGGAAACATGATCTTGAGGTTGACCATACTTCCCTCCTCGCAGGAACTGCATCCTGACATGAATTTACTTCTTTTTTAGATCAATACTCGAAGAAACCCAGATCCATTTAGTAGAAGCCAAATAAACAGGACTCAGAGAAGTGAATTCAAAAGGAGAAATATAAAAATAGACTCCAAGGTGAGGACACCCACTTCCTACATCAAGCTAAAAATGAAAGCATTAGGATGATTAAGACTCTTCCTATTACACATCGGAGAACACAAGGCTAACAAAAACAGAAACTACCACATATACACATCGAAGAACACGAGGCTAAACGAAAGTAATTGAAAGGGTGTTACTTACCAAAGCTCGTTTTACAGGTTCGGTGCAGCTCCTCTTTAACTTGCCACATTCCTTGAAGATGTCCCCAATATCCCGTGTTTGGTCTCCATTGCTCCTCTGCATGTTCGTGCTCGTGGTTTCAAAATCTCAACATGGCAAGAAAAATATAGTAATACTCACGCATCTTGTGGCCAACATTAAGGCACTCATCTGCCATGTTAGAGTATCTTCAATAGGAGCGCAACGCGCGGCGCATTAAAAAAGTGTTTACAGCACCGGAATAGCTAGTTTTTACGGGCCACGGAGTGCTGGCTCCAGCGGCTGCTGCAAAAACATTGCACTCGCGCGCCGCTCCAGCACACGCGCTATATGTTTTCCCCCTTTATACTTTGACTTGGTACACATTTGACTCAAAGTCGATACTGGCATAGATAGATACATAGATAGTTCTCAGCATAGATAGATAGAAAAATAGATAGTTCAACTACTCCTCGTCGTCCGACTCAGCCTCAGTGATGTCCTCCTCTGACGTCTCAATGTAGGCGTCAAGATACCGATCATCGTCAGAGTCCCAGGGCGACACTGTGCCTAGCTTGATGTTGAATTGAGTGGTCGCCTTCCGCATACACCTGTCCTCGTGATAGGCGGCTCGCCCCGCCCTCCTCTTCTCCCTCTCCGCCCTCCTTTGTGCATAGAACTCGCGCTCGTTGATGATGTCCTGTAGGAAGCGTTGGTGCCATAGCGCCATGGCTTCCTTGTCCATCTTGGCGATGCTGATATGTTGCTCCCGCCTTCGGTTGTCGTGACGATCCTCGTCGGTGATAAGCCGCGGCGGAGGCACGAGCTCTTGTGCCCGCAACCGCGTCGGCCCGTTGGGGAAGTTCATCTCCCTATGAGGCCGCCAAAGGTGCCACGCCGCCGCGTCGTATGCGCAGGCGGCCTCGTGGGCGGTATCGAAAGTGCCGAGGCTGAGGCGCATCTCGCGGAACTAGATCTCGAAGGAGAAGCCGTCGGAGGGGCGCGCACGGACGCCGTGGTAGCCCCAATTTCCCGGCGGTGCGGCGACATGGTGGTGCAGCAGCGGCAAGGCAAGAAAGAGCGAGGAGAGAGCGGTGGTGAGGCATAGAGTGGTGGGAGGGCATTGGATTTTATAAAGCACGCCGGACGCCGCGTGCCAAAACTAGCGCCCGCCCGACCGCTTTTTCCCACACACGCGCGATCCTTTCCTGACGTCCCTACTATCTCTACTATTATATTATATATACTAGCAAGATGCCCATGTGTTGCACGGAATATCAAGATGCATTTGTATGACTAGTTTATCTTGTGGGATAAAAGGATGAAAGAGGGAATGCCTTATTTGCAACTGTGGACAAGGGCGTGGGTATCTTTTTGCAAAATTTCCATAGTTTCCTTCCTATAAATCGGATGGCCTATATTGCAGGACGGAAGGAACACCATCATCACCAACTCTATTTTTACAAGAGTAGATATATATATATATTATATTATATATTTATTTTTATTACTACTTCTTATATCTTATATATCCCTTATATATATTTTATATATACACTACTCTACTATTATAAAAAAATAGAATTGGTGACGATGGTGTGCTTGACATCCTGCAATGCCCGTCTGATTTATATCTGACGGATAGGAACAAAACTATGGCAATTTTGCAAAAAGATACGCACACCCCTCTCCACATTTGCAAAAAGGCCTTCCCTCATTCATCCTTTTCTCCACAAGATAAACTACTCATACAAATGCATCTTGATGTTCCGTGCAACGCATGGTCATCTTGCTAGCTCTAAAAAACTTCCCATCATTTGCCACACTACTGGTTGTAGATTAAGAACCTACCCAAGCACAACACAATACAGGAGCGACTCACAATTACAAGGTGATATTCTGTTGGACAATGCAAGCTATAACCAATTACTTTTACGGGAACAATAGCAACCAAGAAATTTGAAGGGTAGGTGAGGGAGTCCCGGACTAGGGGGTGTCCAGATAGCCGAACTACCATCATCGGCCGGACTCCAAGACTATGAAGATACAAGATTGAAGACTTCGTCCCGTGTCCGAATGGGACTTTCCTTGGCGTGGAAGGCAAGCTTGGCGATACGGATATGTAGATCTCCTACCATTGTAACCGACTCTGTGTAACCCTAGCCCTCTCCGGTGTCTATATAAACCGGATGGCTTCAGTCCATAGGACGAACAACAATCATACCATAGGCTAGCTTCTAGGGTTTAGCCTCCTTGATCTCGTGGTAGATCTACTCTTGTAACCCACATCATCAATATTAATCAAGCAGGACGTAGGGTTTTACCTCCATCAAGAGGGCCCGAACCTGGGTAAAAACATCGTGTCCCTCGTCTCCTGTTACCATCCGCCTAGACGCACAGTTCGGGACCCCCTACCCGAGATCCGCCGGTTTTGACACCGACATTGGTGCTTTCATTGAGAGTTCCTCTGTGTCGTCACTGATAGGCTCGATGGCTTCTTCGATCATCAACGACGATGCAGTCTAGGGTGAGACCTTCCTCCCCGGACAGATCTTCGTATTCGGCGGCTTCGCACTGCGGGCCAATTCGCTTGGCTAGCTGGAGCAGATCGAAGGCTACGCCCCTGGCCGTCAGGTCAGATTTGGAAGTTTGAACTTCACGGCTGACATCCGCGGGGACTTGATCCTCGACGGATTCGAGCCACAGCCGAGCGTGCCGTACTGTCACGATGGGCATGATTTAGCTCTGCAGCCGGACAGTACCCTGGAGGCCGCACTCGAACCCGCTCCGATCTTCGACTCGGAGACGGCTGCACAGACCAAGGATGGATGGCTAGACACCACCTCGGGGGCTGCAACCTCTACGGCGATAGAGCCAAACACCGATCTTGTCCCCCATGAAGCTCGTGACTCCGAGGTGCCGGACTCCTTGCCGGACTCCGGACCTCCCGCGCCCCCTCCAGTCGAATCCGATTGGGCGCCGATCATGGAGTTCACCGCGGCGGACATCTTTCAACACTCACCTTTTGGAGACATCTTGAGTTCGCTAAAGTACCTCTCGTTATCAGGAGAGGCCTGGCCGGACTGCAGCCAAGACGGTTGGGATGCGAACGACGAAGAAATTCAGAGCCCACCCACCACCCACTTGGTAGCCACTGTTGACCACCTAACCGACATGCTAGATTACGACTCTGAGGACATCGACGATATGGACGACGATGCCGGAGACGGCAAAGAACCAGCGCCCATCGGGCACTGGAAAGCCACCTCTTCATACGATATATACATGGTGGATATCCCAAAGGATGGGAACGGCGAAGGAATAGCGGAGGATGACCCCTCCAAGAAACAGCCCAAGTGTCGGCGTCAGCGGCGCCGCTCTAAATCCCGCCATAGCAAGAATGAGGATTCCGGCACCGGAGACAATAATACACCGGATAGCGCCAAAGACAACCCACTCCAGCAAGATCTAGCACAGGAGGAGGGGGACGCCAGCCCTCATGAGAGAGCGGCCGAAGAAGAGGTAGAGGACTATATGCCTCCCTCCGGAGACGAGGCAAGCCTCGACGACGACGAATTCGTCGTGCCTGAGGATCCCGTCGAACAGGAGCGTTTCAAACGCAGGCTTATGGCCACGACAAACAGCCTCAAGAAAAAGCAGCAGCAGCTTAGAGCTGATCAAGATCTGCTAGCCGACAGATGGACCGAAGTCCTCGCGGCCGAAGAGCATGAACTCGAACGCCCCTCCAAAAGCTACCCCAAACGTAAGCTGCTCCCCCGGTTAGACGTGGAGGGATATGATCCCGCTTCACCAGGAGACAATACGGCTGATCGACCACCCCGTGGTCGCGACAGAGAGGCCTCAAGGCCCTTCACTAGACCCGTACCCCGGCATCGCTCGAAAAGCACAAGGCCACAGGGGAACACTCCGGACCTGCGCGACATATTGGAGGATAAGGCAAGACAATCAAGATCGATCTATGGATCACGTGGGCGCCCAACGATACGTGACGATCATCGTCACCCCGGACACAGTAAGTCCGGCCGGGCCGAACACAACAGACAAAGCTCTTTTGAGCTCCGTTGCGATATCGCCCAGTACAGAGGCGCCGCACACCCACTGTGCTTCACAGATGAGGTAATGGATCATCAAATCCCAGAAGGGTTTAAACCCGTCAATATTGAATCTTATGATGGCACAACAGACCCCGCGGTCTGGATCGAGGACTATCTCCTCCACATCCACATGGCCCGCGGAGACGATCTCCACGCCATCAAATATCTCCCACTCAAACTTAAAGGACCAGCCCGGCACTGGCTTAACAGCTTGCCAGCAGAGTCAATCAGGAGTTGGGAGGACCTGGAAGCCGCATTCCTCGATAACTTCCAAGGCACGTACGTGCGACCACCAGATGCAGATGACCTAAGCCACATAATTCAGCAGCCAGACGAATCGGCCAGACAATTCTGGACACGGTTCTTAACCAAGAAAAACCAAATCGTCGACTGTCCGGATGCTGAGGCCCTCGCGGCCTTCAAGCATAACATCCGCGATGAGTGGCTTGCCCGGCACCTGGGACAGGAAAAGCCGAAATCCATGGCAGCCCTTACATCACTCATGACCCGCTTCTGTGCGGGTGAGGACAGCTGGCTAGCACGCAGCAACAACCTCAATAAAAATGATGGCAATCCGGATATCAAGGACGGTAGAGGCAGGTCGCGTCGCAACAAAAACAAACGCCGCATTAACGGCGATAACAGTGAGGATACGGCAGTCAATGCCGGATTCAGAGGCTCTAAACCCGGTCAACGGAAAAAGCCATTCAAAAGAACAACTCAGGGTCCGTCCAATTTGGACCGAATTCTCGACCGCTTGTGCCAGATACATGGCACCCCTGAAAAGCCAGCTAACCACACCAATAGGGACTGTTGGGTGTTCAAGCAGGCAGGCAAGTTAATTGTCGAAAACAGCGACAAGGGGCTACATAGCGACGACGAGGAAGAGACCCGACCGCCGAACAATAGATGACAGAAGGGTTTCCCCCCACAGGTGCGGATGGTGAACATGATATATGCCACGCACATACCCAAAAGGGAGCGGAAGCGTGCACTCAGGGATGTATACGCGATGGAGCCAGTTGCCCCGAAGTTCAATCCATGGTCCTCTTGCCCGATCACCTTTGACCGAAGGGACCACCCCACCAGCATTCGCCATGGTGGGTTCGCTGCATTGGTTCTAGACCCAATCGTCGATGGATTTCATCTCACCAGAGTCCTGATGGACGGCGGCAGCAGCCTAAACCTGCTTTATCAGGACACCGTGCGCAAAATGGGCATAGACCCCTCAAGGATTAAACCTACCAAGACGACCTTTAAAGGCGTCATACCAGGTGTAGAAGCCAATTGTACAGGCTCAATTACACTGGAAGTGGTCTTCGGATCCCCGGATAACTTCCGAAGCGAGGAGTTAATCTTCGACATAGTCCCGTTCCGCAGCGGCTATCATGCCTTGCTCGGACGTACCGCGTTCGCAAAGTTCAACGCGGTGCCGCACTATGCATACCTCAAGATCAAGATGCCAGGCCCTAGAGGAGTCATCACGGTCAACGGAAACACTGAACGCTCCCTCCGAACGGAGGAACATACAGCAGCTCTCGCGGCAGAAGTACAAAGCAGCCTTTTAAGGCAATTCTCGAGTCCGGCTGCTAAGCGGCCGGACACAGCTAAGCGTGCCCGGAGTAACCTACAACACGACCACCTGGCACGTTCCGACCATGCGTAGCAGTGCGGCCCCAACCCCAGCCCCTGTAAAACATTAAGACAGACCCTTCGCGTACTCCATTACGCTCTGAAGATACCATGGGCATGGGCAAGGGGCTCGACCACGATAAGCCCAGACTACGGCTCAACCGCACCAGGGGCTCTTAAGTGTGTCATTTCTTTTTATTTTCCTTTTATTTTTTACCTAGAGGACTCCTTTCATCAGAGGCCCTGTCCGGCAGTAGACATGCCGAACCCACGATGCAACAGCCAGGGAAGGAGAAAGGCTACAACGAAAACCCAGGTGGTCTCCATCATGAGCATTAAATCTGTTTTATGCATTATTCCATAGCCTACCCCTGGAGGGGGACATGTTAAACAGTCCCATCCCTTGCTTACCGCACCACTTGTATTGTCCTGCACTTACAGCAGTTTTTATTGAATAAAGCAATGCAGCAAATTTTTGCTTCTAATTGCATTTATTTCTTACACATATGTTCATCTATGACATGTTGCATCCGTACGTTTTGGTACGGCTAAATACACCAGGGGCTTATGTTTCCCGCGTTATGGTGTGATAAGTCCGAACACTTTCACAAGTGCGGCACCCCGAACTTATAGCATTATATGCATCGGCTCCGAATCATGTTCTTGGGTCAATAGTTGGGTTTGCCCGGCTCCCATGTTTTGGTACCTTACGTTCTGTTTTATCGGCTAAGGTAGCACTGGGAGAACCACTGTGATTGCGCCCCAGTTGAGCTGGGTTAACGCCTCCGTGGAGACAGCTAAAACTGACCGTCATGATGAGGCGAGAGCTGGTCGCTGTTCGAGAGGTTCTTTGCGAGTCCCTAAAGACTTATGCCGCTTCGAGCGAGGAGCCGGATTCTGTCCGGCCAAGGCATGGATAGCGCCCCAAATTCGGCCTTCCGAAAACTAGGGGCTTCGCCAAAATTTAAAATTATAGAATTCTATGGCTAAGTGAGAGTGTTCAAGCATTATAAGTCCGGTTGCCTTGTTCGTTGTGTTGAGCGCCTCCCTAGATGGACCTGAAAATGGGAACAAGAGTGCTCGAGTTTATCCCAAACACCCCAGCACTCGTGGCATGGGGGCTGAAGCCGACGACTTGCCATCTCTCAGATTTGATAAACAGCCGCACAGAAGGTAATATTTTAAATTAACAAGCGTTGCTTAGCGCATATGAACCAAGTTTTCAGCGCACAGGATAACAAAATGCGAGTCTACTCAAATATTACATCTTTGGAGCACTCACCCGCAATAGTGCGGGCGCCCTTCAGCACACTCCTATAATACATCTCGGGCGTACGATACTCCTTGCCCTCTGGTGGTGGGTCCGTCACAAGCTTCTGGGCATCCATTTTTCCCCAGTGCACCTTTGCGCGGGCAAGGGCCCGACGGACACCTTCAATACAGGCGGAGTGCTTGATGACTTCAACCCACGGGTACGCATCCACCAGCCGCCGCACCAGGCCGAAGTAGCTCCCAAGCATGGCCTCCTTAGGCCACAGCCGAACTATGAGGCCCTTCATGGCCTGTTCGGCCGCCTTGTGGAGCTCGACCAGCTGCTTCAGCTGGTCGCTAAGGGGCACCGGATGTTCGGCCTCAGCATACTGAGACCAGAAGACCTTCTCCGTCGAGCTCCCCTCCTCGGCCCGGTAGAATGCGGCAGCATCGGACACGCTGCGAGGAAGATCTGCGAACGCTCCTGGAGAGCTCCGAATTCGGGTAAGCGACAGGTAATTAACACTCACATGCTTACTTTGCATGAAAAATGCCTTACCCGCTGCTATTTTCTTTACCGCCTCGATCTCCTGGAGGGCCTTGTAGGCTTCGGCCTTAGCAGCTTTGGCACTCTCAAGAGCCGTTGCAAGCTCAGACTCTCGAGTCTTCGAGTCACGCTCCAGGCTCTCATGTTTCCTCACGAGATCTTGGAGCTCTTGCTGTACCTCCGCCACCCGCGCCTCCTGTTTCTCTCGCTCGATGCGCTCCGCAGCCGCATTGCATTCGGCCGCGGCCACTGCCTCCTTCAGGGTCGCCACCTCGTTAGTGGCCCCTGCAATACCCCAGTTATCCTTGTCATTTTTCTTGCAACCAAATCCTTTTCTGTAAGGTACAATTTTCATAAGGTATTACTCACCTTCTTTTTCCTCGAGCTGCTTCTTGGCATGGCCGAGCTCGTTCTCGGACCGCTCGAGGTTTTCCTTCAAAGTTTTGACCTCCGCAGTCAGTGCGACAGAGGTCAGTAGCACAGCCTGCAATCCCATATTGACATATTTGCATGACTCCTGCGTTTATCTTTCTAAAGATCCTCAGTCTGGCTTTTCTTTCCGAACACCGAACCGAGCATCAGGGGCTACTGTCTATGCGGTACCATTTTACATATATTGAAATTCTTACCTCAAAGCCTGTTAGAAGGCTGCTGCAGGCTTCGGTCAGCCCGCTCTTGGCGAGCTGAACCTTCTGAATCACCGCACTCATAACAGTGCGGTGTTCCTCTTTGATGGAGGCGCCGTTGAGCGCCTCCAGCAAATTATCCGACACCTCCGGTTAGACGGAGGCAGCCGGCGTCGCGGTCTTGCCCTTCTTCCGAAGGGGTCGCCCGCCGGACTCCGGAGCCACTATGGGTTCCGGGGCTGAGTCCGGTGCAAAGTCCGGGAGGTTGTCCTGCGACACCTCCGGGGCCCTCTCCTCCTGGTGGGTCCCTTCCTGGGATCCCACCTCGGCATCATCCGCATCACGGGGGGTGGAGGCAGTCGGAAGACAATCCATATCCGACGCCCCTAAGGACCCGCTCGACGAAGTGGGGAGATCATCCTTAGGCAGACTGCAAGGTTGTATGCGGCATTAGAAAGACATAATGCGGCGGAAAACGAAAACCTTGAAGTTATTCGGGAGTCCGAATACTTACGATCTCGCCAGAGGCTTGGCCCTTGGAGGCCAGTCCTCGTCGTCGTCACTGGCGTAGGCGGAACAGTCCGGGGGAAGAGTTTTTCCCCTCTTGGACCCTTCGGCCTCCCTTGTTGGGGAGGCCTTCCTTTTCTTCCCTCCCCCCGCTGGGGGAGAGGCTTTCTTCTTCTCCTCCTCGCCTTGGTGGGAGGAGTCGGCCTCGGATTCATCGTCCGATAGCACCTGAAAACGGGAACTCCTTCGAGTCCCCGTGGCCTTCTTCTTGGCCTTCTTCTCCGGCACCACGTGGGGTGCCGGAGCCAGCAGCCCCGTTAGGCGGGCGTCAGCTGGGTCCACTGGCAATGGGGCCGGACAGATATCCTGTGCGGCCTTCTTCAGCCAATCCTATCAAAGGAAAGGGAGTTTAGATCCCGCATAGAGTCAAACTATGAATAACAAGCGTCCCGTAAAGGACAATATCACTTACCTCATCAGCTGGACACTGCAAGCTGAATCCGCGATCTTCGGTAGCGGATGTGGGAGCCTCGGCGCCCTTGAACAGCACCTTCCAGACCTCTTCGTACGTAGTGTCGAAGAGCCATTCAAAGTATGGTGCTGGGCCGGATCGAACTCCCACATATTGAAGCCCCATCGTTGGCACGGGAGAATCTGGCGGATGAGCATGACCTGGACTACATTGACAAGCTTGAGCTTCTTGTCCACCAGCTTTTGGACGCAGGCTTGGAGTCCGGTCAGCTCCTCCGGATCGCCCCAAATCCGGCCGCTCTCTTTCCAGGAGGTGATCCGTGTGGGGATGCCGGATCTGAATTCGGGGGCCGCTACCCATTCGGGATCACGCGGCTCGGTGATGTAGAACCACCCCGATTGCCACCCCTTGATGGTTTCCACAAAGGTGCCCTCCAGCCACGTAACGTGGGACATCCTGCCCACCATGGCGCCTCCGCACTCCGCTTGGCTGCCCTTCACAACCTTCGGCTTGACACTAAAGGTCTTGAGCCACAAGCCGAAGTGGGGCTGGATGTAGAGGAAGGCCTCGCACACGACGATAAACGCCGAGATGTTGAGAATAAAATTCGGGGCCAGATCATGGAAATCTAGGCCGTAGTAGAACATGAGCCCCCAGACAAAGGGATGAAGTGGGAAGCCCAGTCCGCGGAGGAAATGGGGAAGGAATACTACCCTCTCATGGGGCCTGGGGGTGGGGATGAGCTCTCCCTCGTCGAGGAGCCGATGCGCGATGCTGCTGGACAAGTATCCGGCGCTGCGCAGCTTCTGGATATGCCCCTCCGTAACGGAGGAGGCCATCCACTTGCCTCCCGCTCCGGACATATTTGGAGAAGGTTGAGGTGAGATGTGCGGGCTTGGGCGCTAGATCTCGAGTTCGCGGAGATGGATAAGCCAAGGAGGAAGAAGGCGCAGGTAAAAGGATTGGATCTTTATCCCCTTATATGGGCGGACGGAAACATGCGTCCCCACCGGCCGGATAAAACTCGCTTATCTCCCAAGCGCCGCAATCAATGGCGCGGTTGGGTTACCCACGTCCGTATTGATGGGAATCCCGGAATAAGGGGAACACGATCTCTGCTTCGACAAGACGTGCCAAGGAAACTGCCTCGCTAAACGCGCTGAGATGGAACAATAAAAACAATTTGAAGGCTTGGTAGTGGTGTGACGTTACGCCACAAAATACGTCAGCAGATTGAACTTGTGTAATATTATTCTCTCTACGGTTGTATGTGGAATTTATTTTGCAGAGCCGGACACTATCCTGGTGTTCACAATCTTCTATAAATTATTCGGAGGAGGAACCCGCCTTGCAATGCCGAAGACAACATGCACGCCGTACTCGTCGTCATTGAAGCCTGGTTCAGGGGCTACTGAGGGAGTCCCGGACTAGGGGGTGTCCGGATAGCCGAACTACCATCATCGGCCGGACTCCAAGACTATGAAGATACAAGATTGAAGATTTCGTCCCGTGTCCGGATGGGACTTTCCTTGGCGTGGAAGGCAAGCTTGGCGATACGGATATGTAGATCTCCTACCATTGTAACCGACTTTGTGTAACCCTAGCCCTCTCCGGTGTCTATATAAACCAGATGGCTTTAGTCCATAGGACGAACAACAATCATACCATAGGCTAGCTTCTAGGGTTTAGCCTCCTTGATCTCGTGGTAGATCTACTCTTGTAACCCACATCATCAATATTAATCAAGTAGGATGTAGGGTTTTACCTCCATCAAGAGGGCCCGAACCTGGGTAAAAACATCGTGTCCCTCGTCTCCTGTTACCATCCACCTAGACGGACAGTTTGGGACCCCCTAACCGAGATCCGCCGGTTTTGACACCGACAGTAGGTATGAACAAAATTGGAACTGCACATGTATTGCTAAGAGATTCAATACACACATTACCAATCGAGGAGGAGTACGATGGTCGCGGCAGCGTCTGTGCATCATGGTCGGCAATGGGAGTAAGTTCATTGTCCATGACGGTGGTGCTTCTGCGCTTGGCGTTGTCTTCCGGGAAGCTGATCCGAGATCATGCAAGACGGTGCCGGGGAAGAGGCTCCATGTATGACGACGACGGTGGACCGGATCCAGTGCGACATACGATGTCATCGATGAGGCAGATGCACTGCGGTGGACGAGTGCGCTGATGTAGAAGGGGAGGAGCACGAAGGCTCCGGTGCCATGGGGAAGTCTATTTTGCTGTGGGGATAGAAAATGGGGAGTATTCAGGTGTACTACTCTGGGTGTCGGGGTGGGGTTGGCTGGGTAGGGTGAACTTGAAGTTACCAAAACAGCCCCCTACCAACCATCATCCGTAGGCCTGTTCCGAAGGGTATGATGGTAACTTCGCACTGCTCGAATCAGGATCGTAGGAGATTTTCTCGCCGACCTCAAAATTTTGTGACACTGAACTCCCTGTTTGGCGTCTTGGGTTATTGGGCTAATCAACTAGCGAGTAGTACTAGTAGTTAGTTACTAACTCTTTTTTTTATTAACTATGCATATTAGGTTTGACTGAAGTCAAACTTCCTAAAGTTTGACCAAGTTTATAGAATATAAACATTTACCATAACAAATATGTATGATGTGAAAGTACATTCAATAATGAATCTAATGGTATTTATTTGTTATTGTATATTGAAAGCACAAGTGCTCCCTGGGTGGTTTTGGTAATTAATGTCAACATATCTCTTGTTGTACTAACACTTTTACCTAGTATGTTTCAGACAAGTTCAACAATGGAGTGGCATGGACTAAAGGATGTGGAACCTCTTCAAGATGCTAAGGACAAAGGATTGGCTCAAGATCCAAGATCAAGACTCTACATTTTCTATTTTAGTGATCCAAGATCACATTGAGTCTATAGGAAAAGCCAATACTATCAAGAGGGGATGAGGTGTTGCTTAATGGCTTGCTTGCTCAAAGTGCTTAGTGATATGCTCCAAAGCCTTCAACTACCTTCTCATATCCACATATGTCCTAAACCCAAAAGTCAAACTCGGCCCCATCGATTCTTTCTATCTGGCGCCACCGAGTTCAGATGTCATAGCCACTGCCACAAACCCTAGGCAAATCGGTCTCACCGATAGGGATCTCGGTCTCACCGAGATGGGATTGTAATCTCTCTATGTATGTCCATTACCAAAATCGGTCTCACCGAGTTTGAGTAATCGGTACTATCGAGATTACAATGCAAACTCTCTGGTTAGCTTATTACCAAAATCGGTCCCACCAAGTTTGTGTAATCGGTCAAACCGAGTTTGCCTGACCAACTCTCTGGTTAGCTTATTACCAAAATCGGTCTCACCGAGTTTGTGTAATCGGTGTCACCGAGATTACGTTATGCCCTAACCCTAACCATATCGGTCCTACCGAGTTGCATGTCGGTCCCACCGAAAATCCTAACGGTCACTAGATTTGCTAAATCGGTCTGACCGAGTTTACCAATTTGGTCCCACCGAGTTTGGCAAGTTGTGTGTAACGATTAGATTTTGTGTGGAGGCTATATATACCCCTCCACCCACTCTTCATTCGTGGAGAGAGCCATCAGAACGAACCTACACTTCCAGCATCCATTTTCTAAGAGAGAACCACCTACTCATGTCTTGAGGCCAAGATATTCCATTCCTACCATATGAATCTTGATGTCTAGCCTTCCCCAAGTTGCTTTCCACTCAAATCTTCTTTGCACCAAATCCAAATCCTGTGAGAGAGACTTGAGTGTTGGGGAGACTATCATTTGAAGCACAAGGGCAAGGAGTTCATCATCAACACACCATTCGTTACTTCTTGGAGAGTGGTGTCTCCTAGATTGGCTAGGTGTCACTTGGGAGCCTCCGACAAGATTGTGGAGTTGAACCAAGGAGTTTGTAAGGGCAAGGAGATCGCCTACTTCGTGAAGATCTACGGCTAGTGAGGCAAGTCCTTCGTGGGCCATGGCCATGGTGGGATAGATAAGGTTGCTTCTTCATGGACCCTTCGTGGGTGGAGCCCTCCGTGGACTCGCGCAACCGTTACCCTTCGTGGGTTGAAGTCTCCATCAACGTGGATGTACGATAGCACCACCTATCGGAACCAAGGCTCAAAAATCATCGTGTCTCCAAATTGCGTTTGAATCCTCCAATTCCTTCCCTTTACATTGTTGCAAGTTGCATGCTTTACTTTCCGCTGCTCATACACTCCTTGCATGCTTGCTTGATATGTGTTGTGATTGTTAAACTTGTGCCTAAACTCCACTCCAACTTAAAGAAGTTAAAAACTGCAACTTTTGGTACTTAGTGTCTAATCACCCCCCCCCCCCTCTAGACACCTCTTCTCGATCCCTCTCATATATGTTAATATTTTTTGTTATAAACTTTGTGAGAGTTTACAAAACATGACTTTGACCAATGCTAATACGCGGACTTAAATAAAAACGAAGGGAGTACACATTTGTCTTCTTAGTTTGTAGTGGAATTAATCATTTGTTGTAATTGTGAAATAAATCTATTAGGCTACTGACTTTGAATGTAATGGTTTATATACAATTCAATAGTTGAATTCCAAGATGTATACGAGGTCTATAATATTTCACAATATGATCAAACTCACATAATCCTAGTCAAATGAAATTATAAATGCATTTCATAGTTTTTACTTTGTAGGATGCAACAAAACCAACCATAACTCTACACGATCCATTATAAAAGCAACATTTTGAACACATCGCAATGTGTGAATGAAACGCGTAGAGAGAGCTTGCGAAGATGGAGCAGATAGGGCGGGAAAGATTGTATGTATGTGGGTGAGAGAGTAGGAGACAAAGCTAACAAGAGAGAGAGAGAGAGAGAGAGAGAGAAAGAGGAAGAAGTTAGGTCTGTGAGAAAGATGGATACATGTAATATATGTGAGATGCTTTTGCATCCGGATTTTGTACACGTGGAAGGAGAAGAGACAACAGGTTTGATGAGAGAGCTGGAAAAACATGGACGAGAGGGGAAGGATCTCGTGGGTTGAGGGATTGATAATTTTGTGTGCGGGAGAGAGGGGGGAGGAGTCAGTTAGTCGTCATCACATCATCCTGCTTGCAAATGGCCCCGCATTCTCTAGTGCAGTGTGGTTGTCGTCTTCGATCTCCTCGATGCCCTCTTTGAAGATTGAGGTGGTGTGCATGTTAGGGTGCAGAGAAGTGATACGTCTCCAATGTATCTATAATTTATGAAGTATTCATGCTGTTATAGTATCATTCTTAGATGTTTTACAATCATTTTGTAGCAACTTTATATCATTTTATGGGACTAACCTATTGACCCAGTGCCCAGTGCCAGTTGCTGTTTTTTGCTTACTTTTTACATCGCAGGAAATCAATATCAAATGGAGTCCAAACACCACAAAACTTTTTGTGGATTTTTTATGGGCCAGAAGACATCCATTGGGCTAGAGAAGCACCTGAGGGTGCCTCGAGGGGGGCACAACCCACCAGGGCACGCCTGGAGGCCCAGGCGCGCCCAGGTGGATTGTGCCCACCTCGGTGGCCTCCCGCATAGCCTCTTTGCCCTATAAATTCCCAAATATTCCAGAAACCCTTGGGGGTAACCCTAGATCATAAGTTCCGCCGCCGCAAGGTTCTGTAGCCACGAGAAACCAATCTAGAACTCGTTCCGGCACTCCGTCGAAGGAAGGAATCATCATCGGTGGCCATCTTCATCATCCCGGCGGCCACCACGGTGAGGAGGGAGTAGTCCACCCCCGGGGCTGAGGGTTTGTACCAGTAGCTATGTGTTTAATATATATATATATATATATATATATATATATATATATATCGTGTTCTTGAGATGTCACGATCTTGATGTATTGCGGGCTTTGATAATATAGTCGGATCATATGGTGTTTTCTCCTCTCTATCTTATGATGAATTGAGTTTTCCCTTTGAGATTTCGTTTAATCGGATTGAATACTTTCATGGATTTGAGAACACTTGATGTATGTCTGACATATGAATACTCGTGGTGACAATGGGGTCTCATATTGATTCACTTGATATGTGTTTTGGCACTCAACACGCAGATTCCCGAGGTGACATCGGGGTAATCTATACAGAGGAGTTGATGCATGTTCTCATCTTTGTTTCTCCGGTAGAAATCTTGGGGCATTCTTTGAGGTTCTTTGTGTTCGATTGAGTATTATGAATCAGAATTTTCTTTGGTGTTATTTTAGTATGAACTCTTGATAGATCGATCGGAAAGAATAACTTGGTGTTATTTTAGTACAAACTCTTGATTGATCGATCCAAAAGAATAACTTGGTGTTATTTTAGTATGAACTCTTGGATAGATCGACCGGAAAGAATGGCTACAGACAATTTCTTCTTATGTTCTCTGCTAGATAAGAACTTTGGAGTGATTCTTCATCACACGTGAGGGATGGTTATATGATCCAATTATATTAGCATTGTTGAGAGATTGCACTAGCGAAAGTACAGACCCTACGCCTTGTTTTCAAGCATTGCAATACCGTTTGTGCTCCGTTTTATCAATTGCTACCTTTCTGCTTTTATTTATTCAGATTATAAAAATATATTTTTACCATCCATATTACACTTTTATCACCATCTCTTTGCCGAACTAGTGCACCTATACAATTAGCCATTGTATTGGGTGTGTTGGGGACACACGAGACTCTTTGTTATTTGGTTGCAGGGTTGCTTGAGAGAGATCATCTTCATCCTACACCTCCCATGGATTGATAAATCTTAGGTCATCCACTTGAGGGAAAATTGCTACTGTCCTACAAAACTCGCGCTTGGAGGCCCAACACGAGCTCTTTCTGGCATCGTCATCGGGGAGGTTAGGTAAGTGACACTCACATCCCATCAAAGAAGCTCTTTTCTGGCGCTGTTGCTGGCGAGGTGAGTGCTTCAAGGTAAATATTTATATCTTGCAATCGAATATTTCAGTTTCTTGTTTTATCACTAGTTTGGTTTATAAAAGAAAACTACAAAAAATAGAATTGAGGTTGTATCATATTGTTCGTCTTTAGAATGTCTTTCATGAAAATGATGGAAAGGGAAATTGTGCTCAATTGATAGAGGAAGAATTCTATAAAATGTTTGACAAAAAATCTTTGAATGATGAGCATGATTGCAATGTTGTTGGTATTTACTCTTTGAATATCCAGGATGCTAATGATATGCAAAGACATAAGCTTGGGGATGCTATGTTTGATGAAGATGATATTTTTAGTCCCCCAAGTTTTGATTAGAAAATTTATTATGATGAAAGCATGCTGTAGTGCCCAAGATGTGATGCTACCCCAATCACGTGATGAGTTCATGATTGGGGCACAATCGCATTTCGAGCGCATTTCAAGGTGGATATCATTACAACATACCATGTACTGAGTAGATGGGAATACGAGACAAAGGCTTACACTCGCCACAAGCTACAACATTCATACAACACTACATCAATACATAGCATTCATCATACAGAAGAGCAAGATCCGACTATGGATGAAATAAAATGAAAAAGAAGAATGACATGTACCATGCTAGCCCAGGCTCCCGACCTAGAAAATATATCCCCTGATCTAAGAAGCAGAAGAAGAACTCCAAACAAGCAAGCATCGCACTCGCGTCAGATCATCACATTACCTGTACCTGCAACTGTTGTTGTAGTAACCTGTGAGCCATGAGGACTCAGTAATCTCATTACCAGGGGTATCAAGACTAGCAAAGCTTAATGGGTATGAAATGGATAAGTGGTGAGGTTTCAGCAAGCGACTAAGCATTGTATGGTGGCTAACTTACGAGTATAGGAGTAAGATGAGAAGCTACGCAACGGTTGCAAACTAGTAATGATCAATAAGTGATCCTGAACTACTTACATTCAATCATAACCCCACCGTGTTCTCTTCTCGAGCTTACTCAAAAAGAGATGCTCACGGTTACACACGCAATTGGTGTATTTTATTTCAGATCTGGTGTCAAGTTCTCTAGAACCGGATATTAAAAACTCTCATATGCCACATAACCGCGGGCACGGCTCTCGAAAGTTTAAACCCTGCAAGGGTGTACCAACTTATACCATGACAAGCTCACGATCCGTGGAGACAATCCTCCATCCGTGGAGACTCGGGGTCCCGGTGCACAAGAAATTTCAATAATGGTAAAACAAGTCCAAGAAGACCTCCCGTCATGCCGACACCCTAATAGTAGCAGCGCGTATCTCGTCTCAGGCCACGTCCGGATGAACACTATGTACGGCAACCAAAAACCCCTGGTGAAGAGGTGGCACCACAAGTGGCTCTGTTTGGGACCAACACCATCAGCACTGCCCCCTGTTTTATGTTGAATTAAGGAACCTCAGGGACGCGACCCCCTATGCCAATTAATTAATTAGTTCAATATTATTATGTTGGCAAATGTTAAAACCAATTTTGGGCCTTACTGGAAGAGTTTTATTCAAAGCAAACTGTCAAGAGGGGCCCATAAACCCTCATCGTGTTAGGGACGCAAAACCAAGGAACATAACACCGGTATGACGAAAACTAGGGCGACAAGAGTGGAACAAAACACTAGGCATAAGGCCGAGCTTTCCACCCTTTACCAAGTATATAGATGCATTAATTAAATAAGAGATATCCATGTCCCAACATGGAACAACCTGCAACTGCACCTCCAACTAGCAACGCTATAAGAAGGGCTGAGCAAAGCAATAACATAGCCAAACAACGGTTCGATTGGATGGTGAAAAAGGTCAGAGGATATTTCATGGCAATTTGGGAGGCTTCATAAACAAGTGGTAGGAAGCGCGACATAGCGATAGCATCGAGACAGCTAGCATAACAATGATAGTAGTGAGATCCAGGGTAATGGTCATCTTGCTTGAAATCCCGCTAGGAAGAAGAACAAGTCCATTAAGAAGATGAACGAGCATAGACGAACCAAGCGTAGTCGAACGAATCCTCATGATCGCAATGAAACAGGAACTATCGAGAAGAAGCACAACCGAAAAGAAGCAAACAACATGGTAAACACACAACACATGAATATCGCATGATGCACAAACAAGAATGATGCATGTCCGGTTTAATGATTCATGGCATGGCAAAGTGCACCAAACAGTACAACAAGTTAAGTGGAGCTCAATATGCAACGAGTTGCATAGTAACGAAACACCACATTCAAACATTTAGTTATCACTCGTTTATGCTACTCAACAATATGAAATGTTCTTAAACATGGCAAGAGGTGAAGCATGAGCAAACCACCTATTTAGGCATGTTTAAATGAGGCCAGAAACAACAAACAACAATTTCAGAAAATCCCCATATGTCATTTAGCAATTTAAAACAAACAACCATTTTAAACATTTAAATGTTGTTATCATGATGCGGATGACATATACAAGTTTTATGCAATTTTTATTAAAAGATGTTAACATGAGCATGTTATGAAGCATTTTTCACCGTGGCGGAATGAAAGGGGTGCCACAGCAATGACAACGGAAATGGTGCCACAGCAACATTCTCCGATGATCCGACAACTCATTGAGATACCGGTGCAAACGAGCAAGTGTGCGGATGTGCGTAACATGGTAGAAATGGTGGGTGATCCCGGTTACCGGGTTCCCACGGGTCGACGCATGGCAAACGAGGAGGACCGTGCAACGACAATTCAGACACGATGCAAACACAGACATCTCATACAACAAAGCATTCGTTCATGGTCGTTCATCTCGGTGGTTATACCTTCGAAGCGTGCATTTGAGACGGTTCAGGTTCGATGAGATGTAGTTGTTCACGGGTCGTTGTGGGATGTAGTCGTACACAGCGATGGTAGTGGAAGTAGTTGCACTCGTGGTCTTCGGTGATGGTAGTCGAACTTGGGGTCTCGTGGAGCTTGTCGGTTCGAGGTCTCCGGCGTAGTGGTACACATTTCGTAGACGAACTTTGACGGAACATGGGTGTCAGGGTACTTGGCGATATCCGGGATGGTCTTGCGTCTCTGTCCGTAGAGGTACTTGGCGGTTTCGTGTAGTTGAACTTGATGAAACGGGTCTCCCTGGGAACTTGGCGCATCCATCAGGGACTTTGTGACACTTGGCTTGGGCAAGGGCGACGCTGTGCAGAGGCGAGGCCAGCAGGGCGACGAGAAGACAGCGCAGCTTGAAGACAAGGAGGAACAGCGGGTCCAGGGGTGGAGGCGACCAGCGGGAGGCGGTGCTAGAGATGTCAAGCTGCTGCCGTGCAGCGAGGGAAACGGAGGGGGCAAGCCGCGTGGTTGACTGATGGTAGCCGCGACCATGGTGGTGGTCACCACGAAGCAGAGGAGGCCGGGACTTGCTACCACTGACGAAGAGGCATGGCGGCGCAGGTACGGTATGGCAAGGGTGGCCGGGTCCGCTCGATGCGGTGGGCTTGCTGAGATCCGGCCGGGGTCGCGATGGATCCGGGGCGTGGGTCGGGGTGCGACGAGGAAGCAGACGATGCAGCGGGACAACGGGGATGGACGGCGCCGACGGAGATGCAGGTGTGGAGAGGTGCGAGGCGTCGTGGCCGAGCAGAGGGAGGAGAAGGCGCCGATGGGACGGCGCTGGTCGCCAACGTCTGGGACCGGGGTGGAGCTCGCGGTGGTTGGTGGTGGCTCGGGACAAGGATGGACGCAGGGGAGAGGTGGTCGGGGATGGGGCAAGGGCATCGCTCCTCTGTGCGTGTGTGTGTGTGTGGCGGCGGACAGGAACGAGAGGGAGAGATGGGGATCGAGAGGAGGGGATCGAGGTAGGGTTGAGAGATGGGGATCGAGAGGAGGGGATCGAGGTAGGGTTATGGAGCTGGTGGGGGCAGCTGGGCCTCTAGGGGCAAATGGGCCGGTCTAGTTGGTTAGGCCCAAGAGGTCGGCGGGTGCAGGCTGCCCTCCCTCTCTTCTATTCTCTTTACTTTATAATAAAAAAACAGATATGACAGAAAAGAACGAGAGATTAGGGGTGGAGCTTGGGCAGGAGGAATTTAATAAAATTAGCCTGAGGATTTTTAGAGGAAGTAAAATCCACACATGTTGAATTTAACTTGACATGTTTGAATTTTGAAACCCATTCGAATGAATTCCAAATGGGTTGAAATTATAGGAGATGACCCTATACCCTAGATGTGATTTATGGGCTGATTTGGAACATTTATGGATAAAGTAAAACTGCAACTCAATTTTACTAAAAGGCCCCAAAGGAAGAAATGAAGTTGAGTTGGATAAAGAGGAAATTTGAAGAACAATGCAAATGTGTTATGGAATGGTTTAATATAGCTCCCTAAATATTGGGAGGATATGTTATAAAGAGAAATCACCATTGTGAATATCCCTCAATTTAAATGGACCGAAGATCCATACAAATTATTTAGATGAGTTGCAAAAATTAAATGACATGTTGGCATCATGGCATGATGGCATGATGACATGCAATAAGCAAATAAAACACACGGCGATCATGAAATATACGGAAATCCTCTGGAGCGTCGGTCTCGGGTCGTTACAACTCTCCTCCACTTACAAGAGATCTCGCCCCGAGATATAGGGATGGCACCGGAGAGAAGCGGAAAAGGAAGAGGTAAAACTAAGTTGCTTCTTCGACAAATGAGTGAAACTAATGAACTTTGAGAGGTTGAACAACTTGAAAGAAAGAATACAATGGAGATGAATGAGATTGCAAATATTCCGTTAGCAAAGAGGAACAAGGAATACGACAAGAACCAAGAGCTCAAAGAACAATATAGACTTTGAAACCACTTGGTTGAAGAGAAGCAAGGAAAGAAGAATTCCGAAGCACTCCGACTGAAAAGAGGGGCAAGACTTGATAAGATAAAAGGAACTTGACGAGATGACACAACACCTCAGTTAAATGGATAAGCATGGAAAAGAACATGATCTTGACAAAACAAGATGATGGTTGACGAGAGCAACATCACCATGCTTCCGGAAGAAATAAAGAATGGAATCTAGATCGTTGGAAAGAAAAGAATTGAGAAGAAAATGACATCTTCTACCACAATTGAACTTGAAAAGCATCCTTACAAACAAGGATTGAATGAAGTTGTTGGAAAATCAACAACGAAAAGAAACAAGCTTGTTGTGATCTTATGGAAAACATCTCAAAATTTGAGGTGAAATTCTGCCACTACCGAAATCAATTGCTTGCTTGAGAGCAACGAAGAGATGAAAACTTCTTTCACCGTGAGAATAGGAGGAAACTTGAATTGTCTATAGACACCACAATTAGCAACATTCCTTAGGGAAGGCTTTAAGTGAAATCTATACCAAGATAACACCAACGAAGAAATTATTATGGGTTGAAACAACTCATGAAAGAAGAGAAAATGATGGTTTTACAATATCTCATTTCTGACAAGTTGTGAATCATGTAACATGAAAGAAATTGTCAAGAATAACGTAACACCACCTCAAAATATAAGGGAGCAAATATTTGCACTTCGAAATACAAGGTGAAGAACACTTTGAGAATGAATAGTCTTGACGAACCACCATGAAGAAACTCTCGAAAAACTCTGTATAGATAACGAGATGGTCGCGAAGAAAGGAAGCTTGAAAAGAATAAGATGAATCCTTGCAATGATTTAGATGGATCTTTGTGACGACATAATCGAGAGAACTTGGAACACCAAAAAGAAAAGATGAACAACTTAGAACCGATAAATTGGCATCCTGAACGACCTCCGGAAGAAGGAATTAAATCATCTTGATGAAATAAGAATAAGAATTATGTCATTCTTATCCTCCATCAACTTAAATTGATGACAAGCAACGGATTTGGCATGCCACTTATCTTCATGAAAAATTGATGGGAGATATAGCTCAAACTTGAAGGTCTTCAACGAACCATTGATATGATTTGAAAAGAATGAATAAATTGGTGTGATTACTAAGGAAGATGAATCTTGAACGAACCACCGTAAGAATTGAAAATGAACGAAGAAAAGAATGCCTCGCTGGGAAGAATTAGAAATGAATAAAGATACTTGGGAGAATTTAGATACAAGAGAATGAAGAGATCATGAGCTGACTAGAGAATATTGAACGATGCACCAGTAAGATTTGGAGAACGAGAGCTAAAAGCTAAGAATGAGTAATATTAAGAAATGATGGCCTTCGGATGATCGAGAAAGGAAAGATCTTGAAATGTGTCGGATGGGTGAAAAGAATTCTCACAATCGAAAACAATTATGAGGATAGCATGAAGCTTGAACCATGAATGTTCCAGAGAATAGACAAGATTTACTCTTCTTCGGTCTTCAAATACTGAGAATGACGACGAGAACCACCATGAAGAATTTGTGAGATACTCCAGAACAATGAAGAATAGAAATGTTGGGCCAAAATGAAAAGAATCTATAAGCGATATTGAAGGGGACATTTGATCGATGAGAATTCATTATTACGTCCAACTTGAAAGGATTTGAGAATAGCTCCTGAAAAATTAGAAAAGTCAGGTAAGATCCTTGGAAAAGACCTGTGGGTTAGGGCCTAATCAAAGGAAAACACCGTTGAACGATTTTAAAAAGATATTGCACCGGTTTAATTAAATGGTTTGAATGAGATAACAACCTCGAAATAGCTTGGACGGATTAAGAATGGAATCGTGAATCTTCTCAGATATCTTGTACACTCCGGAGAAGAAAATGAGAACGAAAGAACAATGAACTTGTAGCTCACGAGCATCTTCAACGAGAATCACCGGATAAGAACATTGAATGAAACAAAGGAAGAGACTTCACATAAATAACATGGATACTTGATTAAGATATATGAGTCCTTGAAGAGAAGGGTGGGATGGTGGGAAAACAAAGGCAACTTGGGACGGGTAAAACGAACATCATTGAGAAGAACTAATAATTGATCTTGCAAATGTTGAAGGGGTCGGATTAACTTGAAGAGAAGCACGCCGGTTGCGAAGAATTTACATGACAATCTCGATGATCAAGAAGGATTAACACTCCCATAGAAATATGAGAACACCTCTTGTATGGAATCAACACTTGACTTGGAAGCAACTTGAATACCACAAATAAAACAAAACAAAGGATTTGGCTCACGAAATAAGCCGGAGGAAACATATGATAGAGATTTCGTCCGAAATTTTCATGGTGGGCCCCACACGGGCACGATAGTACAGCACCATCATGTACAAGGTAGTGCACGTGACATATGATGCGTCCCCGAGTCAGCATGGCCAAGGACTCTTTAAGACGCAACGAGACCATTGTAAAACCAATCGTGGGTAGGCGGACCACTACACGTCGAACCCCAATCTCACATCATGCATCTCTCAGAAAGATATCCTAGGTAACTACTTGAATCCCACCTATGAACTCCCGAAACTTTCTGCTTATGCAATCTGTTGTTGGGCATACAGGGAGGCACACATATCTCACACAACTAACAAATCCTACACCCCAAATGTATCAATCCGTCAACACATAACCAAGAAAACATCGGAAATCGTGTACCTTAGACCTTCGAAAACATCCAATATACTAGTTGTGGCAATACATCTGATTACTTTTCTCGGTACTAGTGTCGTCAAACTACTCTCACCAGAAAAGAGTATGGAAATGTTTTCGATGTCGGCGTCCACTGGTATCCGGAACTGAAACAATAAGCACTGTGATGAAAACACCTTGGAGCTCAACTCCCTGGGACACTGCCACAACCCCTAAATGCTAGGAGGCACCAAGACAGAATCCCCGTCATAATGATATCAGAATGATTCCACAATACCCGCGTGATCCTAAAAAAATGAGTGAAAAAGGATAGAAGAGTATGAAAACACCTACGCCACGAGTCCTCACCAGAGCAACGAAGTGGGTGAGGAGTAAAAAGAATTCCTATTCTCCGATATATAACTAGACTCAAATAGTTTTTCTTCTAGACTCAATAACAGCGGTGGTTCGATCAATCAACAGGGCTCCTAAGGTCGGTAAGGCTCTGATACCAACTTGTAGCGCCCAAGATGCGATTCTATCCCAATCACGTGAGGAATTCATGATTAGGGAAGAATCGCATTTCGAGCGCATAGCAAGGTCGATAGCATTACAACATACCATGTACTGAGTAGATGGGAATACGAGATAAAGGCTTATACTTACCACAAGCTACAACATTCATACAACAATACATCAATACATAGCATTCATCATACAGAAGAGCAACATCCGACTACGGATGAAGTCAAACGAAAAAGAAGAACGACATCCACCCTGCTAGCCAGGCTCCCAACCTAGAACCTATATCCCTTGATCGAAAAAGCGGAAGAACTCCAAACAATCAAGCATCGCACTTGCGTTAGATCATTGGATTACCTGTACCTGCAACTGTTGTTGTAGTAATCTGTGAGCCACGAGGACTCAGCAATCCCATTACCATGGGTATCAAGACTAGCAAAGCTTAATGGGTATGGAATGGATAAGTGATGAGGTTGCAGCAAGCGACTAAGCATTGTATGGTGGCTAACTTACAAGTACAAGAGTAAGATGAGAAGCTACACAATAGTTGCAAACTAGTAATGATCAATAAGTGATCCTAAACTACTTACGTTCAATCATAACCCTACCCTGTTCTCTTCTCAACCTTACTCAAAAAGAGACGATCACGGTTACACGCGCGGTTGGTGTATTTTATTTTAGATCTGGTGTCAAGTTCTCTACAACCGGATATTAAAAACTCCCATCTGCCACATAACCGCGGACACGGCTCTCAAAAGTTTAAACCCTGCAGGGGTGTCCCAACTTAGCCCATGACAAGCTCACGATCAGCAGAGACAATCCTCCATCGAGGGACATCCGATCAGACTCAGGGTCCCAGTGCACAAGTGTAACGCACGGATAATTATGCTACAGTAAAACTCTCCTAATGATGCCATGTCATCTACGTTACTGTTGCTAATCAAGTGGCAGTTCAAAAACATTGCAAATTCAAAAATGAATTAGCGACAAACACCCAAAGTTTTCAACAGTCAAAACAAAAATGTTCGGGGGTTGCCAAATATTGCATCGGTAATTATGGTGAAGTAAACACATTTTTTATAAAATGCCTAAATACTTTTAAATGAATTTAAACAGAAAAGAAATAATAAATAAAATACGAAAGGGGAAAACAATCAGAAGAGAAAAAAAAGAAGAAGAGAAAACCCTTCCCCCCCCCCACTGGGCCGACTGGCCTAGCTGGCCACCAACCCACCCGCGCAGCCACAGCCCCTGCCTCCTGGACCGCAACTAGCCTGGTCGGCCCAGCCGACCCAGCTCCCGCTCCCCGCACCGCACCCCCCTTCCTGTTCCTCGGACACGCGCCGCTACAGGGCGCGGTCGCCACCGGACCCGCTCACCGGCGTCGAGGTGCATAAGGACGCCGACGCCGCGCCC
>NC_041385.1:278532325-278542091 GCF_002162155.2 Triticum dicoccoides
CGCCTTCCCCCCTCAGATCCACCTCGCTCTCCCCCTCATTCCCCACCACGCCCGTGCGCCGCCATGGCCTTGCCGCCGTGAATCGCGCGGCCACAGTCATCGCCTCGCCGTGCCTGCATGTCCGTCATCACCGCCGTCGTCCGCTACTTCGACTGGTGCATCCCGTTGAAGACCGGAGCCACCACAACGCCCCGACGCCGCCATCTTCCTCCTCTGCTCCGACAAGCTCCGCCGCCGTTCTTCACCGACTCTGGCCGCGCCCGTGCAGCTACTAAACCCCCAAGGGCCATCGTGTGCGCCACTCGGTGAGCCCCTGCTCCGTCCTCTCTCTCCCCGGCGCCCTAGCTAGCTGCCGCCGAAGCACCCAAGCACCCCGCCGCGGAACCTGTCGCCGATGAGTCTCCGGTGACCAAATGGTCACGGGCCCGCATCGGTTGCGCTCACCACGCCCCATAGATCCTCCCTAGCCTCTCCATTTGCCCGCTAGCTCGCCGTAGCTCTGTTTCCATCAAGCTAACGTACGCCTCGCTGCCCGCGCTCATCGCTGGCAGCTGTCCGGTGACCCTTTGGTCCCGGGCTCGTGCCGTTGTGCTCGCGCACGCGCGAAGGCTTCGCCCCGCCCTTCTGTTTTCCCCGTAGCGCGCCGCCTCACCGTTGCCGTTGCTCGCCCGAAAGACCTTGTCGCCGATGAGCTCGATGCACCCTTCTCCGGCCACCGCAGCTCGCCCGACCACCACCAACCGACGCGTCGTCGTCTTGCCGTTCTAACGTGCCCGGCCGCGCTTGATTTGGTGCCTCGTAGGCGAATCCCGACGCACGCCGGCGTTCGGTCGCTGTGTGCGAGCTCGCCGGAGCTACTCCGGCGGCTCCGCTGAGCTGGCAACCCGGGGGTCCACCCCTGGGTCACTGCCTGTGGGCCTGAGGGCCCCAGCTGGCCACGTTGACCAAGGTCAACTATGCTGATGTGGCAGCTACTACCACTGACATGCGGGCCCCATCCCATAAAACAAATAAAAACCAATAGATAAACTGCTAATTAATTAAATTAATTAATTAAAGCCTAATCTCTCTCTGACTACTGGGCCCTACCTGCTAATTAACCCATTTAGTTAATTTCAAAACTCTGTTAATGCCCCTGACAATGACATGTGGGACCCACTGGACCCACCTGTCTGGTTTGACTGGTCAACCGACCAGTTGACCTGCTGACATCACTCTGATGTCATGCCTGCGTCATCATTCACTATTTTGGATAATGTTGGATTTAAATAAATAATTAAAATCAGAAAATGATTTAAATCTTTAGAAAATCATATCTTTTAATCCGTAACTCGGATGAAAATACTTTCTACATGAAAGTTGCTTAGAACGACGAGACGAATCCGGATACGCGGCCCTTTCGTCTGCCACACATCCCTAACCTATTGGACTCACAACTTTCCCCCTCCGGTACCTCTGCCCGAAAATGTGAAACACCGGGGATACTTTCCCGGATGTTTTCCCCCTTCGTCGGTATCACCTACTACCGCAATTGGGCACACCTAGCATCGATACTTGTCATTTCATGCATCGATATGCATTTGTTTGCATTGTATTCATTGTTTCTTCCCCCTCTTCTCTTCGTAGACCACGAGACCGACACTGCTGCTGCCCAGTTCGACTACGGAGTTGACGACCCCTCCTTCTTGCCAGAGCAACCAGGCAAGCCCCCCCCCCCTTGATCACCAGATATCGCCTATTCTTCTATATACTGCTTGCATTAGAGTAGTGTAGCATGTTACTGCTTTCCGTTAATCCTATTCTGATGCATAGCCTATCATTGTTGCTACAGTCATTGATACCTTGCCTGCAATCCTAAATGCTTAGTATAGGATGCTAGTTTATCATCATTGGCCCTACATTCTTGTCAGTCTGCCTTGCTATACTAATGGGCCGTGATCACTCGGGGGTGATCACGGGTATATATTATACATATATACATACTATACAGATGGTGACTAAAGTCGGGTTGGCTCGAGGAGTACCCGCGAGTGATTCACGGATTGGGGGCTGAAAGGACCTTTGTCCCGACGGCCCTTTGTGTGGATCTTTGTGGCGGAGCGACAGGGCAGGTTGAGACCACCTAGGCAAGAGGTGGGCCTGGCCCTGGTCGGCGTCCGCGGTTATTGCATAATAACACGCTTAACGAGATCTTGGTATTTGATCTGAGTCTGGCCACTGGCCTATACACACTAACCAACTACGTGGGAACAGTTATGGGCACTCGACGTCGTGGTATCAGCCGAAGCCTACTTGACGTCAGGGACGGAGCGGCGCGCGCCGGATTGGACTGGAACGCCTACTCTTGTATAAGGGAGGCTAGGTCTGCTTCCGGCCGCCCTCGCAACGTGCAGGTGTGCAATGGGCGATGGGCCCAGACCCCTGCGCGCATAGGTTTAGACCGGCGTGCTGACCTCTCTGTTGTGCCTAGGTGGGGCTGCGACGTGTTGATCTTCCGAGGCCGGGCATGACCCAGGAAAGTGTGTCCGGCCAAATGGGATCGAGCGTGTTGGGTTATGTGGTGCACCCCTGCAGGGAAGTTAATCTATTCGAATAGCCGTGATCTTCGGTAACAGGATGACTTGGAGTTGTACCTTGACCTTATGACAACTAGAACCGGACACTTAATAAAACACACCCTTCCAAGTGCCAGATACACCCTTCCAAGTGCCAGATGCTACTTGGAGGACTTCAGTCTACTCTCTTCTACATGCTGCAAGACGAGGCTGCCAGAAGTGTAGTCTTCGATAGGACTAGCTATCCCCCTCTTATTCTGGCATTCTGTAGTTCAGTCCACTGATATGGCCCTTTACACATATACCCATGCATATGTAGTGTAGCTCCTTGCTTGCGAGTACTTTGGATGAGTACTCACGGTTGCTTTTTCCCCCCGTTTCCCCCTTTCCTTTTTCTACCTGGTTGTCGCAACCAGATGTCGGAGCCTAGGAGCCAGACGCCACCTTCGACGACGACTCCTACTACACTGGAGGTGCCTACTACTACGTGCAGCCCGCTGACGATGACCAGGAGTAGTTAGGAGGATCCCAGGCAGGAGGCCTGCGCCTCTTTCGATCTGTATCCCAGTTTGTGTTAGCCATCTATGGCTACTTGTTTACTTATGTCTGTACTCAGATATTGTTGCTTCCGCTGACTCGTCTATGATCGAGCACTTGTATTCGAGCCCTCGAGGCCCCTGGCTTGTATTATGATGCTTGTATGACTTATTTATGTTTTTAGAGTTATGTTGTGATATCTTCCCGTGAGTCGCTGATCTTGATCGTACACATTTGCGTGCATGATAAGTGTACGATTGAATCGGGGGCGTCACAAGTTGGTATCAGAGCCGACTGCTTGTAGGAACCCCCCTTCCACACTCTTGGCCGAAGTCGAGTCTAGTCACTACAAAACTTTTACTAACTTGGCTATGTGCCTTACGGGCCCACGTCGCCATTGGGTGGTATTAGGATCTTTTGCTTCTCGACCTTTACTCTGGGGCTCTGAACTCTCTCCTACTCGGGTTAAACGAATTTACTAACTCTGACATTAGGATCCCGTTACCACGTTCACCCCAAAGTTGGATAAGCCATAGTTATTCTGTAGGATAGTATTTTGAATAGTGCCCATATTGTCATTTGACTCCATTGAAACATCTTTGTTTTTAGATGGAACCTACGAGGCAGGTCGTGCGCCACACTGCGGCCATTGGTGCCTCAGGATCACCTCCTGTGCTAACTGAGATGATGACATATCTGGGTTATTGCTGGCACCCTGAGTACACCGTCTACGAGGAGTACTAGGACTTTAACCAGGAGCAGTACCGTGCCATCATCCACCTCTACTCTCGGGAGTATGAGTCCACTACTGTGCTGCACACCGCTCATGGTGTTGGAGTGACCATCAAAATGGCAGTCCACGATGCTGCTCATGCTGCTCTGACACGTCTTCGTGGAGAGTATCAGGCGTTGGACACTTCCCCTTTCAGGCACATTCCTATCGCATTTGACGTTGGTGCGGAGGGATACTACACTGCCGCCTACTCCACCGTCACCCGAGAGCCCTTCCACCATCAGCGCCTGGTTTTGCATGCTGATGGGCTGGACCGAGCTAACAGAGCTCTTCGCCACGAGTTGTACAACACTCGTTAGCACCTTTACAGGGCTCTGACGCTGTTGCACCCCTTTGTCCGGTCTGGACAGCTGCCGCGTTCTGCGATCTACCCAGTCAGGACCGTGATGCCCCACGGTGTCGGTTGGCCAGAGGTGGGAGGCTACTCTCCCGCACTTGGTCCTCTTCTGCCACCTGAGTGTCGGGTTCTACACCAGAGTATCCGCGGCCCCCAGGCCACTGACGTGGAGGACTATCCGTTGCCTCACTACCAGCTGTCAGGCTACAGCTACCTTCACAGTACCTCCTGGGACTGATGTAGTCCTACTCATTAGTATTAGATGCATTCGCGAGCCTGCGTGCCGCCTATGATGACTTAGTCTATGTACTGAACTCTGTGTACTAAACTCTGTGTACTAAACTCTGTGTACTGAACTCTATGTCCGACCCCTTTTTTAAGTTATGCCGACTACTATGTGGTATCTGTCGTGCTCCTTTCATTGTGCATGTTTCATCATGAATGAATCTTGTCTATGCAAATTTCTCAATACTGAACTACCCCTGTTATATATTAGCAGGATGGTTAGACCAGCTGGTCGTGGTCGTGGCGGCAACGCCCCACCACCGCCTGAGTACATGGCTGGTATGGTCCAACAGCTCGAGATGAATCGCCAGTTCATGGAGAATGTGATGGCTCAGTTCCCTCGTCCCAATATGAACGAGCAGCCAGCCCAAGTGACTCTGCAGGATTTCATGCGCCTCAACCCAACCGTGTACCGCAGCTCAACTCAGCCGCTGGATGCTGATGACTGGCTCCGTGACATCACCTATGGGATGGAGTCTGCTGAAGTAGCCCCTGCCCGCTATGTCACCTTTGCTTCCTTCTTTCTGAAGGGACCAGCAGCTCAATGGTGGGACAGCCACAGGCGTACTCTGCCAGTTGGGACAATCGTCACCTGGCCAGACTTTCAAGCTGCCTTCCATGCCCGCTTCATTCCTTAGGGGATCATGGACAGGAAGAAGCGTGAGTTCCGCGACCTCACCCAGGGCAACAAAACTGTGGAAGCTTATCAGCGGGAGTTTCTAGACTTGTCCCGCTACGCTGAAGAAGACATTGCAACTGATGCACGTAGACAGGAGAAGTTCCGTGACGGCCTTCAAGCTGACATCAAGCTCGCACTTCTAGTGCATGACTTTGCCGATTTCGCCACCTTGGTGAATAAGGCCATCAATGTCGAGACTGGTCTGCAGGAACACCAAAGCTCTCAAAGGCGCAACCGTGACACGGGCTCCTCTTCGGGCCCGACCTCGCAGAAGCGTAAGATTTGGATCCCCAACAGCATGTACCGTCCAAATGCACCTGCCCCAAGACAGTCTTATGCTGCACCTCGTCTGCCTACTACTCCAACTAGGCAGCCAAGGCTTCCAGCTCCACCACCCCGAGCTCCTGCTCCCACTCCCAATAATGGTCTGTGCTTCAGGTGTGGTCAGCCAGGACACCGTGCTAGGGAATGCAACCAGAATCAGAATCAACTGGCCCTTCCAGCAGCTGGTCGCGGTAACAACCACCCCCGCAACAACAATGCCAAGTCTTATGGTCGTGTTCATGCCAAGCACATTGATCTGAACGAAGCTCAAGACCAACCTGCTACTGTGATGGGTACACTCCTCGTAAATTCAGTACCAGCATCCGTTTTATTTGATACACGAGCATCGCATTCATTCATGTTAGAAGATTTTGCATTCATGCATGGCATTAAAAGTGAAGACATGAACGCTTCTCTATTAGTGCACACCCCTGCGGGCCAATGTCGGACCTCCATGATTTGCAACGACGTCCCTGTTGAAATCGAAGGACTAGAATTCCTTGTCTCCCCCATCGTATTGAAGTCCTGTAGCATTGATCTCATTCTGGGAATGAATTGGTTAAAGGCGCACACTGCTTCTATCGTTTGCGCCACCAAGACCGTCCATCTGCTACACCCTTCTGATGAAATAATAAGCTATAATGCTCGTCTGGTTCAGAATGCCGAGGCAAGGCTCTATGCGTTGAATGCATTGAACGCTGCACCACTCGAGGGCATTGAAAACATTCCCGTCATGCGTGAATTCCTCGACGTCTTTCCTGAAGAACTCCCAGGGATTCCCCCTGCTAGAGTTGTCGAATTCGTCATAGACTTGAAACCAGGCACCACTCCTATAGCCAAGCGACCCTACAAGATGCCGCCACATGAACTCCTTGAGCTTAAGGAGGAAATCGACAAGTCTCTTCGCAGTGGTTTCATTCGCCCAAGTTGCTCTCCTTGGGGAGCACCTTCTCTCTTTGTCAAGAAGAAAGATGGGACAAACCAATTAGTCCAAGACTACCGTCCTATAAACCAAGCTACCATTCAGAATAAGTATCCTCTTCCTCGGATCAATGATCTGTATGATCAACTGGCTGGTTCATCAGTGTTCTCTAAACTCGACTTGAGGTTGGGTTACCATCAGATCCGTGTTCATGTAGAGGATATCCCAAAGACTGCCTTTGTGAATCGATATGGTTCATACGAGTACACCGTCATGTCTTTTGGCTTAACCAATGCTCCAGCCACCTTCTCTCGCCTGATGAACTATATATTCATGGATTACCTCGACAAGTTCCTCGTGGTTTATCTGGATGATATTCTGGTATTTTCCAAGAACGAAGAGGAACATGCTGAACATCTTTGTCTTGTGTTGGAAAAGCTACGAGAGCATCAACTTTATGCCAAGTTCTCCAAATGTGAATTCTGGCTTCCCGAAGTAACCTATCTTGGGCATGTCATCTCTAAGGATGGTATTGCCGTCAACCCTGAACGAGTCCAGGCTATTCTTGATTGGACTCCTCCGAAGAACGTTAAGCAAGTCAGAAGTTTTCTCGGTCTCGCCAGCTATTGCCGTCGATTCGTCGAGAACTTCTCCAAGATCGCTAGACCTCTGACTAACCTGTTGCATAAGGGCGTCAAGTTCCAATGGACAGACAAATGTCAGGAAAGCTTCCAGGCACTCAAAGACAAGTTGACTTCTGCCCCAGTACTAGCTCCACCTGATACTAAGAAGGACTTCATCATTTATTGTGATGCTTCACGTCAAGGCCTTGGCGCTGTACTAATGCAAGAGCGCAAAGTGATTGCTTATGCCTCTTGTCAATTGCACCCTCATGAAGAGAACTATCCAGTTCACGACCTCGAGCTTGCTGCTATTATCCATGCACTAAAGCAGAGGCGACATTACCTTCTTGGTAATCGTTGTGAGATCTTCACCGACCACCAAAGTCTGAAGTATCTGTTTACTCAACCAGATCCGAACCTCCGTCAGCAAAGATGGATGGAGATTGTTGCAGATTTTAACCTGGGTATTTCGTATACCCCAGGAAAGGCTAATGTAATGGCTGATGCCTTGAGCCGCAAGTCTTACTGCAACCACCTCCAGGTTCACAAAGTTCAGCCCTCGCTTGTTGAGGAATTCAGGAAGCTGAACCTCCATATTGTTCCTCCTGGTGCTCTCACTCCCCCTCCTCCTAAGGGCCGCAAGATGAACCTCCATGTTGTTTCCCAGGGTTCTCTCAATACCCTGGTTGTTTTACCAGATCTCGTGGAAAGCATCAAGACGCTGCAGAAGTATGACTCTCAAGCCCACAAGATTAAACACTACCTTAAAGAAGGGAAGCCCTCGTTCTTCACTGTTGATGATACTGGCACCTTGTTCTTTAAAGGTCGCCTAGTGGTCCCTTCAAAAGGTAACCTGGATATGACCCAGGAGGTTATGAAAGAAGCTCATGATACACCTTTGTCTATTCATCCCGGTAGCACCAAGATGTACCAAGACATTCGTCAGAGATTCTGGTGGTCT
The DNA here is from genome assembly GCF_002162155.2 of Triticum dicoccoides. NCBI lineage: Eukaryota > Viridiplantae > Streptophyta > Magnoliopsida > Poales > Poaceae > Triticum > Triticum dicoccoides. Next base: position 278,540,342 of record NC_041385.1, read on the forward strand.
AATATGAAACAAGATATTGCTCGTTATGTTGCTGAGTGTGACGTTTGTCGTCGTATCAAAGCAGAGCATCAAAGGCTTGCTGGAACTCTGCAACCTATCTCTATTCTCGAATGGAAATGGGACCATGTTGAAATGGACTTCATCACCGGTTTTCCCAAATCGCAGAAAGGTAATGACGCTATTCTTGTCATCATTGACCGGCTTTCTAAGGTTGCACATTTTCTGGCTATCAAAGAGACTATTACTGCTAGTCAGCTGGCAACCCTCTACATGTCCAGAATTGTTTCGCTTCACGGTATTCCACTGGTTATCAGTTCAGACCGTGGCAGTTTATTCACTTCTAGATTCTGGGCAAGTTTCCAAGAAGCTATGGGAACTCATCTGTCATTCAGTACTGCGTTTCATCCGCAGTCGCAAGGGCAAGTTGAATGTGTCAACCAAATTCTCGAAGACATGCTTCGAGCTTGTGTTATTTCTTTCGGCAAGAAATGGGAGGAATCTCTCCCGTATGCTGAGTTCTCTTATAATAATAGCTATCAAGCTAGTCTGAAGATGGCCCCCTTTGAAGTGTTATATGGACGAAAGTGCCGAACCCCTCTGAACTGGTCAGAAACTGGGGAACGTCCACTCTTCGGTCCGGATATTATCCAACATGCCGAAGAACAAGTCCGCATTATTCGCGAGAATCTCAAGACTGCACAGTCGCGTCAGAAGAGTCAGTATGACCATAAACATAAGGACATGGTCTATCAACCTGGCGAAAAGGCCTACCTTCGAGTTACACCAATGAAGGGTGCTCACCGCTTCAGGATCAAGGGCAAGCTAGCTCCTCGCTATATTGGCCCATTCACTATTCTCGAAAGGCGTGGAAAAGTGGCATACCAACTGGAACTTCCGCCAAACCTTTCTCAGGTTCACGATGTGTTCCACGTGTCACAGCTCCGCCGTTGCTTCAAGGACCCAATCCGAGGAGTGGATCATGAAGTGCTCGAATTGCAACAGGACCTTTCCTATAAAGAGCATCCGGTCCGCATTCTCGACCAAGCTGAACGCCGCACACGTCAGAAGGCGATCAAGTTCCTCAAAGTTCAGTGGTTGCACCATTCTGAAGATGAAGCCACTTGGGAACGAGAAGATCGTCTGCGTGATGAATACCCCGCACTCTTTCCTTCTACCTCCTAAATCTCGGGACGAGATTTCTTGTAGTGGAGGAGATTTGTAACGCCCGGATAATTATGCTACAGTAAAACTCTCCTAATGATGCCATGTCATCTACGTTACTGTTGCTAATCAAGTGGCAGTTCAAAAACATTGCAAATTCAAAAATGAATTAGCGACAAACACCCAAAGTTTTCAACAGTCAAAACAAAAATGTTCGGGGGTTGCCAAATATTGCATCGGTAATTATGGTGAAGTAAACACGTTTTTTATAAAATGCCTAAATACTTTTAAATGAATTTAAATAGAAAAGAAATAATAAAGAAAATACGAAAGGGGAAAACAATCAGAAGAGAAAAAAAAGAAGAAGGGAAAACCCTTCCCCCCCCCCACTGGGCCGACTGGCCCAGCTGGCCACCAACCCACCCGCGCAGCCACAGCCCCTGCCTCCTGGACCGCAACCAGCCTGGTCGGCCCAGCCGGCCCAGCTCCCGCTCCCCGCACCGCACCCCCCTTCCTGTTCCTCGGACACGCGCCGCTACATGGCGCGGTCGCCACCGGACCCGCTTGCCGGCGTCGAGGTGCATAAGGA
>NC_041385.1:278542403-278544131 GCF_002162155.2 Triticum dicoccoides
GATCCACCTCACTCTCCCCCTCATTCCCCACCACGCCCGTGCGCCGCCATGGCCTTGCCGCCGTGAATCGTGCGGCCACAGTCATTGCCTCGCCGCGCCTGCGTGTCCGTCATCACCGCCGTCATCCGCTGCTTCGACTGGTGCATCCCGTTGGAGACCGGAGCAACCGTAACACCCCGACGCTGCCATCTTCCTCCTCTGCTCCGACAAGCTCCGCCGCCGTTCTTCACCGACTCCGGCCGCGCCCCTGCAGCTACTAAACCCCCAAGGGCCATCGTGTGCGCCGCTCGGAGAGCCCCTGCTCCCTCCTCTCTCTCTCTCTCTCTCTCTCCAGCGCCCTAGCTAGCTGCCGCCGAAGCACCCGAGCGCCCCGTCGTGGAACCCGTCGCCGACGAGTCTCCGGTGACCAAATGGTCACGGGCCCGCGTCGGTTGCGCTCACCATGCCCCATAGATCCTCCCCAGCCTCTCCATTTGCCCACTAGCTCGCCGTAGCTCTGTTTCCATCGAGCTCCCGTATGCGTCGCCGCCCGCGCTCGTCGCCGCCCGCGCTCGTCGCCGGCAGCCGTCCGGTGACCCTTTGGTCCCGGGCTCGTGCTGTTGTGCTCGCGCACGCGCGAAGGCTTCGCCCCGCCCTTCTGTTTGCCCCGTAGCGCGCCGCCTCACCGTTGTCGTTGCTCGCCCGAAAGACCTCGCCGCCGATGAGCTCGATGCGCCCTTCTCTGGCCACCGCAGCTCGCCCGACCACCACCAACCGACGCGTCGTCGTCTTGCCGTTCTAACGCTCCCGGCCGCGCTCGATTTGGTGCCTCATAGGCGAATCTCGACGCACGCCGGCGTTCGGTCGCTGTGTGCGAGCTCGCCGGAGCTACTCCGGTGGCTCCGCTGAGCTGGCACCCCGGGGGTCCACCCCTGGGTCACTGCCTGTGGGCCTGAGGGCCCCAGCTGGCTACGTTGACCAAGGTCAACTATGCTGATGTGGCAGCTACTGCCACTGACATGCGGGCCCCATCCCATAAAACAAATAAAAACCAATAGATAAACTGCTAATTAATTAAAGTAATTAATTAAAGCCTAATCTCTCTCTGACTACTGGGCCCTACCTGCTAATTAACCCATTTAGTTAATTTCAAAACAAAGTTAATGCCCTTGACAATGACATGTGGGACCCACTGGACCCACCTGTCTGGTTTGACTGGTCAACCGACCAGTTGACCTGCTGACATCACTCTGATGTCATGCCTGCGTCATCACTCACTGTTTTGGATAATGTTGGATTTACATAAATAATTAAAATCAGAAAATGATTTAAATCTTTAGAAAATCATATCTTTTAATCCGTAACTCGGATGAAAATACTTTCTACATGAAAGTTGCTCAGAACGACGAGAAGAATCCGGATACGCAGCCCGTTCGTCTGCCACACATCCCTAACCTATCGGACTCATAACTTTCCCCCGCCGGTACCTCTGCCCGAAAACGCGAAACACCGGGGATACTTTCCCGGATGTTTTCCCCCTTCGTCGGTATCACCTACTACCGCAATTTGGCACACCTAGCATCGATACTTGTCATTTCATGCATCGATATGCATTTGTTTGCATTGTATTCATCGTTTCTTCCCCCTCTTCTCTCCGGTAGACCACGAGACCGATGCTGCTGCTGCCCAGTTCGACTACGGAGTTAACGACCCCTCCTTCTTGCCAGAGCAACCAGGCAAGCCCCCCCC
>NC_041385.1:278544429-278551087 GCF_002162155.2 Triticum dicoccoides
GCCTATTCTTCTCTATACTGCTTGCATTAGAGTAGTGTAGCATGTTACTGCTTTCCGTTAATCCTATTCTGATGCATAGCCTGTCATTGTTGCTACAGTCATTGATACCTTGCCTGCAATCCTAAATGCTTAGTATATGATGCTAGTTTATCATCATTGGCCCTACATTCTTGTCAGTCTTCCTTGCTATACTAATGGGCCGTGATCACTCGGGGGTGATCACGGGTATATATTATACATATATACATACTATACAGATGGTGACTAAAGTCGGGTTGGCTCGAGGAGTACCCGCGAGTGATTCACGGATTGGGGGCTGAAAGGACCTTTGTCCCGACGGCCCTCTGTGTGGATCTTTGTGGCGGAGCGACAGGGCAGGTTGAGACCACCTAGGCGAGAGGTGGGCCTGGCCCTGGTCGGCGTCCGCGGTTATTTCATAATAACACGCTTAACGAGATCTTGGTATTTGATCTGAGTCTGGCCACTGGCCTATACGCACTAACCAACTACACGGGAACAGTTATGGGCACTCGACGTTGTGGTATCAGCCGAAGCCTTCTTGACGTCAGCGACGGAGCGGCGCGCGCCGAATTGGACTGGAACGCCTACTCTTGTATAAGGGAGGCTAGGTCTGCTTTCGGCCGCCCTCGCAACATGCAGGTGTGTAATGGGCGATGGGCCCAGACCCCTGCGCGCATAGGTTTAGACCGGCGTGCTGACCTCTCTGTTGTGCCTAGGTGGGGCTGCGACGTGTTGATCTTCCGAGGCCGGGCATGACCTAGGTAAGTGTGTCCGGCCAAATGGGATCGAGCGTGTTGGGTTATGTGGTGCACCCCTGCAGGGAAGTTAATCTATTCGAATAGCCGTGATCTTCGGTAACAGGACGACTTGGAGTTGTACCTTGACCTTATGACAACTAGAACCGGACACTTAATAAAACACACCCTTCCAAGTGTCAGATACAACCCGGTGATCGCTTTTCCATAGGGCGACGAGGGGAGGATCGCCGGGTAGGATTATGCTATACGATGCTACTTGGAGGACTTCAGTCTACTCTCTTCTACATGCTGCAAGACGGAGTCTGCCAGAAGCATAGTCTTTCATAGGACTAGCTATCCCCCTCTTATTCTGGCATTCTGCAGTTCAGTCCACTGATATGGCCCTTTACACATATACCCATGCATATGTAGTGTAGCTCCTTGCTTGCGAGTACTTTGGATGAGTACTCACGGTTGCTTTTTCCCCCTTTTCCCCCTTTCCTTTTTCTACCTGGTTGTCGCAACCAGATGCCGGAGCCTAGGAGCCATACGCCACCTTCGACGATGACTCCTACTACACTGGAGGTGCCTACTACTACGTGCAGCCCGCTGACGACGACCAGGAGTAGTTAGGAGGATCCCAGGCAGGAGGCCTGCGCCTCTTTCGATCTGTATCCTAGTTTGTGTTAGCCATCTATGGCTACTTGTTTACTTATGTCTGTACTCAGATATTGTTGCTTCCGCTGACTCGTCTATGATCGAGCACTTGTATTCGAGCCCTCGAGGCCCCTGGCTTGTATTATGATGCTTGTATGACTTATTTATGTTTTTAGAGTTGTGTTGTGATATCTTCCCGTGAGTCCCTGATCTTGATCGTACACATTTGCGTGCATGATTAGTGTACGATTGAATCGGGGGCGTCACAACAAGATATTTCGACAATGGTAAAACAAGTCCAGCAAGGCCTCCCGGCGTGCCGACACCCTAATAGTACCTGCGCATATCTCGTCTCAGGCCACATCCGGTTAACACTACGCACGACAACCGAAAACCCCTGGTGAAGGGGTGGCACCGCAAGTGGCTCTGTTTGGGACCAACACCATCAGCACTGGCCCCCCTGTATTATGTTGAATTAAGGAACCTGAGGGACGCGACCCCATATGCCAATTAATTAATTAATTCAATATTATTATGTTGTCAAATGTTAAAACCAATGTTGGGCCTTTGCTGGAAGAGATTTATTCAAAGCAAACTGTCAAGAGGGGCCCATAAACCCTCATCGTGTCAGGGACGCAAAATCAAGGAACATAACACTGGTATGACAGAAACTAGGGTGGCAAGAGTGGAACAAAACACCAGGCATAAGGCCGAGGCTTCCACCATTTACCAAGTATATATATGCATTAATTAAATAAGAGATATTGTGATATCCCAAGATATCCATGTCCCAACATGGAACAACCTGCAGCTAGCAACGCTATAAGAAGGGCTGAGCAAAGCGATAACATAGCCAAACAACGGTTTGCTGGGATGGTGAAAAAGGTCAGAGGCTGTTTCATGGCAATTTGGGAGGCTTGATAAACAAGTGGTAGGAAGAGCGACATAGCGATAGCATCGAGACAGCTAGAATAGCAATGATAGTAGTGAGATCCAGGGTAACGGCCATCTTGCCTAAAATCCCGCTAGGAAGAAGAACGATTCCATGAAGAAGATGAACGAGCGTAGACGAACCAAGCGTAGTCGAAGGAATCCTCACGATCACAACGAAACAAGAACTATCGAGAAGAAGCACAACCGGAAAGAAGCAAACAACATGGTAAACACACAACCCATGAATATTGCATGATGCACAAATAAGAATGATCCATGTCCGGTTTAATGATTCATGGCATGGCCAAGTGCACCAAACAGTACAACAAGTTAAGTGGAGCTCAATATGCAACGAGTTGCATATTGACGAAACACCACATTCAAATATTTAGTTATCACTCGTTTATGCTACTCAACAATATTAAATGTTGTTAAACATGGCAAGAGGTGAAGCATGAGCAAACCACCTATTTAGGCAAGTTTAAATGAGCCCGGAAACAACAAATAACAATTCCGAGAAGTGCTCATATGTCATTTTAGCAATTTAAAAGAAACAACCATTTTAAACATTTAAATGTTGTTATCATGATGCGGCTGACATATACAAGTTTAATGCATTTTGTATGAAAAGATGTTTGCATGAGCATGTTATGAAGCATTTGTCACCGTGGCGGAACGAAAGGGGTGCCACGACAATGAAAACGGAAATGGTGCCATGGCAACATTATGATGATTCGACAATTCATTGAGATACCGGTGCAAAAGAGCAAGTGTGCGGATGTGCGAAACATCCTAGAAATGGTGGATGATCCCGGTTACCGGGTTCCCATGGGTCGATGCATGGAAAACGAGGAGGACCGTGCAACGACAATTCGGACACGATGCAAACACGGGCATCTCATACAACAAAGCATTCGTTCACGATCGTTCATCTCGGTGGTTATACCTTCGAAGCATGCATTTGAGACGGTTCAGGTTCGATGAGATGTAGTTGTTCACGGGTCGTCGTGGGACGTAGTCGAACACGGCGATGGTAGTGGAAGTAGTTGCACTCGCTGTCTTCGGTGATGGTAGTCAAACTTGGGGTTTCGTGGATCTTGTCGGTTCTAGGTCTCCGGCGTAGTGGTACAAATTTTGTATACGAACTTTGATGGAACATGAGTGTCGTGGTACTTGGAGATATCCGGGATGGTCTTGCGTCTCCGTGCGTAGAGGTACTTGGCGGTTTCGTGTAGTTGAACTTGACGAAATGGGTCTCCCCGGGAACTTGGCACATCCATCAGGGGCTTCGTGACACTTGGCTTGGGCAAGGGCGACGCTGTGCAGAGGCGAGGCCAAGAGGGCCATGCAGAAAGGGTCGGACATGCGGCATGGCGACGAGAATACAGCACGGCTCGAAGACAAGGAGGAACAACGGGTCCAGGGGTGGAGGCGACCAGTGGGAGGCGGTGCTCGAGATGTCAAGTTGCTGCTGTGCAGCGAGGGAAACGGAGGGGGCGAGCCGCACGGTTGGCTGATGGTAGCCGCGGCCATGGTGGTGGTCACCACGAAGCAGAGGAGGCCGGGACTTGCAACCACTGACGAAGAGGCATGGCAGCGTAGGTACGTGCTACCTCTTGAGCACTGCGTTGGATTTCCCCGAAGAGGAGAGGATGATGCAGCAAAGTAGCGTCAGTATTTCCCTCAGTTTTTGGGAACCAAGGTATCAATCCAGTAGGAGACCACGCACAAGTCCCTCGTACCTACACAAAACGATAGCTACTCGCAACCAATGCGATTAGGGGTTGTCAATCCCTTCATGCTCACTTACGAGAGTGAGATCTGATAGATATGATAAATAATATTTTTGGTATTTTTGATAGATAGATGCAAAGTGAAAAGTAAAAGCAAAGCAAGTAATAAAGTAATGGAGATTGATATGATGAGAATAGACCCGGGGGCCATAGGTTTCACTAGTGGCGTCTCTCAAGAGCATAGATATTCTACGGTGGGTGAACAAATTACTGTTGAGCAATTGACATAATTGAGCATAGTTATGAGCATATATAGGTAATGATCATGTATATAGGCATCACGTCCAAGACAAGTAGATCGAAACGATTCTGCATCTACTACTATTACTCCACTCATCGACCGCTATCTAGCATGCATCTAGAGTATTAAGTTAAAAACAGAGTAACACCTTAAGCAAGATGACATGATGTAGAGGGATAAATTCATGCAATATGATAAAAAAAAACCATCTTGTTATGCTCGATGGCAACAATACAATATGTGCCTTGCTGCCCCTTCTTTCACTAGGAAAGGACACAACAAGATTTAACCCAAAGCTAAGCACTTCTTGTAGCGACCCGACCTCAGATGGTCAAGTCTCTGTGCTTCCGTGTCATCCCTGGATCGGTAATGCTGACACACACAGTACTTGAAGGATTTATAACAGAGTAGCAATCACACACTTATTACATCGAATGTCTCAAAAGAGAACTTATTACAATAATATGGCTTAATGCGATAACAGCGGAAGGCTTGGAAGATAAAGTGAGTTCATCAACTCCAACGGCATAGCTGAGCTGCACGGCAACGACCTACGAACCTTACTCCTCGTCTGAAAAGTCTGCAACATATGACGTTGCAGCCCGAGAACGGGTCAGCACATGGAATATGCTGGCAATGTAACACAAAAGAGCAATAACAGAATAATACTACCACTACATGCATAATTGGCTGGTGGAAAGCTCTATGGTTACAGTTTTGCGAAAAGCCAATTTTTCCCTACTACAAAGGAATAAATTTTAATTTAACTATCATGGTGGTTGAAACATCATTTGAGAAGGTAACCCCAACTCAATGATCCCAATTAAAATAGTTAACAACCCAGCAAGATTAATTAGAAGTGTTGAGATACATGCGAATACTCAAGTACTAGATACTCAGAATTGTCCATAATCGGGGACACGGCTAACCATGATTAGATTGTACACTCTGCAGAGGTTTGCGCACTTTTCCCCGCAAGACTCGATCGCCTCCGCTGATTCCTCGCACTACATGATGTTTGAGAAACGGATGACCGAGACACAGTCTTTCAGAAACATTAACTCTCTACTCCGGGCAGACCATACCAAACCTACAAACCCACTACCTGCTGATCCACCTCTTCAAGAGCTTCACGTAACTTACTCAACTATGCTAGAGCCCATAATAGCTTACGGCTACACACGGAAGTTTCTAGCATGAATGGACTCAGTTCCCTTTGAGCCTGGGTGGCGGTCCATAGGAGAATCACACGGTAACCCCGGGATTTCCAAAAATAAAACAGGCAATCACTGGATACCCCAGGTGCCTCAATCCACCCAGATGTGTATTAAAGTTGCCACCTTAAGTAAACCATTAATTTAACAATCTCACATCTGTCATGGAAATCACTCAAACCCAATCCACGTCTACGAGCATAGCATGGCAAAATAAGCAACGCGTAGAAGTAACTCCCAAGGGTTTGATAATAAACAGGGCAATAGGTTCTACCTCAGCAGCTACTTCCCAAAACCCACATATTAAAGGCATCCTAGTCATGCAATGTTTGAGGATTGAAACTATTGCATAAAAACTAGGTATGAAAAGAGTATGATCAATATGTTACTTGCCTTGCTAACGATCCGTGAATCCTAGAGACTCGTAGTAACACGCTTCGCACTCCGGGAATTCTATCGCAAGCAAAAAATAACATACATAAGAAACAATCAAATATTCACAAGTAGAACTCCAAATAAAAGAGTTTGACCGGAGAGTTCAACTTAAGAACTCCAGTTTGCAAAAAGAATCAAATCAAACGGAGCAACGAAACTCAAACGGCAAAAGAAACAAGATCCGTTAACTAATCTGAACTAGGGTCAAATTTTGCAGAGGTAAAAACTTGTTTGAGTTGATTATTCGGAAAGAAGGTTTCGAGATGAAACTCCAGGCGCTTGAATCGCCTGATTCCGATAAACGAGCCAAAAGATAAACAGGTTTGAACATCAGATCAGAAATCGCGATCAGAAAAATCGCGGAATAAATCCGATAAAAAGAAAAATGATGAACGGCTAAACGAACGAATGTTCGTTAACAGAAACTAAACGATGAACACGTTCGTGAGAAAGAACGGACGAGCAAACGCTCGCTAAATAAATAAACCGAAGAATAAAACCGATCTATATAAAAAAATGAACTAGGGTTTTTCAAAAAAACAAAGGGGTTTATTTAAAAAAAACCGGCGGCGAGGGGGGTGTGGCTACCTCCGGCGAGGTCGTCCGGCGGGGCGGGCGGCTCCGGCG
>NC_041385.1:278551900-278643643 GCF_002162155.2 Triticum dicoccoides
GGCGGGCGGCTGGGCCGGCCTGCTCGGCTGGGCCATTGGCCTAGTCGGGCGCGGGGGGGGGGGTTTAAAAAAACATTCCGCCGACTAGAAATATCCTAGAAAAAAATATAAATAAAAAAATCTAAAAATTCCAAAACAAGTTTTCTCCGTCTAAATAAAATATTTAGAACAAGATGAACTTTTCTTGGCCCCTAAAATGCAATTTTAAAAACATGCAAATTTTTCTAGGGCAAATAAAATTCCGAATAAACTCAAATAAAATCCAAATAATGATTTTAACATTTTTCCTCCGATATTTCAATTGTTTTGGAGAAGTCATATTATCTCCCCTCATTTATTATTTTAAAAATGAAATATTTTCCGGAGAGAAAAATTAAAAATCAAAATCCTCGTCTTCACTATTTGATAAAATTTCAAATATGAAAATTGGAAAATCCCCAACTCTCTCCGAAGGTCCTTGAGTTGCTTAGGATTTCGAGGATTGCAAACGAAAAAGCAATAAAATATGATATGCATGGATGACCTATGTATAACATGCCAAATTGGAAATTTGGGATGTTACACTTCTCCCATTGCAAGAACTACCAATCTAGTTGGCCAAACCAAAAAGGATAATTCGAAGAGACTTGCAAAGATAACTCAATCATACATAAAAGAATTCAGAGAAGATTCAAATATTTTCCATAGATAAGTTGGATCATAAACCCACAATTCATCGGTCTCAATAAACACACCCCAAAAAGAAGATTACATCGAATAGATCTCCACGAGAGAGGGGGAGAACATTGTATTGAGATCCAAAAAGAGAGAAGAAGCCATCTAGCTACTAGCTATGGACCCAAAGGTCTGAAGTAAACTACTCACACTTCATCGGAGGGGCTATGGTGTTGATGTAGAAGCCCTCCATGGTGGATGCCCCCTCCGGCAGAGCTCCGGAACAGGCCCCAAGATGGGATCTCGTGGATACAGAAGGTTGCGGCGGTGGAATTAGGTTTTTGGCTCCTGTTCTGATCATTTGGGAATACATAGGTATATATAGCAGGAAGGAGTACGTCGGTGGAGCAACAGGGGGCCCACGAGGTAGGGGGCGCGCCCAGGGGGGCGCCCTCCACCCTTGTGACCACCTCTTTTGTTCCTTGGAGCAGGGTCCAAGTCTCCTGGATCACGTTTGGTGAGAAAATCACGTTCCCGAAGGTTTCATTCCGTTTGGACTCCGTTTGATATTCCGTTTCTTTGAAACACTAATAGGCAAAAAACAGCAATTCTAGGCTGGGCCTCCGGTTAATAGGTTAGTCCCAAAAATAATATAAAAGTGGAAAATAAAGCCCAATATAGTCCAAAACAGTATATAAAGTAGCATGGAGCAATCAAAAATTATAGATACGTTGGAGACGTATCAGGCATCCCCAAGCTTAATTCATGCTCGTCCTCGAGTTGGTAAATGATAAAAAAGAATTTTTGATGCGGAGTGATACTTTGGCATAATTTCAATGTAAATCTTCTTAATTGTGATATGAATATTCAGATCCAAAAGATTGAAGATGAAAGTTCATATTGACACAAAAATAATAATACTTCAAGCATACTAATCAAAGCAATCATGTCTTCTCAAAATAGTATGGCAAAAGAAAGTTCATCCCTACAAAATCATATAGTTAGGCTATGCTTCATTTTCGTCACACAAAGATGTTCCCAACTTCTATACCCCCAATTACAAGCCAAGCAATTGTTTCATACTTAAATAATCTCAAACTTTTTCAACCTTCACACAATACATGAGCGTGAGCCATGGATATAACACTATGGGTGGAATAGAATATGATGATGGGGATTGTGTGGAGAAGACAAAAAAGGAGAAAGTCTCACATTGACGAGGCTAATCAACGGGCTATGGAGATGCCCATCAATTGATGTCAAGATGAGGAGTAGGGATTGCCATGCAACGGATGCACTAGAGCTATGAATGCTCAACAAAAGAAAACTAGTGGGTGTGCACCCAACTCGCTTGCTCATGAAGACCTAGGGCATTTGAGGAAGCCCATCGTAGGAATATACAAGCCAAGTTCTATAATGAAAAATTCCCACTAGTATAGAAGGACAACTTATGAGACTCACTACATGAAGTACAAGGTGCTACTTTGAAGCACAATATATGAGACTCACTACATGAAGGACAAGGTGCTACTTTGAAGCACAAGTGTGGAAAAAGAGATAGTAGCATTGCCCTTTTTTCTTTTTTTGGGCCTTCCTTTTTTTGGCCTTTCTTTTTTTTTATTTTGGTCTTTCTTTTTTTTCTTTTGGCCTTTCTTTTTTTTTCTTGTTGGGTAATGCTCTAACAATGATGATCATCACACTTCTATTGATTGCAACATAAGGATTACAACTCGAAACTTAGAACAAGATATAACTCTATATGAATGCCTCCGGCGGTGTACCGGGATGGTGCAATGAATCAAGGTTAACATGTATGAAAAATAATGCATGGTGGCCTTGCCACAAATACGATGTCAACTACATGATCATGCAATGGAAATATGACAAAAGTAATGTATGTCATGATGAAGATGATGGAAGTTGCATGGCAATATATCTCGGAATGGCTATGGAAATGCCATAATAGGTAGGTATGGTGGCTGTTTTGAGGAAGATATAAGGAGGTTTATGTGTGATAGAGCGTATCGTATCACGGGGTTTGGATGCACCGGCAAAGTTTGCACCAACTCTCAAGGTGAGAAAGGGCAATGCACGGTACCGAAGAGGCTAGCAAAGGCGGAAAGGTGAGAGTGCGTATAATCCCTGGACTCAACATTAGTCAAAAGAACTCATATACTTATTGCAAAAATTTAGAAGCCATCAAAAATCAAGTACTATGCGCATGCTCCTAGGGGGATAGATTGGTAGGAAAAGACCATCGCTCGTCCCCGACCGCCACTCATAAGGATGCACAAGCCAGGTACACTTCATGTTTCAAATTTGTTACACAACTTTAACCATACGAGCATGCTACGGGACATGCAAACTTCAACACAAGCATTTCTCAAATTCATAATCACCTAACTAGCACGACTTTGATATTATCACCTCCATATCTCAAAACAATTATCAAGCATCAAACTTATCTTAGTATTCAATTCACTCAAAAGAAAGTTTCACATATCTTGAACACCAAGTATATTAACATTAAGCAAATTACAATGCTATTAATGACTCTCAAAATAATCTAAGTGAGGCATGAGAGATCAATAGTTTCTTTAAAACAAATCCACCACCGTGCTCTAAAAGATCTAAGTGAAGGACTAGAGCAAAACTATCAAGCTCAAAAAGATATAAGTGAAGCACTATGAGCAAAACTATCAAGCTCAAAAGATATAAGTGAAGCACATAGAGTATTCTAACAAATTACAATTCATGTATGGCTCTCTCAAAAGGTGTGTACAGCAAGGATGATTGTGGTAAACTAACAAGCAAAGACGCAAATAATACAAGACGCTCCAAGCAAAACACATATCATGTGGTGAATAAAAATATAGCTCCAAGTAAATTACCGATGGAAGTGGACGAAAGAGGGGATGCCTTCCGGGGCATCCCCAAGCTTTGACTTTTTGGTGTCCTTGGATTATCTTGGGGGTGCCATGGGCATCCCCAAGCTTGGGCTCTTGCCACTCCTTGTTCCATAATCCATCAAAAGAATTTACCCAAAACTTGAAAACTTGACAACACAAAACTCAACAGAAATCTCGTGAGCTCCGTTAGAGAAAGAAAACAAAAGACTACTTCAAGGTACTGTAATGAACAGATTCTTTATTTATATTGGTGTTAAACCTACTGTATTCCAACTTCTGTATGGATTATAAACTATTTTACTAGCCATAGATTCATCAAAATAAGCAAACAACACACGCAAAACAGAATATGTCAAAAACAGAACAGTCTGTAGCAATCTGTAACTAAAGCAAACTTCTGGAACTCTAAAAATTCTACCAAAATAGTAAGTCCTGGAAATTTTGTTTATTGAACAGCAGCAAAAAGAATCAACGCAAAATCACGTTCCTGCGATTTAACAAAAATTATATTCGTGCGTGCAAAGTTTCTGTTTTTCAGCAGAATCAAATCAACTATCATCGTAGGTTATTCTATAGGTTCTACTTGGCACAAACACTAATTAAAAGATAAAACCACATCCAAACAGAGGCTAGATGGATTATTTATTCCTAAACAGAAGCAAAAACAAAAAACACAAAATAAAATTGGGTTGCCTCCCAACAAGCGCTATCGTTTAACGCCCCTAGCTAGGCATAAAAGCAAGGATAGATCTAGGTATTGCCATCTTTGATTTTCAAATTTTTGGCGGAGTCATGCTCGAATCCGGGGGGTTCTTTCCGCTTCCCTTCATACTCGGAAATCTTTAGATCTAAAGAATCCAACCGCTTATTACAAAGAGTAATCAACATATTCATGCGGTGAAGATTTCCGCTAACACTTTTAAGAGGCTCAAGAGACTTTTGTAAAAAAATTGTTACTTCGCAAATCTTCTCAAATACTTGGGTTTCTTCCTGGGTAGGATAAGATCCTCTCTTTTTGGGTAGTGTTCCCACTATTCCCTCTATAATTTCATGCGCAATACTGGGATCAATCTCAATAAAATTTCCATTGGCGATGCAATCCAAGAGTTGTCTATGCGTCATATTTAACCCAACATAAAAATTACGAAGAAGAATTCTAAAGTTCACCACTTGGGTGCACTTACGATAAGATTCCATCATCCTATACCAAGCATCTTTTAAGTTTTCTCTTTGCCTTTGCTTGAAGTGAAGAACCTCAAACTCGGGAGACATAGGAGCGGATAAGGAAATAGACATTACGACAGGCAAGCAAACTAACACACGAGCAAACAAAAAGGCAATGGGAAAAAGGCAAACGGGAAAGAGAGGAGGAGATTGGGAAAGAGAGGGAGAATAAAACGGCAAGGGTGAAGTGGGGGAGAGGAAAACGAGAGGCAAATGGCAAAGAATGTAATGCGAGAGATAGGGATTGCGATGGGTACTTGGTATGGTTGACTTGCTTGCGTGAGCCTCCCCGGCAACGGCGCCAGAAATTCTTCTTGCTACCTCTTGAGCACTGCGTTGGATTTCCCCGAAGAGGAGAGGATGATGCAGCAAAGTAGCGTAAGTATTTCCCTCAGTTTTTGAGAACCAAGGTATCAATCCAGTAGGAGACCACGCACAAGTCCCTCGTACCTACACAAAACGATAGCTACTCGCAACCAACGCGATTAGGGGTTGTCAATCCCTTCACGGTCACTTACGAGAGTGAGATCTGATAGAGATGATAAATAATATTTTTGGTATTTTTGATAGATAGATGCAAAGTGAAAAGTAAAAGGCAAAGTAAAAACAAAGCAAGTAATAAAGTAATGGAGATTGATATGATGAGAATAGACCCGGGGGCCATAGATTTCACTAGTGGCTTCTCTCAAGAGCATAGATATTCTACGATGGGTGAACAAATTACTGTTAAGCAATTGATAGAATTGAGCATAGTTATGAGCATATCTAGGTAATGATCATGTATATAGGCATCACGTCCAAGACAAGTAGATCGAAACGATTCTGCATCTACTACTATTACTCCACTCATCGACCGCTATCCAACATGCATCTAGAGTATTAAGTTAAAAACAGAGTAACGCCTTAAGCAAGATGACATGATGTAGAGGGATAAATTCATGCAATATGATAAAAACCCCATCTTGTTATCCTCGATGGCAACAATACAATACGTGCCTTGCTGCCCCTTCTGTCACTGGGAAAGGACACCGCAAGATTGAACCCAAAGCTAAGCACTTCTCCCATTGCAAGAACTACCAATCTAGTTGGCCAAACCAAAACGGATAATTCGAAGAGACTTGCAAAGATAACTCAATCATACATAAAACAATTCAGAGAAGATTCAAATATTTTCCATAGATAAGTTGGATCATAAACCCACAATTCATCGGTCTCAACAACCACACTGCAAAAAGAAGATTACATCGAATAGATCTCCACAAGAGAGGGGGAGAACATTGTATTGAGATCCAAAAAGAGAGAAGAAGCCATCTAGCTACTAGCTATGGACCCGAAGGTCTAAAGTAAACTACTTACACTTCATCGGAGGGGCTATGGTGTTGATGTAGAAGCCCTCCATGGTGGATGCCCCCTCCGGCGGAGCTCCGGAATAGGCCCCAAGATGGGATCTCGTGGATACAGAAGGTTGCGGCGGTGGAATTAGGTTTTTGGCTCCTGTTCTGATCATTTGGGGATACGTAGGTATATATAGGAGGAAGGAGTACGTCGGTGGAGCAACAGGGGGCCCACGAGGTAGGGGGCGCGCCCTCCACCCTTGTGACAGCCTCTTTTGTTCCTTGGAGCAGGGTCCAAGTCTCCTGGATCACGTTTGGTGAGAAAATCACGTTCCCAAAGGTTTCATTCCGTTTGGACTCTGTTTGATATTCCGTTTCTTCGAAACACTGAAATAGGCAAAAACAGCAATTCTGGGCTGGGCCTCCGATTAATAGGTTAGTCCCAAAAATAATATAAAAGTGGAAAATAAAGCCCAATATAGTCCAAAATAGTAGATAAAGTAGCATGGAGAAATCAAAAATTATAGATACGTTGGAGACGTATCAGTACGGGATGGCGAGGGTGGCCGGATCCGCTCGATGCGGTCGGCTTGGCAAGATCCGGCCGGGGTCGCGACGGATCCGGCGCGGGGGTCGGTGCGCAACGAGGAAGCAAGCAATGCAGCGGGGCAACGGGGATGGACGGCACCGGCGGATATGCAGGTGCAGAGAGGCGCGAGGCGTCGTGGCCGAGCAGAGGGAGGAGAAGGCGCGGATGGGACGACGCTGTATAACACCCCGGATGTAACTTTCCATAATTGTAACTCCAACTCTTGCCATTTTCGGCTATGTGTTGTGATATTTCCTTCGTGGTTGGACTTTTGAATTTTGTTTTGTATTTTGTTCATGCCATGCATCTCATCTCATAGCATCATGCGCATTACATCTGCATGTTTTCATAAAGCTTGCATCCATTCGTAGTTGCCGCGTTCCCCCCTTGCTTTCGTTGATCGATTCGAGTCCAACCGGGTTTTTGATTCCCTCTTGTCTGACCGTTTGACCCTCTCTACACTTTACTCAGACCCCTCACGCGTGCGTCTGAAGTTGTCCCGAACCTGACCGCTCTGTCGTTACCAATGGGTCCGGATAATCCCCAAACATCTATAAAACATCTTCGTTTTCTTATTTGGACTCCCTAGCCAATTCATTCTCGACCGCCCGATTATGATCGGACGGACCCAATAGCCCCTACCCTAATCTCACTTGCTATATATATAAACAGTCTAACCCTAGATCCAAGGAGATGTACCATCCTTCCATCCCTCCATCGCCGCCACTTCACTATCTCCTCCTTCCTCGGGATCTTGCCTGATCCATTTGATCGAACCACCTTCCCAACCAGCCTCCTTCCTCATTTTCCCCATCGGGCCAACCACCTTACTCCCCTCGATCCACACTGATCCAACCACATCTCGCAGCCACCCATCGGTCCAACCACCCCACAGCCTCACGCCTGAGCACCTCGTCCTCACCACCGGCCACGCCGCCGACCGTCTCCGGCGAACCCAACAGATGAGTTGCCGCCCGTCTCCTCTTTCTCTTCCCTGTTTCCCTCTCCTTCCTTCTCTAATCTCTCTCCCTTCCTCATTCGATTTCTTATCTGCCAGGAAACGAAGGGGGCTCGCCCCTGCTGCCATGGCCACCGGCGACCGGAGCTGCCGTGTGTGTCCTTCCCGTCCCTGCCGCTCGATCGGGTTGCCTCTGCCCGGCTCCTCTCGCCCTGACTGCCCGTGCTCGCCACCCGCCGCAGGGCCTCATCTCTGCTTCGATCATACGAACAAAGTTGTCGCTGCCCGCTTCGTCAGTTTCAGGATGCGAGCGCTGCTCGTGTTGACCACGCCCTGAACCGCCCGAGCTCGGTGATGCCCGGCACCCGAGGCCTCCTGCCTCCCTGATGCTTGTCGCCGAGCACCACTGCTCCAAGGCCGGCCCTTCTGCAGCTCCTCATAGCCTCCCTCTCCTTCTTCCCCTGGTTCTTCCTTCTCCCTAACCTCGCGGTCTCTCTCTATCTCCAGGGCGAACAGGAGGAGCCTCGTTCGCGCCATGGACCCCTGCCTCATCGGATCCGAGGTGGATCCATCCATCCCCGTCATTTCCCGCAACCCGGATCCTCCACCGCCTCGCCGGAGCTCCAGCCGCATCGCGCCGCTGCCTTTGACCGTCGTCTGCATCGCTCGCGCCGCTGTTTCCCTACCTCACCCCGCTGCTGCCTGTTCGTTCAGATCGAGCAGCAGCAGGTCGCCTGTGCCCGTTGACCGTGTCGCCAAGGCCCAGTTCCCTCTGCCCCAGCGCCCACTGTCCTGTGCATCCCGGTAGACCAGATTCGGCCCGGCTACATTTTATTTCCTTGCTGACGAATTTCCTAATATCCAGTGCATGCATAATTACAGGAATGACACTGTTTTGTATTGTTAATAACTAAATGTCCATGCATCCAAATAAGACATGTCATATATGTAAAATGCTTAGTTTTTCATCTAGTTTCATAATCTGCTACTTTCATCTATGTTAAAAATGTTTAAAATGTTGTTTGTGTTTATTTGCATAAATGACATGTTAAAATGATTTATTTCATAACTAAATAACCGTAGCTCCGGATTAAATAAACCATATATGCTAATTGTCTACAAAAATGCATAGATTAACATGGTGCACTTACTTTTCATGTTTAACAACTCTAAAATATGGTTTAGGGCAAAACAATACCAAATTCGAAATATGCATATGGGGATTTTTCAGAATTGTTGTTTGTTGTTCCGGCCTCATTTAAACTTGCCTAGATAGGTAGTTTTATTATGCTTCACCTCTTGCCATGTTAACCAACATTTAATATTGATGTGTACATAAACGAGGGTGAACTAAATAACTCGAATGTGGTGTTTCGTCAATATGCAACTTGTTGCATATTGAGCTCCTCTTAACTTGTAGTATTGTTTGCTGCACTTTGCCATGCTTTTCCATGCTTTTAAACCGGTCATGCATCATACTTGTTTGCGCATCATGTCATGTTTATGCTTGTGTGTTTACCATGTTGTTTGCTTCTTTCCGGTTTGTTTCTCTCATTAGCTTCAGTTTCGTTCCGGAGTTGTGAGGATTCGTTCGACTATGTTTGTTTGTCTTCTTCATGGACTTGTTTTTCTTCCTAATGGAATTTCAGGCAAGATGACCGTTACCCTGGATCTTTCTACTATCATTGCTATGCTAGTTGCTTCGTTCTATCGCTATGCTGCGCTACCTATCACTTGTTTTTCAAGCCTCCCAAATTGCCATGTTAGCCTCTAACCATTTCACCCTTCCTAGCAAACCGTTGTTTGGCTATGTTACCACTTTTGCTCAGCCCCTCTTATAGCGTTGTTAGTTGCAGGTGAAGTTGAAGATTGCTCCATGTTGGAACAAGATTATTTTGGGATATCACAACATCTCTTATTTAATTAATGCATCTATATACTTGGTAAAGGGTGGAAGGCTCGGCCTTATGCCTAGTGTTTTGTTCCACTCTTGCCGCCTTAGTTTCCGTCATACCGGTGTTATGTTCCTTGATTTTGCGTTCCTTCTGCGGTCGGGTTTATGGGAACCCCTTGACAGTTTGCTTTGAATAAAACTCCTCCAGCAAGGCCGAACCTTGGTTTTACATTTGCCTAACAACCTACTGACTTTCCCTTGGGAGTTATAGACCCGAGGGTCATCTTTATTTAACCCCCCCAGGGCCAGTGCTTCTCTAAGTGTTCGTGCGAACTGAGCAGCATGCGGGGCCACCTCGGGGAAACTCGAGGGCTGGTTTTACTCATAGCTTGTCTCATCCGTTGTGCCCTAAGAACGAGATATGTGCAGCTCCTATCGGGATTTGTCAGCACATTCGGGCGGTCTTGCTGGTCTTGTTTTACCATTACCGAAATGTCTTGTAACCGAGATTCCAAGTCTGGCCGGGTCTTTCTGGGAGAAGGAATATCCTTCGCTGATCGTGAAAGCTTATGATGGGCTAAGTTGGGACACCCCTGCAGGGTATAAACTTTCAAGAGCTGTGTCCGCGGTTATGTGGCAGATGGGAATTTGTTAATATCCAGTTGTAGAGAACTTGACATTTGACTTATTTAAAACGCATCAACCACGTGTGTAGCCATGATGGTCTCTTATCGACGGAGTTCGGGAAGTGAACACGATTTGGGTTATGTTTGGGCGTAAGTAGTTCAGGATCACTTCTTGATCATTACTAGTTTGCGACCGTTTGCATAGCTTCTCATCTTATTCTTCGTAAGTTATCCACCATATCATGCTTAGTCGCTGCTACAACCTCACCCCTATCCATTCCTTACCCCTTTAAGCTTTGCTAGTCTTGATACCCATGGTAATGGGATTGCTGAGTCCTCATGGATCACAGATTACTGCCAAAACAGTTGCAGGTGCCGATGATACCAGTGCAGGTGATGCTACCGAACTCAAGTGGGAGTTTGACGAGGACCTTGGTCCTTACTATGTTTCGTTTCTTGATGATCAGTAGTGGAGCCCAGTTGGGACGATCGACGATCTAGCATTTAGGGTTATCTTCTTTTCATTCGGATTTTTCCGTAGTCCTACTATGTGTGTACTTTGAATGATGTATGAATTATTTTTGTAAGTGCATCTAGTGCCCCTTAGTGATTTTGGTGTATTGAAGACTTATAGGTTAAGGGACTAATGTGTTTATGAGTGTACACAGGTCTATAAGTCTATGAGGAGTTTTATATTTACAGAGAAAGTCGACCCCTAAAAATGAATATCTTCGACTGAAGATTTTGGTATTCCTGAAGACTTTCATGAAGACTTTGAAAGTGAATAAATTGGTGTGTCCGTGAAGACTTGATATTCATGCAAGGAATATGAAGCTTGAAGACTTTCGTTTTCATAGTTTTGTTTTTCTCTTTCTTGAGTCATAGGAAACACCGTATTGTTAAAGGGGGTCGAGGAAATACTAAGGAAAAATTTCCATGTGCTGCTCCACTCAAAATCCTACACCTACCAATCCCTTTGAGTGAAGCCATTGGAAATCTCATACAGTTCAGTCAATTTCTTCAGTGACAGAGACGAAGTTCTTCTGGTCGCTGAGGAATTTGTTCTGACCGAGGAGTTAGGAATTCGCCAGTGCGGATTGCTTACACAGTGAGGAACATGATAGCCCTGAGAAATTTGAGAGTCAAATTTCCGACCGTTGCTGTGCTGCGCGCCAGCTGTCCCAAAATATCTTATCCACCTAACGATCATATCATTGAAGGGCATTTATGTCTTATCATGTTGGGCTGCTCCCTAGGCTATAAATAGCCGCCCCCTACAACCACTAGCTGGTTGGCTGCTCCGAGAGAAACTGAGACTTGTCATTTGAGAGCAACCCATCCTCCGAGGACTTTGAGCAAAAATCATCGAGCGAGGAAAATCCCAAACCCCAAACACCTACAAACCCAAAGTGATTGAGCATCACTGAAGAGATTGATCCTGCGTGGATCCGACGCTTGTTACCTTTGAAGACTATGCTTCTTCTAGACGGTTAGGCGTCATGGTCTAGAGCATCCAAGAGGAATTGTGGATCGCCTAGTGACCAAAGTCTGTGAAGGTTTGGAAGTCACATGAAGACTTACCACGAGTGATTGGACGAGGTCTGTGTGACCTTAGTTCGAGGAGAATACGGTGAGGACTTGGTGTCCTGAGCTGCGTGCTCAGCGACTGGGTGTCCGGGACTGTGTGTCCTCGAGTTTAAATACTCAGCCGCTCCAACCAGACGTACAACTGAGACAGCAGTTGGAACTGGTCTACCAAATCATTGTCTTCACCAACCTTACTGGTTCTATTTCCTCAACTATTTCATTTCCTCATTACTGTGTTGAGTGATTGTTCATATCTGTGTTTGAAGACTTTGACTGAAGACTTTCTCAATTTCCTCAGTTCAATTTCTTCAGTCTGTTTGTCTTCATCTTGTGTTATCCTGTGTTTATGCTTTCTGTACTCTGTGTTTGTCTTCATTTCATCATGATGACCATGTGTGTATTCTGTCATGCTTACTTCTGAGTACTCATTCCGCTGCAAGTAGTTCTTCTCTAAGGAATTTCCTCACCGGCAAATTCCTCAGTGAAGAATTCATAAAAATCGCCTATTCACCCCCCCTCTAGTCGATATAACGCACTTTCAATTTTGTTCATTGTGTGAAGTGGCGATTGTAAACCAACTCTATTTATCCCTTTCTTGTTCATTACATGGGATTGTGTGAAGATGACCCTTCTTGCGACAAACCACAATGCGGTTATGCCTCTAAGTCCTGCCTCGACACGTGGGAGATATAGCCACATCGTGGGCGTTACACCGGAGTGGAGCTCGCGGTGGTTGGTGGTGGCTCGGGATGAGGATGGACGCAGGGGAGAGGCGATCGGAGATGGGGCAATGGCGTCGCTCCTCCGTGCGGGCGTGTGCGGCGGCGGAAAGGAACGAGAGGGAGAGATGGGGATCGATAGGAGGGGATCGAGGAAGCTAGGGTTATGGAGCTGGTGGGGGCAGCTACGCCTCCAGGGGCAAATGGGCTAGTCTGGTTGGTTAGGCCCAAGATGTCGGCGGGTGCAGGCTGCCCTCCCTCTCTTTTATTCTCTTTACTTTAAAAAAAGAGATATGACAAAAGAACGAGAGATAAGGGGTGGAGCTTGGGTAGGAGGGCATTACCTTAGGCTCATAAAAATATGAGGAATTTACCAAAAATGGTCTGAGGATTTTTAGAGGAAGTAAAATCCACACATGTTGAATTTAACTCGACATGTTTGAATTTCGAAACCCATTCGAATGAACTCCAAATGGGTTGAAATTATAGGAGATGACCCTACACACTAGATGTGATTTATGGGCTGATTTGGAACATTTATGGATAAAGTAAATTGCAACTCAATTTTACTAAAAGGCCCCAAAGGAAGAAATGAAATTGAGTTGGATAAAGAGGAAATTTGAAGAACAGCGCAAATTTGTTATGGAATGGTTTAATATAGCTCCCTAAATATTGTGAGGATATGTTATAAAGAGAAATCACCATTGTGAATATCCCTCGATTTAAATGGACCTACGATCCATACAATTTATTTAGATGAGTTGCAAAAATTAAATGACATGATGGCATGATGGCATGATGACATGCAACAAGCAAATAAAACACACAACGATCATGAAATATATGGAAATCCTCTGGAGCGTCGGTCTCGGGTCGTTACACATGCCTCCTATTTATGATGATTATATTGATGAAAGTGGATTTGGAGAGGTCATGACTTTATTTATTGATGAATCCATTATTTTGGAAGAGGTTTCCATTGACCATAATAAAAAAGTTGCTATCTATGATGATTATGGTGATGAGATGTATGCTATGTTGAATAATGATAACCATGAAACTTGTCATCATGCTTCTAATTTTCAATCACATGATAGTTATTTTGTTGAGTTTGCTCCCACTACTATTGTTGAGAATAAATTTGCTTATGTGGAGAGTAACAAAATGTCTATGCTGATGCATCGTGACAAGAATGATTTATGTGATAGTCATATTGTTGAATTCATTCATGATGCTACTGAAAATTATTATGAGATAGGAACATATGCTTTTACCTATTTCAATAATATCAAGTTTCCTATCTTTATGTTGAAAGTTTTGAAGTTGCACTTGTTTTGCCTTCCTATGCTAGTTGATTCTTGTTCCCATAAGTTGTTTGCTCATAAAATACCTATGCATTGGAAGTGGGTTAGACTGAAATGGGCTAGTTATATGCTTCATGATGCTCTTGTTATGTTTTAATTCTTTACTTTTATGTGAGCATCATTAAAATCATCATGCCTAGCTAAAAGGCATAAAAGGAAAAAACGCTTGTTGGGAGACAACCCAACATTTACCCTACTGTTTTTGTGTCTTAACATGATTAAGCTACTGCAGTAATCATGTTTTATAGCCTTCGTTTCAATAAAGTGCCAATTAAGACATTTGGGATGGTCTATGGTTATAGTTGATTTGATCTTGCTGAAAAGCAGAAACTTTTCTGCTCAAAAAAGTAATTTTTGTGTTTTATAGAAGCATGATAAAATCCTGATTCTTTTTGCACAAGATTGATACACAAATTTGTCAGTCCTAATTTTTCAGAATTTTTGGAGTATAATAAGTATGGTTGGAGTACAGATTATTACAAACTCGTCTGTTTTTGACAAATTCTGTTTTCAATGCATAGTTTGCTTGTTTCCTAGTTTCTTTGACTTATATTGCTCAATACAAATTCTGGAAATGATATGCTACAGTAGGCATTGTGTGGAAACAATCTTGAATCTTGTCTTTGACATTACCAAAATTGAATGGTTTGCTCTTTATCATACTAACATATCTCACGAAGTTCTGTTAAGTTTTGTGTTATTGAAGTTTTCAAGTTTTGGGTGAGATGTTGATATGAGGAGCATAAGGAGTGAGAAGACCCTAATCTTGGGGATTCCCAAGGCACCCCAAGTTAATATCCAAGGAAGATCCAAGCAACTAAGCTTGGGGATGCCCCGGAAGGCATCCCCTCTTTCGTCTCCAACATTATCGGTAACCTTACTTGAGGCTATATTTTTATTCATCACATGATATGTGTTTTGCTTGGAGCGTCATTTTATTTTGCTAAGATTTGCTTGATGTTATTTAGAATAATGTTTTGCATCATTTATTGCAATAAAAGTGGCAAGGATAGCCTTTACCATGCTTATCTTGCAAGTATACATGTTGCTGTTGCAAAACAGAAAGTTTATCGCTGTTGCAAAAATTCCCGAGAGAAGTCAGAATGTGATAAAATGTTGAAACTTTTTGCACAATAAGCTCTGATAAATTTTCTACAGTGTGGTAAATTTTCATAATTTTTGGAGTTAAAGAAGTATTAACACTCTTGCATTCTTTACAGAATGTATTATTTTGGTAGATTGTTGTTATGGTTGCATTGTTTGCATATGTTTGCTTGTTTAATAATTCTATTTGCGGATAGGAGTATTAAATATGCAGAGGCATTTAGTATGGAATGTTGAATAATAATTTTAGTGGTTTGCTATAGTATAGAATGATAAGGTTTCTGCATTGGTTTATACTAACTTATCTCACGAGTTCTTGTTGAGTTTTGTGTGGATGAAGTTTTTAAGATTTAGGGAAACCGTGACATAAAAAGAATTAAGGAGACACAAAAGCTCAAGCTTGGGGGTGACCAATGCATCCCAAGATAATATTTCAAGAAGTCTCAAGCATAAGCATGGGGATGCCCCGGTAGGCATCCCACCTTTCTTCTTCGACAATTATCGGTTGGAAGTTTTTGATTCTTCACATGATGTGTGATATTCTTGGAATGTCATTTTGTTTTTCTTTACTTGTTGTTTTAATAAAAATACTTAGATCTGATACTTTAAATAAGAGAGATACCTCAAATAGCTATCTTTTTACATAACTACTCATTTGATCTTCACTTATATCTTTTTGGAGTAGCTTGTCATTTACTCTTGTGCTTCACTTATATCCTATGAGTAAATTGTTGAATAAATTGAATATAATGAAGCTAAATTATATGTTCATATCATGCCTAGTGGTAGCTTCACATTGGGTTTAGAAAGAGAAATCTTTTGAAGCTTGACAATCACAATATTGGTCATAAGCAATTCATGAATGATTAGTAGAAGGAAGAGAACTTTCATATGTAAATACACTATCTTGGAAATCTTTTGTGATTGTGAGCCCCCATCAAAACATTATATGCCAAAATTGTTGACGTTGGACAAGTAAGCCAACGTAATGATTTATGTTTGTTCATATTCACATAGAAGTTATATTGTCATAGATCCTTCAACATGTGGTGATTACCCCCCATCTTTGCGAGCCAAAAATTCCGCACCAAGTAGAGATACTACTTATGCATCCAAAAACCCTCAAACCCAAATCTTATTTTCAAGAGTCCACCATACCTACATAAGGATTGAGTAAGATCCTCCAGGTATTGTCATCGGTGCAATAAGGCAATAAAAATTGCTTCTAAAAGTGTTAGATCATTTAGTGTAAGAGAAAATTGAGCATTGTACGAACTTGTGATGGTAAAGAATAAAAGTGACAGACTGCATAATAAAGGTTGCTATCATAAGGAGCAATATAACGTGATGTTATTTTGCACTAAGGGATTGAGCATACAAACAAAAAGCGCATGGCAACCTCTGCTTCCCTTTGCGAAGGGCCTACCTTTTACTTTTATGTATTTACTTTCATGTAAGAGTCAAAGTTTTTCTCTCTATTCCTTTTTATTTTCTCTTTTGGCAAGCATCACGTGGTGAGAAAATATCTAGGCAAATATATCCAGTTGGATATGGGTAGCATGAGTTATTATTGTTGACATCACCCTTGAGGTGAATACGTTGGGAGGCAAAATTATAAGCCCCTATCTTTCTATGTGTCCAGTTGAAACGTTTTGCTCATGTGTATGCGGTGAGTGTTAGCAATCATAGACGATTATATGATGGTTGAGTATGTGGAGCTCTTACTTAGACTCTATTGAATAAGTTGAATTGCAATTGTTTGGTGACTAAGAATATAGGTTGTTGAGTTTCAAGAGAACTCATTGTTTGAACCTTAACATGTGAATTGGTTGCTACTTTGTCATGATGAGTTTTATGTGAAAGAGTTGCTGTTATGATGCTAGGGAAAGTGATTGAAATTATAATTGATCAAACTTATGCACTTTGCTAGCATTCACACTTCATAGATTATTTCTTTTGTCATTTACCTACTTGAGGACGAGTAGGAATTAAGCTTGGGGATGTTGATACATCTCCAATGTATCTATAATTTATGAAGTATTCATGTTGTCATATTATCATTCTTGGATATATTAGAATCATTTTATAGCAACTTTATATCATTTTTTGGGACTAACCTATTGACCCAGTGCCAGTTTTTATTTTTTGCTTGTTTTTTACATCACAGGAAATCAATATCAGATGGAGTCCAAACACCGCAAAACTTTTTGTATATTTTTTATGGACCAGAAGACATGCAGTGGGCCAGAGAAGCACATGGGGGGAGCCCCGAGGGGGCCACAACCCACATGGGCGCGCCTGGCGGCCCAGGCGCGCCCAGGTAGGTTGTGCCCACCTCGGTAGCCTCCCACTGCCTCTTTGCCCTATAAATTCCCAAATATTCCAAAAAACCTTGGGGTAACCCTAGATTAGAAGTTCCGCCACCACAAGGCTCTATAGCCACGAGAAACCAATCTAGACCTCATTCCGACACTCCGCTGGAGGGGGAAATCATCACCGGTGGCCATCTTCATCATCCCGGTGGCCACCACGATGAGGAGGAGTAGTCCACCCTCGGGGTTGAGGGTTTGTACTAGTAGCTATATGTTTAGTCTCTCTCTCTCTCTCTCGTGTTATTGAGATGTCACGATCTTGATGTATCACGGGCTTTGTTAATATAGTCAGATCATATGGTGTTTTCCCCTCTCTATCTTGTGATGAATTGAGTTTTCCCTTTAAGATTTCATTTTATTAGATTGAATATTTTTATGGATTTGAGAACACTTGATGTATATCTTGCATATGAATACTCGTGGTGATAATGGGGTATCATATTGGTTCACTTGATATGTGTTTTGGCACTCAACTCGCGGATTCTCAAGGTGACATTGGGGTAATCTATGCGTAGGGGTTGATGCATGTTCTCATGTTTGTTTCTCCGGTAGAAATCTTGGGGCACTTTTTTAGATTCTTTGTGCTGAATTGAGTATTATGAATCTGAATTTGCGTTGATGTTATTTTAGTACGAACTCTTGATAGATCGATCGAAAAGAATAACTTATTGTTATTTTAGTACAAACTCTTGATAGATCGATCGGAAAGAATAACGTGGTGTTATTTTAGTATGAACTCTTGGATAGATCGATTG
This sequence comes from Triticum dicoccoides, assembly GCF_002162155.2. Taxonomy (NCBI): domain Eukaryota; kingdom Viridiplantae; phylum Streptophyta; class Magnoliopsida; order Poales; family Poaceae; genus Triticum; species Triticum dicoccoides. Next base: position 278,569,990 of record NC_041385.1, read on the forward strand.
GAAAGAATAGCTACAAATAATTTCTTCTTATGTTCTCCGCTAGATAAGAACTTTGGAGTGATTCTTCATCACACATGAGGGATGGTTATATGATCCAATTATATTAGCATTGTTGAGAGATTGCACTAGCGAAAGTACGGACCCTAGGCCTTGTTTTCAAGCATTGCAATACCGTTTGTGCTCTGTCTTATCAATTGCTACCTTGCTATTTTATTTATTCAGATTATAAAAATATATTTCTACCATCCATATTACACTTTTATCACCATCTCTTCAATGAACTAGTGCACCTATAAAATTTGTCATTGTATTGGGTGTGTTGGGGACACAAGAGACTCTTTGTTATTTGGTTGTAGGGATGCTTGAGAGAGACCATCTTCATCCTACACCTCCCATGGATTGATAAACCTTAGGTCATCCACTTGAGGGAAAATTGCTACTGTCCTACAAAATTCTGCGCTTGGAGGCCCAACACGAGTCTACCAGAATAAATTTGTATAGTAGACATCCAGAAGCACAAGTGAGAGTGGTCGCCATATAACCTTGTATGGGGATGAATTGTGTGCTTGAGGGAGGGGGAGTGCGTGTGCAGTGTGTGTGTGTGTGTGTGTGTGTGTGTGTGTCAGTTATTGAGACAAATCAAACCTATGGAGAGAATGTGTGTGTATGTGACAGACAGCTACATGCTAAATAGGGTTTTCATGGAGAGATTGTGCGTGCGAGATAGAGAGCGATGTGCAAGCCTTGAGGTGGGCAGGGGTCGGGTGAGGGTGTCAAAATGTGTGCGTTGATGCATGTGTTACATGCATTCGTGCAAGGGATGGACGAATCTAGAGAGATGGTTGTTGTGTTACAGATGCTCCTCTCTCTCTCTCTCTCTCTCTCACACACAAGTACAAATAGAAGACCGCTCTCTCATGTATAAACAACGTATCGACATCTCTCTATGTCTCACTCATGCATGATCATTTGCACATTCACACCTCTCTATGTCTCTATCACACGCACACCGTCTCCACATTACCCTTCCGCCACAACACACATATGGACACATACACGTGTTCTCTCTCAGTCACACACACAGAATCAGTATTAAAAAAACTAGGGCGCACCTAAAACGTCCAAATCCAAATAAACACGAGCTGAAGCTAAATTCAAATATATGGAAATATTGTAGTGTGAAGAACTTTTCCAGAAAAAAGTAGAGTAATATTCGGGGATTGTTTTCACTCACACAAAAAGGTTCGGTGGATGTCCTTCGAGCGCGACACGGTGATGCACCGTTCGATCGACCACGCGTTTGCAGATGCACGCGCTTGCACATGATTCCATATCGATGCAGTGCTAACTAATATGGTAGTATAAGCGCTACCCCAGTCTAATGTTTATGTGTACTAGTACAGTGTGCTTTTAAGTTTGACCAACCCTATATAGAACTAAAGTAAGCTCCCATACGTGCACTCATTATTATGCCACCATCGCCGTTGCGCATGTTGGCGCCCACCTGCTTCGGCCGACCATTTCTCACCCATCACTGCTGTGTCCCTGCCATCCCTGTGCCATGAAGCCGAAGGCTCGCCCTCTCACGTCGTATGCAGTCCCTCCTCGCGATGTCGCCATGCTGCCAACCACGCGAGCAGCTGGTGGAGCCGCGTCTATGCCCGCAAAGTATGAAGAGGAGGACGAGCGCGTGCTCCAGCACGCCGGCAGGGAGGAGCTAGCGTGCCATTGTCATTTCAGCCCACGCGGAGGAGGCACACATGGTGGCTACTGTCAGAGACCTAGTTTAATGCTTGTAATTAGTGGAATTGCATCCATGCATCATGTTTAAAAATTCAAAAGAACTTGAAATGGGGATTGATGAAACCCTAGCACCAAATCAAGCTAACTAGTTGAAGCTCAAGATATTTTCAATGAATCCAAAATGCCCTGAAAATAGTTTTGAGAATTTTGGCAAGATTATATATCAAACCAAAATTTTGGAACATTTTAAGGGATTATTTGGGATCTAAATTTAAATCACTGTTGTATTTGAATTTGGATCTATATTCTTAATATTTGGAATATATTTCCAAATGTCTCTGTTATATTTTATTTGCCTTTGGGATAGTCCAGAGAAGTAACATAAAATTGCTCAGAATGTTTTAGCATTGTTTGAATTTTGTTTAAATTCAAAACAATGGCTAAAGAAATAAAAAAGAACATAAACAAAGAAACAGAAATAGAGAAAAGGACTTACTTGGCCCAACCCCTGTAGCCAGCCCAGCCCAACACCTGGCACTGCTAGTCGTCGGCCAGCTCCCGCCAGTCGGACGCCACGCGCATGGTCGCCACGCGCCGGCACGCGCCCAAGCCACCTCCTGCTTCTGCCGACGCTGGAGGCTGGCTGGAGATGCCACGCAACCACCTGACCACTCTGACCTATCCACTCCTCCTTTCCCCTCCTCTGCTCTCTCCCCGCAGCGCAACCAAGCGCGCTCGTCGCCGCTGCGGCCACCGGCCACCACACGCCTCGCCGACCCACCAAGAAGCTCCGAAGTGTCTTCCTCGTCCTCTCCATCGAGCTATGTGACACACGGAGGCCCTACTTCATCGCCACCACAGTCTTCGTCACCGTCAGTCGGCAGAGATCCGCCTCGCCGCTTCGCCCGCTCTGATGCCTCCCCGAGCCCGCTAAGCAGCTCAACGCAATCACCCTGAGCTCCTCCCCTGAATACCCCTCTCCTCCATCTTGTTTGCATGCTGTAGCTGCCACCTTGTCCGCGACCGAACACGCTGCCGCCTGTGCTCGCCGCCACCGACGCTCTGGTGACCATTAGGTCCCGAGTTCGCGTCCAACATGCTCACCGCCATGCGTAGAGCCCCACTAGCGCCTCTTTTCTCTCGTCTGCACACCACATCATCGATCCCGCGCACACCCGAGCTTCGAACGCCGCAGCCGAGCTCGCCAGCGTCAACTCCGACCACTACAGGCCCAGCCGCCACCAGCACTCGATGCGGACGAGTCTCTGCAACCCATAGGTGCCCTCGGCCATCCATTTCGATGCCGGAGGAGCAATCCCGTAGCGCTCCGCCGTGTCTGCCCTCGCCGGCGTCAAGCTGCCGATGAGCTTGACTCCTTTAACCAGGGTTTTGACCTCCCCTGTGTCGCTGACATGTGGGCCACTCCCACTGACACTTTGAGTGGATTAGTTTAGCACTAATTAATAGGGTTAGTTAGGTGAGTCACCGACTCATGGCCCCATGTGTCAGGTTTGACTCTGACCGCCCAGTTGACCCGCTGACATCTCTGTGATGTAATGCAGATGCAATAAAGCATTTTCTGGATTTAGTTTATTTTTAATAACCAGGAAATTCCAAAAAAAGTTACAAACTTCAGAAAATCATAGAAAATAATCTATAACTCAGAATGAAATAAATTATATATGAAAAATGATCAAAAAAATTCTATCTCTCCATCTGAGCCATTTCCATGCATGTTTGAACAACTTATGCCTTCTGATCAGGTCAAACAAATTAAATGGCATATGAATAATCACATATAGAGTTTGAATTTGAATCCTGTATTCAAACCAACTCCATTTAAAGTGCTGCTAGTGACATTAGCTCAATCAACAACATATTGCCATGTCATGATCATGCATCATATTTTTGCATTGCATTGATTGTGTTCCTTCTCTGTTTACCGGTGTTGTTCCCCCACAATAGACGTTGTTCCGATGATGAGTTTGATGACACCGATGAAGAGCTGTACTATCTTCAGAAGTGCCAAGCAAGCAAACCCCATTGAGAATTCCCATACAATCCCACTCTCCCGCTCTTGCTCTCTTTTACTGCATTAGGACAACAACGAATCAACTCTTACGTGCTGCGGTAGTTGAACCCCTTTCCTCTTCATGACCTATCTTTGCCACAGTAAATAGTTGAAACCCACTAGCATGAGTACGAGTTGTTTGAGCCATGATGTGCCTACTCATTCATGCTTGCTTCTTATGCCTGCTATTGCTTAGTGTTGTGTCAGGTCTGATTCATCGACGATGAATTGGAATGTGGTTATCATGTCCTACTATTGAGAGCTAAGTGTGTGAACACGTTTTGGTAAAGGTAGCGGTGAGAGGACATGTAGGAGTACATGGTGGGTCATCTCATTAAAACCGTCCTCAGGAACTAAGTTTCGTGTTTGTGATCAAATACAATTACTACCACACATTGGGATCCTTAATTGACTCTCTCGACTTATTAATCACCATGTCCTCTGTCCAGGAGTTGCAAGTAGTTTCTGGTGTTTGTAGTATGCTGGAGGCCATGCGTAGTGTTAACCCTGGGGGTGGGCTATGATGCGGTAGGCAAGTGGCACGGTGTACCGAGACACCCGTTTGGTGCCTCGGGAACCCTGCACACATCGTTCGTGGGCCATAGTAGAAACCTCGGCCAGACTCCCTATGGATAGAACCCAAATAGGCGATAAACCCGGACTAGATACTTGTGTGGTTAGGCAGGTCGTGGCTGACACCCTCGCAGGGCTACCGCTTGAAGGTTGTCGAGTACATGTCGTGTAACAGCGACAAGTGGTGGGAGTGTGTATGAAGAAGTACACACCTGCAGGGTTATTAAACTATTTGAATATACGCGTTCGCGGTAATGGGCTGCTGGGTTGCTTATACAATTCATAGACAAGTGAAAGTGGATACTCTAAAATGCGCAAGATAAGAGTGAGTGCTATGCATGGCCTTCTCATAGGGAGACAGGAGCGGATCCATAGTGGTGTATTGATATGCTGAATATGTGGACTCATGTGCGCCACCTCAAAAGAGTTACCAATAGTCATAGTACAGGATAGCCACTGAGTCAAAGCTGGCTTGCTGCAGTTAACTCCACCACCCCTTTGTTGATACTGATGCATATGTAGATAGTTCTGATGTAAGTCTTGCAGGGTATATTTGTACTCATGTTTGCTTACTTTATGTTTTCCAGAGAAACTTTAGTCTCACTAGTAGTTTCACGTGGACTTTGACGTCTAGCTTGTTACCTCAGCTATGATCTTGTACCCTTGGGACGGTCTTGTAGATAGGCAGGCTTCTCAGCCTTTTCCATCTGTAGTTGTCTGTACTCAGACATGTTATGCTTCCGTTGCTTATATGCTCTGTATGTTGGGTCAGGTGACCCCTGTTTGTAAAAAATGCTATGTGGCCCTTCTAGGCCTTTATCTATATGAGTTGTTGGGTTATATTGTGATGCCATGTTGTACAACACATACTTGCATGTTATGCGTACACGTAACGTGTATTGCTATGTGTGGGATCCGACAACCTTGGTGTTTATTCTTGGTAGCCTCTCTTATGGGGAAATATCTCCTGGTGCTTCCACTGAGCCATGGTAGCTTGCTACTACTCTGGAACACATGGGATGATCAGCATGTGTCCTTCTTTGCTCATGTGTCTGTCCCTTCGGGGACATGTCACACGGTGTCTACCAGAGTCTTGTTAGCTTGCTACATCCCGATTCACTCGCTGCCGACCGACCCATGCATTGCTGGGTCATGAATGCCTATCCCTGTAAGTTAGTGCTACCTTGGGTTTATGACTAGTCATGTCGGCCCAGTTTCTCTGTCATATGGATGCTAGCGACACTATCATATATGTGAGCCAAAAGGCGCAAACGGTCCTGGGCCAGGTAAGGTGGCACCCGTGGGGATACCGTGCATGAGGCCGCAAAGTGATATGATATGTTACATGCTAGATCAGTGTGACTTAGGATCGGGGTCCTGATAGCTTTGGTATCAAAGCCTGACTACCTGTAGGATTACCAAGCCAAACTGGTCGAAGTTGAGTCTAGAACTTCTTTAGTTATATAAGGTAATTGATTTTGGAAGGGAATGTAAGGCTCTTTTTACTCCTTTACCCTATGTCCTTCTGATCTGAGTCACCCTCTTCTTTCCTATGACATTTAAGAACTAGGCTTCTCCTTTATCTATCAGGATCACGTGTTACTAATCCGTAGACTTATAGGATTGATGGATTCAAGTCTCAGTTCAGTTGCTAGTACTTCTGTGTGTTAACAGTTGGTCTCGCAATCTTGATATTGTGATGTTGAGTGGTTATGCCACCATTTTGCAGGATGTCTGAAATCTTTTTGAGCATTTATAGCCGTTATGTTGTTTGAGTTATCCTGGGTTTCTAAATAGTCTGATGCATTTGCAAATCCATTCTTTCCATTTCTGATGTTCCTTTGGGCCATATTAACCACACTAATCAGTGTGTTGAGGTACTCCATTGCCCCGACATATATGTTGAAGCTACTATTATGAGACTAGGGTATCCTCGAGAACCATCTAGTAACCCAACCTTGTGTTGTGTTCTCAGTGTGATGATTCTGTCCATCATTATCGAGAGCATCTCATGATGTTATTAGTTAGTAGGCATTATTTTTTCTGGGTTCTTGAACCCAAGATTCGCTCTACTTACCTCATGTTGATAGTGTTGCTCGTCCCTTTAGGATATTAGTAACCATTGTGATAGTCTTAAAGGTCTATGGTATATCGTTCTTCCAATACCATGAACCAATATTGTAGAAGTTCTTTTGAACCAAAAGATCACAACCAAGGTGCTCTTGATGAGTTCTCCATTCTACATTGTGAATCTGCTAGTCCTCCTCTTCTGCATGGGTTTTCTAGAAGGAATGTTGAGATTTGTTCGACATGCTAATCTATGCATCCACAACTCAGAAAATCACATGTTCCTTTGAGTTGTCCCTCTTTAGTTTTTCTCTAACCTCCGTCTATCAATTGATAGTTAGGAGTAGTTGTACATTCGTGTTCATAGATGCCTATTATTCTTGTAGTCCGTCAAGACGTTCTATTTCGCGATGACAACGAGAAACAAACTCCAACACTTCATCCTATCCAGGATTGAGTCAAAGTAGTCGTACTCCGTAGATCAAAATGCCAATCCAGCTTCTGGTCTGTTCTACCTGAAGTATTACCCACTTTATGTCAGGATTGTCATGAAAATTGCACCACCTCTTATGAATTCTTGACGCGTTGATACTTCTCGCCATCATTGTTCATTTCTCGGTTCCTGTGTTATTGTAACCAGAATGCCGACAAGTGAACCATGATGTATGAAATCAATACTTCTAATAACCTTGTTGCCTTGAAGTTAATGGACGATAATTTCATTCTTAGCATGTTGGTTACTAAGTCATCCTCCTAAGATTGATCGTGCTACTAGTCCATATTTCCTGGTGCACTCTTCGATCAATGAGTTAGGATCGTGTTAATCCCTTGCTTATTTGATGACATCAACTTGCCTCAAAAGAAAGATTATTCTCGAGCTTAGTAGCATATCGGTGGTTCATGATTTTCTGAATATCTTCTCGAAAATATTACCAGGTTGTGTACCCTGACCGTTATGTTGAGTTCCTGATCAAGTTGGTTTCTTGTAAACCACCCCTTCTCCAAGAATCTGTGTTGGATACCCCGAGCTAGTTGGTTAAGCTAAACAACAACTTGTAGAGTTGGAAGATAAAATCTTGCCTAACTTAGTTCGTTTCGGAGGGATGTCCTTGTGTTTGTGCGTGTTGAAGAAAGATGATATCTTCACCGGTTGATCCCAGTGACCAATTGTTGGATCTATTGTCTTGCCCACACTTTGATTTGAGAATGGGATATCCTCAAATCAAATCAGAACCAACGATGTGCGTAATGTTGTCTCACTCTTGATAAATCCCTCGAGCATACACCATTACATCTTTTGGCCTAACCAATGCTGCCACCGCACTTAATTGTGGAATTCCATCTCTATGGAAGCCTGGATGGATTGTTGTTGAGCCCATTGACAACATTTTCATCTTGTCCATGATTCATGTTGAACATCTAAGTTAGTGTTGGAAACTTTTGAAAGCATTTTGTTCATGCTAGCTCATGAAGTTTATGTTTGATGGAAGAAGCAACTTCCTCTAATTCACATGCATATGATGCAAGTTGCTGCTGTGAGTTTGAGAAAGCTTGTTTTGCTTCCCCTGGAATCATCCCTTGCCAGTCATGCACATGTGCGAAGTATTATGTGGTTTGGAGACTTGCAACCTTCATTCTATATGTATCCCTAGCACACCAAGCCACTGATTGATTTGTTCAAGAAAAAGGAGTCTGTTTTGCTAATCCTTGGTCATGCACATGACTTCGATATCCTAAATGATGGTTCCCAACCTGAACTTGGTAGTGTTTTATTATAAGACTATTGTGTGGTGATGCTTGTCTGGGATAGTGTGTTCACATGTGTGTAACAAAACCCGCTCATGTTTTGGAGCTTGCTACCGTAGTTCATTTCCCGAGAATCTCGCAACGTCATCTCATCGGTTTGTGTTGCAAACTTTCTTTTCTAGACATGTTGTCTGAATTATCCTGTTACCAACCAGATCTGAATCTCAGGCATGTATGATGGTTGGAACTATTCCAAGATCTATGATGTAGGTTTTAGCAAGACTGATGTTTTGGCTGACACACCTAGCTAGAAGATCTATTATTATAGTATCTGGAATGAGAAACTTGTCCGTCTTCTCCATGAGGATTTCGTGCGATTTAATCTAGAAGTTGTGCCTTAGGGATTCTTGTGCTCTCAGTTTCTTCGATTATACTATAACCATTCAAAAAGTGGAATCACTCTCTACTATTAAACTCTTTTGCAGTTAGTGGAATCATTCTCAAGATTTGCATTTTGTTCCCAGCTTGCACCCGCCATTGTGCCATTTTACCATGGGCTGCCATTCTCATCAATTATTGTCCAGGATCATCTTCAAAAGTGGACCTACCATGGGTCCCATCCATTTATGATGATAAGCAAAAATCATCCATTGCGTTGTCTTCAACAAGGTAGTCCACATCATCCATTCTAGTCCGGGTATGCCATTCCTTTGAACTCCGCCAAACGATTGTTGGTGAATTTCCTTAGGCTGGTATAGAGAGTTTCGATGATCTATGTAACAAAATTAACTCTTTCTGGCACTTAAGGGAATAGTTCTACAAGTCACCTTCCCTGAGGTGCCCCATTACGGAATCATGGCAATGAACTCCTTGCTACTTTGGCCCGGTCCACCATCTTCTTAATCGTGGAATTATTGCCTACCAAATCAAACTTTCGTCATATGTTACTATCCATTCCTCTTGATGTAAGTTTTGAGTCCCAGTTCAAGAGATGTTTCCACATCTCATTCCATGAGTTGATGTTGAGTTGCTCGATCTTCAAGGAGATCGATTTTTGTAGAGTTTCTTTCTATCGTCATCGTGTTGGATGAAGATATCAAGTGCAAAGACGCCAAGATCAATATGAAGAAATGAATCAACAACTTCGAGCAGGGCAGCTGGATCGAGAAGATTGTGATAGCTTGTGTCCCCTCTGTCTTCTTAGCTCACGCTTGAATCTCGGGATGAGATTCTTGTTTAGTGGGGGTGAGTTGTCACAGCCCCAGTTTAATGCTTGTAATTAGTGGCATTGCATACATGCATCAAATGAACTTGAAACGGGGATTGATGAAACCCTAGCACCAAATCAAGCTAACTAGTTGAAGCTCAAGATATTTTCAATGAATCCAAGATGCCCTAAAAATAGTTTTGAGAATTTTGGCAAGAGTTATATATCAAACCAAAATTTTGGAACATTTTTAAGGGATTATTTGGCTCTAAATTTAAATCACTATTGTATTTGAATTTGGATCTATATTCTTAATATATGGAATATATTTCCAAATGTCTCTGTTATATTTTATGACCTTTGTGATAGTCCGGAGAAGTAACATAAAATTGTTCAAAATGTTTTGGCATTGTTTGAATTTTGTTTAAAGTCAAAACAATGGCTAAAGAAATAAAAAATAACAGAAACAAAGAAATACAAATAAAGAAAAGGACTTACCTGGCCCAACCCCTGTAGCCAGCCCGGCCCAACACCTGGCACTGCTAGTCGTCGGCCAGCTCCCGCCAGTCGGACGCCACGCGCATGGTCGCCACGCGCCGGCACGCGCCCAAGCCACCTCCTGCTTCTGCCGACGCTGGAGGCCGGCTAGAGACGCCATGCAACCCCCCGACCACTCTATCCTATCCAATCCTCCTCTCCCCTCCTCTGCTCTATCCGTGTAGCGCACCCGAGCACGCTCGTCGCCGCCGCTCACTGCCCACGCGGCCACCGTCCACCACACGCCTCGCCGACCCGCCAAGAAGCTCCACAGTGTCTTCCTCGTCCTCTCCACCAAGATACATGATACCCGGAGGCCGTGCTTCATCGCCACCACCGTCTTCTTCACCGTCGGCCGCCGGAGATCCGTTTCGCCCGCTCCGATGGAGCCGAGCCTGCTGAGCAGCTCAACGCAATCACCGTGAGCTCCTCCCTCAAATACCCCTCTCCTCTATCTCATTTGCACAGTGTAGCTGCCGCCTTGTCCATGAACGAACGTGCCGCCGCCTGCGCTCGCCGCCGTCGACACTCCGGTGACCATTTGGTCACGGGCGCGTGTCCAACATGCTCACCGCCACGCGTAGAGCCCCGCTAGCGCCTCTTTTCTCTCGTCTGCGCACCGCATCATCGATCCCGCGCACACCCGAGCTCTGGCCGCCGCAGCCGAGCTCGCCGGCATCAACTCCCACCATTATAGGCCCGACCGCCACCACCACTCGATGCGGACGAGTCTTCACAACCCATAGGTGCCCTCGGCCATCCATTTGGACGTCGGAGGAGCAATCCCGCAGTGCTCCGACGCGTCTGCCGTCGCCGGCGTCAAGCCGCTAGAGGGTTTGACTCCTTTGACCCCTATGTCATTGACATGTGGGCCACCCCCACTGACACTTTTAGTTAGGATTAGTTTTGCACTAATTAATAGGGTTAGTTAGATGAGTCACTGTCTGATGGGCCCCATGTGTTAGGTTTGACTCTAGCCGCCCAGTTGACCCGCTGACGTCTCTGTGACATAATGCTGATGCAATAAAGCATTTTCTGGATTTAGTTTATTTTTAATAACCAGGAAATTCCAAAAAATGTTATAAACTTTAGAAAAACATAGAAAATAATCTATAACTCAGAATGAAACAAATTATATATGAAAAATTATCAGAAAAATCCAATCTTTCCATCTGTACCATTTTCATGCATGTTTGAACAACTTATTCCTGCTGATCAGGTCAAACCAATTAAATGGCATATGAATAATCACATTTGGAGTTTGAATTTGAGTCTTGTATTCAAACCAACTCCATTTAAAGTGTGTCTAGTGGCAATAGCTCAAGCAACAGCATATTGCCATGTCATGATCATTTATGATATTGTTGCATTGCATTGATTGTGTTCCTTCTCTGTTTGCCGGTGTTGTTCCCCCTCAGTAGACATTGTTCCGACGATGAGTTCGATGACACCGATGAAGAGCTATACTATCTTTAGAAGTGACGACTAGCAAACCCAATTGAGCATTCCGATACAACTCCACTCTCTCTCTCTCTATCTATCTCTCTCTCTCTCTCTGTCTCTCTCTTGCTCTCTTTTACTGCATTAGGACAACAACAAATCAATTGTTACATGCTACGGTAGTTGAACCCCTTTCCTCTGCATGACCTATCTTTGCCACAGTAAATAGTTGAAACCCACTAGCATGAGTAGGAGTTGTTTGAGCCATGATGTGCCTACTGATTCATGCTTTCTTGTTATGGCTGCTATTGCTTAGTGTTGTGTGAGGTCTGATTCATCAGGGATGAATTGGAATATGGTCATCATGTCCTACTGTTGAGACCTAAGTGTGTTAACACGTTTTGGTAAAGGTAGCGGTGAGAGGCCATGTAGGATTACATGGTGGGTTGTCTCGTTGAAATCGTCCTCAGGAACTGAGTTCCGTGTTTGTGATCCAAGACAGTTACTACCACATATTGGGATCCTTAATTGACTCTCTCGACTTATTAATCGCCATGTCCTCTGTCCAGGAGTTGTAAGTAGTTTCTGGTGTTTGTAGTATGTTGGAGGCCGTGCGTACCACTGACCCTAGGGGTGGGCTATGATGCAGTTGGCAAGTGGCACGGTGTACCGAGACGCCCGTTTGGTGCCACGGGAACCCTGCACACATCATTCAGTGCCGTAGTGGAAACCTCTATTGGGTTCTATGGTAGGGTGCGTCAACTGCAAATTAAAATTTCCTACGCGCACAACAACCAAGAACATGCTACGGGAGATGGATTAGAGATCATTACCACTAGACACGCAGTGCCTTGCAGCGGAAGTAGAGTTGAGGCAGCGTGTTCCCGGAGTCCACCTCCTTGCCGGTCTCCCACGTAGCTGATCGGATCCCGCGAACAGGTTCGCCAGAGCGGCGCAAGTGCACCACCTCTAATGGTATCCGCGCGTGCAGGAGGAACATTGTGCGGTGGACTGCTAGGTCCGATCACACAACCGGCAGAGAGTGGAGGTGGTTATTCGCAACACATGCAAACCCTAGTGACAGCGCCGAAGTGATCAACCGCATGAGTGTGCCGCACCCCACTTTATACAGGCATCCGTCATGGGCTCAACACTTGGGCCTTGCACGGATCCTAAAGCCCATAAGTTTACTCGGCCACCCGGATCACTTCCGACCAGTGTCCTCGGATCCGACCTCGTAGGTTCCTTCCCTAAAGCGCGCGACCACTTAGGTTCAAGACGGCTTGGTCACAGTTCGAATCACCTCCGAACTGCACGGCTGGTAGCGGCCTCTAGCAAGGCATGCCGAACACCAAGCAGACTATGAAGCTGGTTAGGCGAACCTGTACAATGTGTCACACTTCTGTTCCCTTTGCCACATGATATATATATGTTGTCGAGCTCAAGGCGAGATTGTCATCCTTGTGCTAGCCCGACCTATTTCTCGTTCCAGTGATGCCGACCTCAAACTGGATTATCTCATAATCCTTGTCGCATGGCCATGCTTATCCTGGTCGGATCACACAAGGGGCCTAGAGTATATCTCTCCTGATCAGAGGGGCAAATCCCATCTTGCTCGACCACGTCTCATAGCATGGGTTTGGACAAGCCCGAAACCTACCTTTGTAACTACATAGTCATGGAGTAGAGTTTGGTTAGTCCAAAGCAAGTCTGTCACCATCCCGAGTACATACGTCAACTTAGGTCTTAGGACATAGAACATATGTTGTACTAGAGACTCACAGATGACATATCACTGCGTCTCATAGTTGGGTCTATCCGACTCAGACCTTATCTCGACTCGGATTCGACTACATCGAATCCGACCAGATCCTTCCGAGTCCATATTATCCGGTTAGCATCCAATGCTCCATGGCTAGTGAGACCGAGCCATCCACCATCTCATATGCTAGTCTAGTCCAACGTGTGCCCACACGTCACTTGCGACTAGGGACAATTTAGGATGTATCATACAACACAAGATCTCACAGACAAGTCACGTACTTGCCAACAAGTATCATTGATTACATCCAAGGACTATCTTTATTCATAAACACATAGGAAATATCATCATACATGATTGCCTCTAGGGCATATCTCCAACAGTCTCCCACTTGCACTAGAGTCAATCAAATAGACATGGAATGCCCATAGCTCTAACGTACCCTTCATGCTTGGGTTGTGGAAGCGGCTTAATCAACAGATTTGCAACATTTGCATCTGTGTGAATTTTGCATAACTCTACATCACCATTCTTTACGATCTTTCGTATCAAGTGATATTTCCGATCTATGTGTCTGACCTTGTGGTGATTCCTCGGCTCCTTGGCTTGTGCGATGGCACCAGAAATATCACAATAAAGGTCCAACGGTTTTACTGAGGTTGGGAAAATACCAAGATCATCCAGAAAATGCCGGATCCAAACACCTTCCTTTGCAGCTTCACAAGCCACAATGTATTCGGCTTCTGTGGTAGAACCGGCCACCGTATGTTGCTTGGAACTCATCCAGTTCACTGCTCCTCCGTTCATGACATACACGAATTCGGACTATGATCGACAATCATCTATGTCAGTTTGGAAACTAGCATTGACGTAACCCCTTACGACGAGCTTTTCCTCACCTGCATAAACTAGGAACATCTCTTTAGTCCTTTTCAGGTACTTCAAAATAGTTTTTACCGCTGCCCAGTGACTCTCACCGGGATTTGCCTGGTATCTACTTGTTAGGCTTATTGCAAAAGCAACATCAGGCCTTGTACATATCATGGCATACATGATGGATCTGATTGCCGAGGCATACGGAATCCTACTCATCCTGCTTCACTCATCAGATGTCAAAGGACTCTGAGTCTCGCTTAGCCTTATACCATGTGAGAGTGGCAAGAACCCTTTCTTCGCCTCACTCATGTTGAACTGCTTCAACACTTTATCTATGTACGTGCTCTGGCTTAAGCCGAGAAACCTTCTCGGTCTATCTGTATAGATCTTGATGCCTAAAATGTAAACTGCTTCACCGAGGTCCTTCATTGAAATCTTGCCATTCAATGATCCCTTGACCGAGTTTAGCATCGAAACATTGTTCCCGATCAACAATATGTCATCCACATACAAGATCAAAAACACTATCGAGCTCCCAGTTAACTCCTTGTATAAACAAGTGTCCTCTTTGCTTTTGATGAAACCGAGACCAGTGATGACCTCATCAAAATGAATATTCCAGCTCCGAGATGCTTGCCTCAAGCCATAAATGGATCTCTTGAGCCTGCATACCTTACTAGTGCTAGTCGGATCGACAAAACCCTCGGGCTATATCATAAACACGTCCTTGGTTAAATTCCCATGAAGGAAAGTCGTCTTAACATCCATTTGCCATATCTCGTAATCGAAATATGCAGCTATAGCTAGTACGATCCTCACCTACTTCAGCATCGCTATCGACGAGTAAGTCTCGTCATAGTCAATTCCTTGAACTTGTCCATAACCCTTAGCGACAAGCCAAGCTTTGCGGATCTGAACATTTCCATCCACATCGGTTTTCTTCTTAAAGACCCATTTGCAACCAATGGCTGTTACGCCAGGCGATGGATCAACCAAGTCCCATACTTGATTTTCATCCATGGACTTTAACTCGGATCTCATGGCGTCCAGCCATGCCTCAGAATCTGGGCTCACCATCGCTTCCGCATACGTGGCCGGCTCGTCGCTTTCTAGCAACGATACATCACACACTCTACGCAATCTTTTAGACCTCCATGGTTCCGATGTCGCTTCCACTATGGGTTCCCTGACTGACTCCGGTATGATCTCATCACCAGCCGAGCCATCCCTGAGTGGTCCTCAAATTTCTTCAAGTTGAACCGTCCTCCCACTGGCCTCCCGACTGAGAAACTCTTTCTCAAGGAAAACCCCGTTTCGAGCAACAAACACTTTGTTCTCTTCCCGGTTGTAGAAGCTATATCCCAAGGTTTCCCTTGGATATCCCATGAATATGCATTTATCCGACTTGGGTGTAAGCTTGTTTGACATAAGTCGCTTGACAAATGCTTCACAACCGCAAATCTTTAGAAAAGACAAACTGGGACTCTTCCCGGTCCACATCTCATGTGGTGTCTTGTCTACGGATTTTGATGGTACCCTGTTAAGTGTGAAAGATGCAGTTTCTAGAGCGTATCCCCAGAATAACAAGGGTAAATCCAATTTGCTAATCATAGACCAGAACATGTCCAACAAGGTCCTATTCCTCCGTTCCGACACGCCGTTTCTCTATGGCGTACCCAGAGGTGTGAGATGAGGTACTATACCTCGACTTTTCAGATGATCATCAAACTCCTGGCTCATGTACTCACCTCCACGATCAGAACGCAGAAGCTTTATAGTGTTGCCGAGCTGATTCTCAACCACGTTTTCAAACTCTTTGAACTTTTCAAAAGTTTCCGACTTGTGCCTCATCAAATAGATATATCCATATCTACTCAAGTCATCGGTAAAAGTCACGAAGTACTGATAGCCGCCTCTGGTAGTTGTGCTCATTGGACCACACACATCACTATGTATAAGTTCCAACAGCTCTCCAAACTCTTTGCGAAAGGAGACTTAGTCATCTTGCTGAGCAAGCATGATTCACATGTCTCAAACGACCTGAAGTCGGACAAAGTCAGGAGCCCATCATCATGGAGCTTCTTCATGCGTTTAGACTAATTTGTCCAAGCCGGCATGCTAGAAGTATGTCAGATTTATCTCATTAGGCTTATGCCTCTTGACATTCATATTATAGACATGTTCTGTTTCCAGATTCAAAATGAATAGTCCATCAACAATGGGTGCATAGTCGTGGAACATACCATTCAAAAATATCGAACAACCATTGTCCTTTAAATTGAATTCATAACCTTGACTCATCAAACATGAGGCAGAAATAATGTTCTGACTAAGTGCAGGAATGTAATAACAATTATTAAATTTCATAATAAATTCGGAAGGAAGCTGGAACTACATCGTGCCGACCTCCAATGCAGCAATTATTGCTTTGTTGCTGACCCTGATGTCAATCTCCCCTTGTGCCACACGTGAGTTGCAAATATGAACAACCGATCTGGTATCAAATACCCAAGAGCTACTAGGTATGTCAGCAAGGTAAATGTCTATAACATATGCAACAAGTGTACCTTTGCTTGAAGAAGCATTTCTGACCTTCTTGCCATGCTCTGCAAGCCACTTGCTACAGTTCCTCTTCCAGTGACCAGTTTCCTTGCAATGATAGCAAATGGTCTTCGAGTTCGGTCCAGACTTCAGTGCAGCGGCGGAGGTTACAGTCTTCGTGTCCTTTGCCTTAGCCTTTTTCTTGGACCAACTCTTCTTGAACTTAGCCGATTTCTGCACCATCAACACTTGATGCGTGCCTTTCTTAATATCCTACTCTGCCATTTTGAGCATCCCATGCAATTTAGTGAGTTTCTTATCCATGCCATGCAATGATAGTTCGAAATGAACGTCCCATAGCTGGGTGGAAGAGGACCCAGAACTGCATCTGTAGCAAGCTCATCCAAGAGCGAGAAGCCCAACCGATCCAAAGCTTGCACATATCCGATCATCTTGATCACATGTGGGCTCAGTGGATCACCTTCCTTCAGCTTGCAATCCATCAAGGATTTCCAGACATTGAACCTTTCGGTCCTAGCCTGTGTCTGAAACATGCTCTTGAGACTCTCGATCATATCGTAAGCGTCAACATTTTCGAAATGCTGTTGCAAATCGGGCTCCATACAGGACATCATCAGACAACTGATCTCCATTGATTCATCAACAAGTTTCTGGTAGGCATTCTTAGTTGTGGCATTAGCATTATCGACGGGTTCCTCTGGAAGTGGATCCTCTAGAACATGTTCCTTTTTATCGTGCTTGACAACAATTCTCAGATTTCTATACCAGGTGGTAAAGTTTGTTCCATTCAGTTTATCCTTTTCCAAAATTGATTTCAATGCAAAGTTGGGTTGAGCAGGTGGTGCCATTGATCTACAACAGAAAATATGCAATCACTAAGTAATGTGTTTATGTAGAGTAATTCTAGCCTAAACAGAAATACTCCCACTGAAGTCAGCATCCCTCCGCAAACTCTCAGTGATTTAGGATCCGACTAGCGCATGCGACTAGTGAGCTTTAGCATCACTGCTAGCCAACATACCCATCCCGTAAGCAACTCCTTGCTAATCGCATCCCTATACGACTCCTGTCGGTCGGGAAGGTATCTTATACCCCGTCACCCAACCTTCTTTGCCACAAGGCCCAGAACCATTTTGATAGCCTTGTCAAGTTAACGTGATGCAGTGCATGTCCGTGTCGGACACGAACCCTTCAGTTCAAGGACACCTAGCAACACCCCCATTTTATGAGCCCACTACTAGACGTACTTGACGTGCGAAGGTGCAACATCAAGGATGGCAATTCGCTTGATATTCATGATGGATCTTTCTACCATGCTAACATGCATAGAAACAAAGAAGCATAACAATCACAAATGAACACATATTGTGAAATAGTATGGCTCCTTCATGGATGTTCTTCCAGGTCGGCTCCAACTCCGATGACCATCCAGGAACTCCATCTTGTTTGTCACGCCGGGACGCCAAGCCACTAACCTGATCTCTATAATCCAACTACTACAACTAGTAATGAATCTTACATAGAGTCACAAGTCGACACGAAGGTCGTTATACATTATAATGACAACACTTTGGCTCCTGCCGGCTGACAAACATGACACGCAGGGCATGTATAAATTACACACATGCATCACATACACATGAGCCATACTATTCACATCAAACCCGCAAAATAGAGTTACTCGCATTCTACCGGTTTAAATGATCATGTACGAAATACAAGGTGCTACGCACACGGCGGTCCCGCTAGCCGGTTAGCGGGTGGGGTTATGTTTCACTATTAACCCCGATGGCGGATACCAATTCCGATTTATGTTTCACTATTAACCCCGATCTCATCAATCATCGCGAGTCCAGTTCGGATTTACGTTTCACTATTAACCCCAATGGCGGATACTGACCGATAGGGGTAGGTTGTGTCACGACCCCATCAACTCCGATCATCAGAAAACATAGCCACTTCAATCCCCATGTGCAATTGATCTCATCAACCGTGCACATAGCCGATTTCGCAAACAACAACAGATCTCATTTGTCGTTTCCACATATCTAATATGCATCGATCTGAATCCCAATCCTATAGCAGAGTCTCTGATACCACTGTTGGGTTCTATGGTAGGGTGCATCAACTACAAATTAAAATTTCCTATGCGCAGAACAACCAAGAACATGCTACTGGAGATGGATCAGAGATCGTTACCACTAGACACAAAGTGCCGTGTAGCGGAAGTAGAGTTGAGGCAGCGCATTCCCAGAGTCACCTCGCGTTCCCGGAGTCCTCCTCCTTGCCGGTCTCCCACATAGCCAATCGGATCCTGCGAACAGGTTCACCGGAGCGGTGCAAGTGCACCGCCTCTAATGGTATCCTCGCGTGCAGGAGGTGTAAGTGCATCTAGTGCCACCCCTAGTTTGGTTTTGGAGTATTGACGACAAATGTGGTTGAGGGACTAATGTGTTTGTGAGAATAGCAGGATAACACAGGTAGTAGTCCCTCCTTGATTCGGTTTACCTACCGGAGATGACCCCCAAAAATGTATGAAGACATTGAAGATAATGGTGGTACGTGAAGATATTCACATTAAAGACTATGACAGAAGAAGACATTCAGTGAAGACTATGGAGCACGAAGACTTAGTAGTTTCGTTGTTTCTTTTCTTCTTTGTTGAGTCATAAGAACCACCACACTGTTAAGTGGGGTCCAAGTGAACAAAGTCAGAGTGATTGAAGTGATGCTCAACCAAAATCCTATGTCTTTGAGCGAAGACAACGAGAGCAAATCTTATCCAGAGTCGGATAAGTCAGCTTTACTTGTAGCCCAAGTCAAGCTGTCGCGTGTGTTTAAAATCTGACCGTTGTGACATGTGTCAGTTCCTTAGTGACCCAGGGTCATTTCGGACAAATCAGGTCGGGTTGCCCAGTGGCTATAAATAGCCCACCCCCTACACCATAAATTGGTGGCTGCTCAGAGTTAGTGCACGGCTTTTGTCGTAGAGAGCAACTCACCTCTGAAGAGTTTGAGAGAGAAATCCTTGTGAGGACAAAGCCCAAAACACCTAGAGCCCAAAGAGTGTTTGGCATCACTGAAGTCTTTCTGTCCGCGTGATCTGAAGACTTGTTACAGTTGAGGACTGTGAATCCTCCAGCCGGTTAGGCGTCGCATTTTGAGCATCCAAGAGTAATTGTGGATTGCCGGTGAACGAAGTCTGTGAAGGTTTGGAAGTCTACCTTGAAGACTTACCAGAGTGATTGGGCGAGGACTGTGTGTCCTTAGCTCAAGGGGAATAAGGTGAAGACACGGTCTTCTGAGTTCAGTCTCAGCCTCCCTAACCAGACGTACAGTTGTCACAACAACTGGAACTGGTCAAACAAATCCTTGTCTTCAAAACACACTGGTTCTATCTCTTACTCTCCTTACTTACAGTTTGTCTTTGTGAAGTCATTGCTTGATTGCTCTGCCTGTTTGACTTCATTGTGTGACTACTTGTTCTGATTGGCTTCATACTATCTTCCATCCTGATCCAACTACCTAGCTTCTATTAGTCATCATGCTTTAGCTACATACTATGGCTTGTCTAGTGTAGTTCATCTTCCGCTGCATGTTTATAGGTCCTGTTTTCGTGTTTGTCTATGAAACTCTCATGTTTTGAAGACTTTCATAAAAATCGCCTATTCACCCCCCCTCTAGTCGATAACTAGCACTTTCAATTGGTATCAGAGCAAGGTACTCCCTTGTTCTGTGTGATTCGGTTTAACCACCTGGAGTTTCAGCTATGTCGACTGCAAGGATAATCAAAGTCTCCGCTGCGTGCCCTGTCTTCGATGGCACTAAATATCCCTACTGGAAGATTAAGATGGGTATGCATCTTGAAGACATTGATGTCGATCTGTGGTATGTCGTCAAGAATGGCATTCCCAAGACTGGTGAAGGCGTCACCCCTACTGATGTCAAGAAGTTCATTCAACTCAATTCTACTGTGTAGAACATCATCTGTGGTCATCTGACCAAAGGGCAGTATGGCCGTGTGAGTGCTTTGGAAACGTCGAAGCTAGTATGGCACTGGCTCTCCAAGGTCAATGAGGCATTTCAACTCAGAGAGATCAAAGAATCAGTGTCCTACGCAACCTCTTCAACCGCTTCAAGAGGAATGACAATGAAAATGTCCAGCTCACGTTTGATCGTCTCACTGACATCACAAACGAGCTTCAGGCTCTCGGCGCCACTGAGATCACCAAGCATGAAATAGTTAAGACGCTTCTGAGATCTCTTGACAGCTCATTTGACACTCTAGCTCTTATGATTCAAGAATGCCCTGACTTCAAGACACTCGATCCATCTGACATACTTGAGAGGCTCAACACACATGAGTTCCAGCTATCTGAGAAAAGAGATATCTATGGTCCCAACTATGGCCGAACTCGCGCTTTGAAGGCAAAGGCTGTTTCTTCATCTAAAGAAGAATCTAACTGTAGTTCTGGTGAAGCTGAAGACCTTGGAAAGGAGCTTGCTATGCTTGTGAAGAAGTTCCAGAAGTTCACTAAGAAGAAATGCTTCAGAAAGTCTTCACGATCCAGCTCAAGAAATGATGAAGCTTCTTCCCATGACCATAAGAAGAGAATCTGTCACAACTGCAAGAAACCTGACCACTACATCTCTGAGTGTCCACAGTGGGACAATGAGAAGAAAAAGAAGAAGAGCAAGGAATATGATTCTGATGACAAGAAGAAGAAGAAATACTCAAAATCTTCTTCCAAGTCCTCTTCCAAGTCTTCATCACACAAGAAAAGTTCGTCTGGCAAGGCTTGTGCTTTTGTTGGCAAGGAAATGGATTCAGAGGAGGAGTCTGCTTCTGAGGAGGCAGAAGGTGTGGAGTCTGAGGAGGAGTCTGACTTTGGCGTTGCAAGTCTGGCTTTAGCTTCAACCTACGTTGCCAAGTCCATCTTCAACACCGAAGACAATGCATCCATCACCAACGTTGATGCCAGTGACAAGGACGTCTCTGCTCCAACTTACTGCTTCATGGCACGTGGTGCCAAGGTAAACTTATGCGACGCTTACTTTCAAACATCAAGTGAATATGACTCTGATTGTGAATCAAAACCTAGCTACAAAAAACTTGCTAAAACTGCAACTGAACAACAGAAAACTATGGAACATATTCAAAAACTGTTAGACAAAAGTGATGACCTGTTGGACGCGGAAATGACTAAGACTCAGTCCTTAATTGAAGACATAAAAAAATTTCATGTTAAGTACCAGGAACTTGAAGGTAGTCATGAAACCCTCTCAACATCTCATGAAAAGCTTTCCTATGATTATCTTCAAAGAAAGCATGAACTTGAGAAATTGAGATCGGATCATGAAGATCTTCAAAAGGAGAACGAGTCACTTCGCGCTCAACAGATCAGTCCCGCTCAGGAAGGATTTGAACCACCATGTTTAAAATGCATTGAGCGTGATAACGCTGCTTCTGTTGCTGGATGTTCTACTGCTCCTGTTGCAATATCTTCAACTGCTGATGTGGTAACTAACCCCTCTATTGAGGATACCACTACTATTGCTTATGAGAATGCCAGGTTGAAGACACTGATTGAGACAGGGATGTACAAAAGCCTCAAAGGGCATCAGACATTATGTGATGTCCTCAAAAAGCAGATTCTGAACCGAAACCCTAGAAAAGAGGGTATTGGGTACGAGAGGAAAATGAATGTTGATGGGTCATATTGGAAGCCTGAGCAGTACCCCAAAACCACATGGATTGTTGCGAAGGAATCTCCAGTAGATCCATCCACCTTATCCGGTTTCACTTGCGCTAACCCTATTATCATTGATGAATCCTTTGATGCAAACTATAAACTGTTTAAGAATCAGAATGGTGAAGTGTTTGCCAGGTATATTGGTACTAACTGCAGGAATGGACCACCTATGAAGAAGATCTGGGTACCTAAACAGTGTATTGAGAATCTTCCTGTGAATGTCATCATGACACCACCAAGGAAGAAGACAAACCCCAGACCTATGACTTCATATGGCCCAAAGGCTTCATACAGATACATGACTCACCTGAGTCACCCTAACGCCAATGTTTTGCAGGGAAACCATACTCAGACTTATGAATATGAGTGTGTGTCTTCAAACTGCTATGTTCATAGAACTAAGAACTTTTCTGCTTATTCATATGAGTATCGTGCTTCTCCTGCAAGGCTATTTGCTAGGGCTCCACAGACGAAATTCTCAGATGCTGCACTTAGACTCATTGCTTCTAAGCCACCCCTGAAGATGTGGGTGGTGAAGAAGAATTAACTTTCTTTTGCAGAGAAGGGTCTCCAGCCGGAAATCAAAGGTGTCTGATGCTATTGCTGGGGACCTAAGACATATTATGGGACGCAACATAAAATGCCCAAATGGTCTTACTATGTATTTCATATCTAAATCGCTTTCCAGTCATACTATCAGTCCTAACCTTGATATAAGCCTTGATAATCCTCCTGTGCATAAAATGCTTATGCTTCACAACACTCTTTGTGAAGCCTATCCTCCTAACTGCACTGTAGGGTACGACACCTCGTGCTTCAGAATGGATTATGGACAGCGGATGCACTAACCACATGACTGGTGATCGAAGTCTTCTCATGGACTCAACCTTACGTCCATGTGATAAAAGTCACATCACATTCGCTGACACTAGTAAAAGCAAGGTATTGGGCCTAGGTAGAGTTGCAATCTCAAGGGATCAGCACATGGACAAAGTGATGCTTGTTGAATCTCTTGGCTTCAACTTAATGTCTGTCTCAATGCTTTGTGACTTAAAGATGATTGTGCTATTTGGAAAATATCGTTGCCTTGTACTAATGGAATCTGACAAGTCTCTAGTCTTCGAAGGGTACAAGAAAGATGATCTGTACATGGTAGACTTCTCAGCAGGACCACAGATGACCGTATGTCTTCTAGCCAAGTCGTCAGAGTGCTGGCTCTGGCATCGGAGACTAGGGCATGCTGGCATGAGGAACATACACACTCTCGCCAAGAAGAAGCACGTCATAGGCATCGAAGAAGTCAAGTTCAACAAAGATCATCTATGTGGTGCTTGTGAAGCTGGGAAGATGACAAGGGCCAAGCATCCCTCGAAGACAATCATGACTACATCTCGACCTTTTGAGTTGCTCCACATGGACTTGTTTGGTCCCACTCACTACTCTACTCTCACTGCTACTGCTTGTCTCTATGGTTTCGTTATTGTTGATGATTATTCAAGATACACTTGGGTGCACATAATTCTCTTCAATACTGAAGTGCAGGATGTCTTCAGACGCTTCGCCAACCGCGCCATGAACAACTATGGCGTCAAGATCAAGCACATTAGGAGTGACAATGGCACAGAATTCAAGAACACATGCCTCGACCTCTATCTTGACACCTTAGGCATCACTCATGAGTTTTTTGCTCCTTACACACCTCAGCAGAATGGCATCATGGAGCGCAAGAACAGAACCCTTATTGTGATGGCTTGGACGATGCTTGACGAATACAAGACTCCAAGAAAATTCTGTCCTGAAGCCATTGATACTGCATGCCATGTCATCAACCATGTTTATCTTCACAAGCTTCTGAAGAAAACATCCTATGAGCTTCTGACGGGTAAAAAGCCAAATGTAAGCTACTTCAGAGTATTTGGTGCTAGGTGTTGGATCAAGGATCCACATCACACTTCAAAATTTGTGCACCGAAAGCACATGAGGGTTTTATGCTTGGTTATGGAAAGGACTCGCACTCCTACAGAGTCTTCAACCTCTTTCACTATAAAGTGGTTGGAACTGTGGATGTGCGGTTCGATGAAACTAACGGCTCGCAAAGAGAGCACCTGCCAAATGTGCTAGATGAAGTACCTTCCAGTGAATCAATCAAGCTAATGGGAACAGGAGAGATCATACCATCAGATGCCCAGCCTGAAGAGGAACTTATTATTTCTGCACCTGATCAACCTGAAGACATTGCTCAGCCTGAAGACAATCCTCCAAATGATGACAATGATCAGTAGGGGCAAAATCTTCATCCTGTTCATCCTCATGTTGCAAATGAAGTACAAATTGAGAAGATAATCGATAGCATCAATGCACATGGTCCACTCACTCGTTCAAGAGCAACACAGCTAGCAAATTTCTGTGGGCACTTTGCATTTGTCTCAATCTCTGAACCCAAGAAAGTTGATGAAGCCTTCATGGAACCTGAATGGATTCAAGCTATGCAAGAGGATCTTCAACAGTTTGAGCTGAACAATGTATGGGAACTTGTCAAGCGTCCTGATCCTCTCAAGCACAACATAATAGGCACAAAATGGATATATCGCAACAAACAAGACGAGCAGGGTCAAGTAGTCAGAAACAAAGCACGACTCGTTGCTCAAGGATACACACAAGTTGAAGGAATTGACTTCGATGAAACATTTGCTCCAGTGGCTAGGCTCGAAGCCATTCGCATACTGCTAGCTTAAGCAAATCATCATAACATCCTTCTGTATCAAATGGATGTGAAGTGTGCCTTTCTCAATGGAAAGATTGAAGAAGAAGTATATGTTGCACAACCGCCTGGTTTTGAAGACCCAAAACATCCTGATATGGTATATAAGCTCAACAAGGCACTGTATGGCCTCAAACAAGCCCCTCGTGCTTGGTATGACACACTCAAAGACTTCCTGAAGAGCAAAGGCTTCAAACCTGGTTCTCTAGATCCCACTCTCTTCACGAAGACATATGATGGTGAACTATTTGTGTGCCAAATCTATGTGGATGACATTATCTTCGGTTGCACCAACAAGAAATACACTGATGAATTTGCTCACATGATGCAAGAACAACATCAAATGTCCATGATGGGAGAGCTGAAGTTCTTTCTCGATCTTCAAATCCGTCAGCAATGCAACGACATCTTCATATCACAAGAAAAATATCTCAAAGATTGCCTGAAGAAGTTTGGAATGCAAGACTTCAAAGGATACATGACGCCAATGCCAACCAAAAGTCATCTAAGCCCCGATGCCAATGGTAAAGATTTCGATCAACAGGTATACCACTCCATGATTGGTTCTTTACTTTACTTATGTGCATCTAGGACAGATATCATGCTTAGTGTTTGCATGTGTTCCCGATTCCAAGCGGCACCAAAGGAGTCACATCACTTAGCTGTGAAGCGAATTCTTCGATATTTGGCTTACACCCCAACACTAGGATTATGGTATCTAAAGGGCTCAGAGTTTGATCTGGTTGGATTTTCGGATGTTGATTATGCTGGTGACAAGGTGGATCGCAAGTCTACATCAGGCACATGTCACTTTCTGGGTCGATCTCTTATCTGTTGGTCTTCAAAGAAGCAGAACTGTGTATCACTATCAACTGCTGAATTTGAATACATTGCTGCTGGATCTTGCTGCGCTCAGCTTCTGTGGATGAAGCAAACTCTTAAGGACTATGGCATCCATCTGAAGCATGTGCCACTCTACTGCGATAATGAAATCGCTATCAAGATTGCCAATAACCCAGTTCAGCACTCGAAGACAAAGCACATTGAAATTCGTCATCACTTCCTCAGAGATCATGTTATGAAAGAAGATATTGATATCATCCACGTCAAGATAGAAGAGCAGTTGGCTGATATCTTCACTAGGCCCTTGGATGAGAAAATGTTTTGCAAGTTGCGGTGTGAGCTAAATATCTTGGAATCCTCGAATGTCCTGTGATTAGGCACACATCCTAACACTTATGCAGTTTGATGACTTAGATGTGCAACACACGAAGTAATGTATATCTTCCATCAATGAAGACATACACTCTAAGTGTGAATACATTAATGTGGAAATTGACTTCAGAGCTCCACGATAATTGTGCGTCGTGTCTGGGTCTAATACTTCCTATACGGTGGGTAACGCCACCACCAAACTCTTATGAAGTGTTTCCTCATGGCGCCGTATTTGCAAAGTCTTCGCAATTGATTTAACTTCAACATTGATTTGGTTTCGTGATTACTGATTTGGCTTTACTCAGTTATATATATACTGTATTCTGTCCTCTACAGCATTCACTTATAGCTATGTCTTCTTGTTTGAATCTTTTGAACTAAGTGAATGTGATCGGACCCTAACCTCTCTATGCTTCATACCTCAAGCTCTATCTATCCTAATCATATGCATTCTGTTGAAACTCTTGAATGTCTTCTCTGTGTCCTTGTCAGCAGAAGATATAGAGACAAACATTTATATCTAGCTTTAATGACATATCCCTTTTGCCTGAAACCCGGAGAATTCGGAACGACCACCCCGACAATCCAGGCGTGCATGGGAACGTGGAACAACTCTCAATGAGTTGCATGTTCGCCACGTGTCCATCAGATGTGAACCGCCAGGGGCACCTGCGTAATTGCGCTATGCTGTCTCTGTCCTTATAAATGCCTATCTCGTCTCGGTCAAAACTCCTTCTTCCTCCTTCTCCATCTCTCGGAAACCCTAGCGCCAACGCTAGCTCTCGCCGACGCCGACGACTAAGCGCTTAGCTGCCGCGACCTCCTCGACGCCGTCCTCACGCCGGCCGCGGACCTCGTCTTCTCTGCCATTGCCGTAGGTGTCTTCCGTTGCCAAGTTAGGGCATGGGAGATCGAACTGCTCGGCATCCATCTTCGCGCCGTCTAGTAGTTCTTTGTGTGGTAATAAAAGTTTACTTTTTACCTCTTCTTGATATGATAGATTCATCCCTTCCTACCAAAAGTGGTTTCTAGATCTTCGAACACGAATCTATTTCTTTCTGCATCTCATATTCTGCCTAGTATATTCACTTATGATTCTTCACAAGTTAGATTCCTCACTTGTACTTATTCTTGGATTGGTACAACTCTGGAACCAACTCTCATCATATAAGTGAATGTCTTCGCGTTATGAGGTCAATGTCTTCAAACTGATTTATCTTCAAAATCTTCTGAGAATGCATATGACCTCTTCCCCTTCCCTCGCACCTTTAATGCTGTCACAGGTACATGTCCGTGGGAGAATCCCTTGGTTCTCATAGTCTGCATTTGTTTGCAGAATTCTTACAGAGTCACATCAACTCACCTGAAGCGAGTTCCTGTCAGTCCAGCCGTCTGAAGCCATTGCACATACTGAAGCCTTTCAGTTTACACTTCATGGCTACTGAAAAATCAGCAATAAAGGAGGCAGACAGCATCGTGGCAACACCTCCAAGGACTTACCTCCAGATTTGCACGAGATGTACAAAACTGACCCAAAGGAAACCTACACTGAACGCAAGAACCGAATCCAATGGATTCAAAGATATTGGGCAGAAGAATGGTTCAGATATCGCTTCATCACTAAAGAATATGCAGAGAAGAATGCCATCAAGGCACCCTGGGGTGATATTTTGTACAAAAATCTTCCACCCAGGACTCAGGCTAAAGCTATTGAGCAAGGTTTCTATCCTTGCATGGTGCATGAACCGCAGCCTGAGAATGCTGATCCTTCTTCACTGCTCTCGTGTCGTGAAAACAGTCTGTTCAAGCGCAACTACCAGTTCTCCAAAGACTCAGCTGCAAAGAACAAGAAGGATGTGGGGCTTGACTTCAACCCTGGTCCCTCCTCACCTCGGGACAATGGCACCCGTGAAGCCAATGAAAACAAGATTGGCCCCTTCTACAACCTTGCTGGCCTCATCACTCACATTACTGTTCGAGGTGCCAAAGTGGATCATTCTGATGATGATGATGCTGACACCGACAAAGCTCCAGCTCCTGCTCCAAAGCCTAAGAAGCAAAAGAAGACTAAAGCTTCAAAGTCATCTGCTGCCCCAAATGCTTCAAGACCGAAGCCATTGTCAACTGCCCCTTCCGCTCCCAGCAATAACTCTGAAGATCTCTCTCGCATCTCCAAGAGGCGTGAGAAGCCACAGAAGACACCAGCTCAGCAACTGAGTCATGCACTGACACCTGCAGCCATTCTGAGGAATGAATCTGAACCCATTGACTTGTCTTCAGATGAAGAATTTTGTGAAGATGCTCTGGAGCAACTGATCAAGAGCAAGCAAGAGGCGGAGATCTTCAATGATCTGCCCCTCTTTGATGTAAACATTCTGAAGAACTTCATTGATGAGTGGTTTGATAATCAAGATCTCAGCTTTGATGACCTTCAGCTTCCCATTGGCGTCAGGCATTGTTTTCCAAGGCGCCATTGCTCCTGAGCTTGCTCTGGCTCAGCGCATAGTTGAACTGAAATGAAAGATAGACTTCGAGAAGGAACAGTTTAAGAAGCATGTAGGCAGGCTGAATGTGGCTGATGTGCAAAAGTTCAAGGTGATGCTTAATGACCTCAAAGAGTCATTTCGAAAGAAACGCGAGGAAGCCAAAGGCTCGAGAGAGCGCATGAAAGCACTTGCATACAAATGCGTTCAAGCCTACAATGAAGTTGAAAAGCGCAAGGCGCTTGGCCGCCCTGGCATTGATCCCTCAATGGCTGCTAAGAAAAAGAAATCATCTGAAGCCAACACGGAAGCACCACGGCAGGAAGAACCACACATTGTCTTCCCTGCTAGCATGTGTGGCTCGAAGCCCAAGGCTCCTTCAGTGGCTTCTGAACAAAAGAAAACCATGGCAGCTGAAGCCGAAGCCAGGACGCGAAAAACCAAGCGCACCACTGATGAAGCACCACCCCCTAAGAAGAGAAAAACCAAGAGGAGAGATCGGGCTGCTCCTACAGAGCCCCTTGTTTTTGAACCCCTTGCTTTTGTTCCCCCTCCGTCTACAAACCAAGAGCGTCGAATGATTGTTCATGAGCCTGCTTCCACAGAGGCTCCAGAAGCTCAAGAAGTTCCAGTCGTCGACCCCATCGCGACTGAAGACATTGTTCAAGATGATGTAGTTCTTCCTCAGATCGAGCGCCCAACGATATCATCGCCTGTTCGAACGAACAGTGAGCTTATCAGTATTGGTCGTACTTTGATGTCAATCTCACCAGATGCATCATGGGCTGATCGCCCCTAGCAAGCTACCCCAGCCGTCATCTGTGCCCGTCATCAGCCCCATGTCAAATGATGACAACTACATGGAGACACCACCATCACCAAAGGTGTCGCCCGTATTCCAACGGCTTCGCAAAGGCCTGAGGCCATCTGCCTCCATGACCACCATCACAGAAGAGGGCTCCAACTTGTCAAGTTCAGTGGCACATCAAGTGTTCTCTGAAGACAATCCTTCTGTGACGGTCCGTGTGTCTGAAGCCAATGCTGCTGAAGACCCTCTGGCTGCATCATCTGGAGCAACACAAGAAGAAGAGCGTGTCACTACTCCCCCTACAACACAAGAAGAAGTGCATGAAGAGAACCAGTCTATGCCAGAACCTCCAGCTACTCAAGTGGAGGGTGAGAATCCTGAGGCTGCCACAAATGACATTCCTGAATCCAATGACGTTGTCATGGACGAAGCCAATGTGGATCCTACAGTGGCCAATGCACCAGTGGCCAATGAAGCCAATGAAGCCCATGAAGCAGATGAAGTCAATGCCGCACCTGACACAAATCTGCAGCCTAAAGTTAATGCCACTGCTCCCGTTCCGCCTCCAAGTCCACATACTATCGAGCAAGCATACAATTATGGCCAACTTGTCACTGTCAGATGTCCTATTCTGTTTCCTCCACCTGCTGCTGGTCCTCAATTTGATTACCATGTCGAGCACAGGCCTCAGGTTTAGAAGCCAAAGCCAAGACTGCCCAGATTTCCAGGTACTGCCACTTCACCAGGATCCTTCAATGTCAACAGCTTCATTGCACACAACACCTTCTTAGATAGCGAAAAGAACCCCTACACCAAGCCCAAGATTTCATCTGATCGGTTCTGGAGTTATCAGCAACGCAACTATTATTCATGCATTCTGTACAACCAAGGCCGCATATTTCCACATATGCACCTTGATACTGAAGCCATAGCTGGCCTGCCCTGCTTAGAAGAAGCTCTCGATTGCTTCAGTGAGGCTGGCTTACTGCATTTTGTCACTGATAAGGAGCACTGGAATGAAGAGTTGCTGCTTCAATTCTACGCCACCCTTCATATCAG
Source organism: Triticum dicoccoides (assembly GCF_002162155.2). Taxonomy (NCBI): domain Eukaryota; kingdom Viridiplantae; phylum Streptophyta; class Magnoliopsida; order Poales; family Poaceae; genus Triticum; species Triticum dicoccoides. The sequence goes on from NC_041385.1 coordinate 278,600,653, forward strand.
AGGCTACAACAGGGATCCTAAGACTTGGGTCCTTGAGTGGATGACTGGAAATGTACATCATGAAGCCGAAGCATTTGATGTCATTGAACTTACTGGCCTTCCCACTCCAGGTGATCTCTATGAGCCTGGTTGTCGGCTTCACACTGCAGCTGTGGAAAGCATCTTTCACAAGCCAGAACCCAACATGAGCCAGATGCTAAGTATGATGAAGCCATTGCCTCCAGATGTAGAATATCCCATGGAGTTCTTTGTTGAAGACCTTGAGTATCTGCCACACACAATCTATCACATCATAAGGCGAACTCTCTGGCCTATCAAAGGACATTCTCCAAAGACTAAGCTAGAAGGTGCAATGAAGACATTGGTCTTCCATATTCTTCATGGCAAAAGCTTCAATGCACAAGATTTATTCATCCGCCAACTTGCTGCATCAGGATCTGGCATTTTTGGCTTGAAGTTCTATGCTCCATGGATCATGCGTCTGATCAAGCTTCACACTGCTTTCAACTATCAGCCATCTGCATGCAACCACATTGTCTTCTTGCCAGATGTTGATATGTCTGTTGAAGCCATCTAATCCAGAGCCTGATAAAGAGCCACTTTATCTTCATAACATTGATTGTTAGAGCTTCACTCATTCCATTGAAGGTGTGCTGGCTGCCACTCGAGTCTATCCGTTGGCTGGTACTACACATGCACCTCACCGTGCCCCAACCGAAGCCACTAACAGCACAATTGCTCAACGGCCTCGAAAGCGATCTCGTGTTCTCAATGACCGAGAGCTTCTCGTTGGCCTGCATCAGAAACAGGATAGGTATCATGATTGGCTCAAGCGCCAGATGCAGAGCATCATGACTGACATTAATCGCATTCGCAACCTTGCAACCAAGAATGCCTTTGTCGCGCATGAAACCTATCGACGCACATGGAAAGGGCTGACACTTATGTGTGCTGAGGAAGATCTTCAGGACGATGGCTTCTCAGAACAATTCAAGTTTGATTCCACTCCGCCCAGAAATGCTATTCTGCAGCGCACTCCATCTCTTGAAGACTCAGAATACTCCTCTTCTGCTGCAACTGTGAATGCACGTGTGATCGATGATCAAGATGATGCTACTTCGCCACCTCCAACACGTATCGACACTACTCCAAGTTCGTCTGCACCGCCAAACCTCGACACCAACCCTTCATCTTCTCCTACTCCTTCTGGGAATGAGTAGAGGCTCAATGTCTTCACCCTTTTTGGTCCTTACTGACAAAAGGGGGAGAATCTATGAGTTGATAGTCTTCAAGCGGGTTCATATGGGCGGTTGCATTATATTTTGCCTAGTGTTTACAACTCTTTCTCTTGATACATTTGGTTCTCTGAGTTGTAACACTTAAACTCGATGGTCGTCTGCTACTTATTTGCTATTCTGTGATGCGATGATAAATTCCGCATATAACTTCCGCACTTAAATCATTTTGCAGACGTCCATTTTTCATTATGCATGTCATTATCTTCTTTACATCGAATCATGCATGATGAATTGTCTTCATAAGTTGAAGAGGATCTCCACAAGTACAACCTGCCATGTGCATTTGCATTCCAAAAGCAAATTATTTATATGCACATCTTCAGGGGGAGCCTTTTGCTACTTATGAAGACAATGCCTCATCCTTTACAATTTCACATATTTATATCCCCGTTGAAAACTTCAACCAGTTTGTCATCAATCACCAAAAATGGGGAGATTGTAAGTGCATCTAGTGCCACCCCTAGTTTGGTTTTGGAGTATTGACGACAAACGTGGTTGAGGGACTAATGTGTTTGTGAGAATTGCAGGATAACACAGGTAGTAGTCCCTCCTTGATTCGGTTTACCTACCGGAGATGACCCCTAAAAATGTATGAAGACATTGAAGATAATGGTGGTACGTGAAGATATTCACATTGAAGACTATGACAGAAGAAGACATTGAGTGAAGACTATGGAGCGCAAAGACTTAGTAGTTTCGTTGTTTCTTTTCTTCTTTGTTGAGTCATAGGAACCACCGCACTGTTAAGTGGGGTCCAAGTGAACAAAGTCAGAGTGACTGAAGTGATGCTCAACCAAAATCCTATGTCTTCGAGCGAAGACAATGAGAACAAATCTTATCCAGAGTCGGATAAGTCAGCTTTACTTGTAGCCCAAGTCAAGCTGTCGCATGTGCTTGAAATCTGATCGTTGTGACACGTGTCAGTTCCTTAGTGACCCAGGGTCATTTCGAACAAATCAGGTCGGGTTGACCAGTGGCTATAAAAAGCCTACCCCCTACACCATAAATTGGTGGCTGCTCAGAGTTAGTGCACGGCTTTTGTCGTAGAGAGCAACCCACCTCCGAAGATTTTGAGAGAGAAATCCTTGTGATGACAAAGCCCAAAACACCCAGAGCCCAAAGAGTGTTTGGCATCACTGAAGTCTTTCTGTCCGCGTGATCTGAAGACTTGTTACACTTGAGGATTGTGAATCCTCCAGACAGTTAGGCATCGCGTTCTGAGCATCCAAGAGTAATTATGGATTGCCGGTGAACAAAGTCTTTGAAGGTTTGGAAGTCTAATAGTTGGGTCTATCTGACTCAGACCTTATCTCGACTCGGATTCAACTACATCGAATCCGACCAGATCCTTCCGAGTCCATATTACCCGGTTAGCATACAATGCTCCATGGCTAGTGAGACCGAGCCATCAACCGTGTCATATGCTAGTCTAGTCTGACGTGTGCGCACATGTCACTTGCGACTAGGGACAATTTAGGATGTATCATACAACACAAGATCTCACAGACAAGTCACATACTTGCCAACAAGTATCATTGATTACATCCAAGGACTATCTTTATTCATAAACACAAAGGAAATATCATCATACATGATTGCCTCTAGGTCATATCTCCAACAACCTCGGCCGGACTCCCTGCAGATGGAACCTGAATAGGAGATAAACCTGGACTAGAGACTTGTGTGGTTAGTCAGGTCATGGCCGACATCCTCGTTGGGCTACCGCTTGAAGGTTGCTGAGTACATCTCGTGTAACAGCGATAAGTGGTCGGAGTGTGTGTGAAGAAGTACACCCCTGGAGTGTTATTAAACTATTCAAATAGCCGCGTCTTCAGTAATGGACTACTGGGTTACTTATACAATTCATAGAAAAGTGTAAGTGGATACTCTAAAATGCACAAGATAAGCGTGAGTGCTATGGATGGCCTTCTCGTAGGGAGACGGGAGCGGATCCATAGTGGTGTATTGATATGTTGAATATGTGGACTCATGTGCGCCACCTCAAAAGAGTTACCAGCAGTCGTAGTACATGATAGCCACTGAGTCAAAGCTGGCTTGCTGCAGTTAATCTGCACCACCCCTTTGTTGATACTAATGCATATGTAGATAGTTCTGATGTAAGTCTTGCAGGGTATATTTGTACTCACGTTTGCTTAATTTATGTTTTGTAGAGAGACTTCAGTCTCACTAGTAGTTTCACATGGACTTTGACATTTAGCTTGTTACCTCAGCTACGATCTTGTACCCTTGGGATGGTCTTGTAGATAGTTAGGCTTCTCAGCCTTTTCCATTTGTAGTTGTCTGTACTCAGACATGTTATGCTTCCGTTGCTTGTATGTTGGGTCATGTGACCCCTGTTTGTAATAAATGCTATGTGGCTCTTCTGGGCCTTTATCTATATGAGTTGTTGAGTTATGTTGTGATGCCATGTTCTACAACACATACTTGCATGTTATGCGTATGTGTAACGTGTATTGATATGTGTGGGATCCGACAACCTAGTTGTTTATTCTTGGTAGCTCCTCTTATGGGGAAATGTCTCCTAGTGCTTCCACTGAGCCATGGTAGCTTGCTACCACTCCGGAACACATGGGATTATCGGCATGTGTCCTTCTTTGCACCTGTGTCTGTCCCTTTGAGGAAATGTCATGCGGTGTCTACCGGAGTCCTGTTAGCTTGCTACAGCCTGGATTCACTCGCTGCTGACCGACACATGCATTGTTGGGTCATGTATGCATGTCCCTATAAGTTAGTGCCACCTTGGGTTTACGACTAGTCATGTCAGCCCGGGTTCTCTGTCATATGGATGCTAGCAACACTATCATATACGTGAGCCAAAAGGCACAAACGGTCCGGGGCTAGGTAAGGTGGCACCCATGGGGATACCATGCGTGAGGCCGCAAAGTGATATGATGTATTACATGCTAGATAGGTGTAACTCAGGATCAGGGTCCTGACAGATGTCGCGGCGGAAGCCGGTCGCGCCCACGCCGAGCCCGCAAATCGGGTGCGGACGCGGAATCTACCTTCGAGACCTTGAATGCCATGTGGATCCTACTATCTGAAGGAATAATTTGGGTCAGTCGACTCTTGTGAGCTGTTGGATGCAACATGGACGGCCAGAAGGGTTTCTTCAACCTCCAAAATTGATGCAATGTTCATCTTGTCTCTCACGCATTGTGCCGCCAGCCGCCACATGCCTAACCGCCTGCCGCCGCCGCCCGGCCCTCCCCTGAACCGCCTGACACTGCCATGCTCCCCCCGCCACCGCCATCCATTTAACCCTAGGCATGGTCCATTTTTTCGGCGAACTGCATTCCACACCCAACACTCATAAGATAGATCATGGGCACCCTGCACCCTAATATAGATACTGGGGTAGCTTCTCTGCCATCTTCTTCCTTCGCTCCATCGAACTTCTTTCACAAATTGACTGAACCAAATTATACTACTAGTACGTATTAAGTACAATAGGAACGCGAAGATACGAGCAGTACTACCAACTACAAGAAGAAGAGTAGTAAGACATACTAGTACTATTGTACGTACTAAAGAGTTCAAATCACGAGAAAGAACATAAACATATTCTGGTGGGGGCTCAGGACAACACACCCCTAAAATAAAACTAAGCAACTAGTCCTCTTGACACTGCAGTAGAACCAGCATGAGCGACGGCACTGCCACCTTACTCGGGGTCCGAGTCCACGTCCCCGACTTCGTCCTCGTCTCTCTTCCTCTTCGCCGACACTTATTTGCTTGAATCGGACACTGGGCTCTGCTTCTTCATCCAACCCATGTAGATATTTAAACAAAGGTAGGCATCCTTTGCTGCGTATAGGATGTGATCTTCATCTATTGTCTTCGACTCCCATGCACGACGAAACTCCTGGTGAGGTTTCTTCAGTTGAGCGTACGAAGGATCAATCATGGCTGCTGCCAGGGTTAGCATTGAAGGCAGAGATGAGGACACCAGGCTTGCCTTCTGGAGATCGAAGGGCTGGCCTACAATGAGGCCTATCCGACCCAGGACTATTTGTCGTTCGTAAAGTCTAAAGTGACGAATTTCACTCTTTTGTCCTTGAGGAAGAACTTAAATTCCTGGCACCTAACATAGGCATGGCATATGTGGTAGACAAAGCACACGTTATGTATGCAAACCTGGATCACGGCGGGCTTCTTATTCTTTGCCTCCTTTAGAAGCTTCTCGCTTTCCAGGACTGTGATCTACGGGTGTATATGACGATGAAATCATCGCCGGTGATAGTTCTATTCGGAAATGTAGCATGAAATTTCAAAAAAAAATCCTATGCTCATGCAAGATCTATCTAGGAGATTCATAGCAAGGAGAGGGGGAGAGTGTGTCCACGTACCCTCGAGACTGAAAGCGGAAGCCTTTGCTCAATGCGGTTGATGTAGTCGAACGTCTTCTCGTTCCGACCGATGATATGTATCCAACGTATCTATAATTTTTGATTGTTCCATGTTATTATATTATCTATCTTGGATGTTTTATATGCATTTATATGCTATTTATATGATTTTTTGGACTAACTAATTAACCTAGAGCCTAGTGCCAGTTTCTGTTTTTTTTCCTTTTTTTGTGTTTTACAGAAAAGGAATACAAAATGGAGTCCAATTGACTTGAAAATTCACGGAGATTTTTTTGGACCAGAAGAAGCCCACGGAGCATCGGAGATGGACCAGAAGAGTCCCGAGGCCACCACGAGGGTGGAGGGCGCGCCCTACCCCTGGGCGCCCCCTACCTCGTGGCTGCCTCATGGACCCCCCTGACTTGTTCCCGATGCCAACACCTCTTATATATCCCCAAACTTCCAGAACAGAAGGAAGATCAGGAGTTCCACCACCGCAAGTCTCTGTAGCCACAAAAAACCAATCTGGACCCTTTTATGGCACCCTGTCGGAGGGGGGATCCATCAGCGGTGGCCATCTTCATCATCCCGACACTCTCCATGATGAGGAGGGAGTACTTCACCCTTGGGGCTGAGGATATGTACCATAGCTATGTGGTTGATCTCTCTCTCTCTCTTGTGTCCTTGATTTGGCATGATCTTGATGTACCACAAGCTTTGCTATTATAGTTGGATCTTATGATGTTTCTCCCTCTCACCTTCTTGTAATGGATTGAGTTTTCCCTTTGAAGTTATCTTATTGCATTGAGTCTTTAAGGATTTTAGAACACTTGATGTATGTCTTGCATGTGCTTATCTGTGGTGATAATGGGATATTCACCTGATTTACTTGATGTTTGTTTTGGTGATCAACTTGCGGGTTCTATGACCTTGTGAACTTATTCATAGGGGTTGGCACACGTTTTTATCTTGACTCTCCAGTAGAAACTTTGGGGCACTCTTTGAAGTTTTATGTGTTGGTTTAAATAGATGAATCTGAGATTGTGTGATGCATATCGTATAATCAAACCCGCGGATACTTGAGGTGAGATTGGAGTATCTAGGTGACATAAGGGTTTTGGTTGATGTGTGTCTTAAGGTGTTATTTTAGTACGAACTCTAGGGCTGTTTGTGACACTTGAATAGCCCAATGGATTGATCAAAAACAATAACTTTGAGGTGGTTTTGTGGCCTACAATTATCTCTTCGTTTGTTCTCTGCTATTAGTGACTTTGGAGTGACTCTTTGTTGCACGCTGACGGATCGTTATATGATCTAATTATGTTATCATTGTTGAGAGAACTTGCACTAGTGAAAGTATGAACCCTAGGCCTTGTTTCAAAGCATTGCAATACCGTTTTCGCTCATTTTTGTTACTTGCTACCTTGCTGTTTTTATATTTTCAGATTACAAAGAACCTACATCTACCATCCATATTGCACTTGTATCACCATCTCTTCGCCGAACTAGTGCACCTATACAATTTAACATTTTATTGGGTGTGTTGAGGACACAAGAGACTCTTTGTTATTTGGTTGCAGGGTTGGTTGAGAGAGACCATCTTCATCCTACGCCTCCCATGGATTGATAAACCTTAGGTCATCCACTTGAGGGAAATTTGCTACTGTCCTACAAACCTCTGCACTTGGAGGACCAACAACGTCTACAAGAAGAAGATTGTGTAGTAGACATCAAGCTCTTTTCTGGCGCCGTTGCCGGGGAGGTGAGTGATTCAAGGTATATCTTTACATCTTGCAATCAAATCTTTTAGTTTCTTGTTTTATCACTAGTTTAGTCTATAAAAGAAAATTACAAAAAAAACGGAATTGAGGTTGCCTCATATGCTTCATCTTATTAATGTCTTTCATAAAAATAAGGATTCCGATAATTGTGCCAAAGTGTTAGAAGAAGAAGGTTTGGCATACAATCTTTGAATGATGAGCATGATTGCAATATTGGTAGCATGAACTCTTTGAATGTCCATAGTACTAATGATGATTGCACTAGTCATGATAAAAATGTCTCTTATAAGCATGTCAACTTTTGTGGAGTGCATACAGTTTGCAAGTACACACCAAATAGGGAAGATAGATTTTGGAAGAGGCATATGTATTTAGAAACTAAATGGTTGCAAGAGAGGCTAAATGTTAGTGCTGAAAATTTAATTTTTCCCCATCCTTGTGAACTTTACAATGAACGTGTTCATTTAACTCTGCAATACAAATTGTTTCATGATCGAATCGTGTCCAAAAATTGTGATGCCTTGATTTCCCTTACGCATCATAATGAACTTAGTTTGCTTCTGGGATATGAAGAAATGAAAAGTATAACTAAGGGCATTCCATAATATAACCTTGAGAGATTTTTTGATTTTTATCTAGAGGAAATTTATATGTATTGTGCGGTGAATTGCATTGAAAATCCTTATATTGCCAATTACATAAAGATAAGAAAACAAATAGAAGATGAAGAGAATACTAATGGAAGGGGAGAGATTTCCCCATATCCTCCTATTCTTTCTTATGACGAATCAGGTAACGAGGAGGAGCTTTATATTCAACTAATCTCATTAATAAGGAGCTCCAAAAAGAGGATTAAACCCACACATGATGCGAAGAAGAAAAAGAAAAGACGGAGAAGCAAAGGTAAAAAGGTATCCCTCCCAAATGATGTCGCTCCTATTACTCACTGTGATGATGATAATTGCTATACTATTGGTGCTATCCATACTATTAATGATGAGAGTGATTATGCCTATGATACGCGAAGGCCCAAGCTTGGGGATGCTATGTTTGATGAGAATGACATATTTGAGAATTTATTTGCTGCAATTAATGTTTGTCCCAAGCTTGGGGATGCTACATTAATGAAGATGATATTTTTAGTCCCCCAAGTTTTGATGAGAATATTTATTATGATGAAAGCATGCCTCCTATTTATGATGATTATATTGATGAAAGTGGGTTTGGAAGAGTGTCAACTTTAGGAAGTAATGATCCCACTATTTTGGAGGGTGTTGAATCTTATTGTGATAATTATGAAAGTGGATTTGGAGAGGTCATGACTTTATTTAGTGATGAATCCACTATTTCGGAAGAGGTTCCAATTGATTTTGAGAACAAAGTTGCTATCTATGATGATTATTGTGATGACATGTATGCTATAAAGAATAATGATAACCATGAAACTTGTCTACTTGATTTTAATTTTCAATTGGATTATGCCTCACATGATAGTTATTTTGTTGAGTTTGCTCCCACTAGTATTCATGAGAAAAAATTTGCTTATGTGGAGAGTAATAAAATTTATATGTTTGCGGCTCATAAAAAGAATGATTTATGTGATGGTTATATTGTTGAATTCATTCATGATGCTACTGAAAATTATTATGAAGGAGTAATATATGCTTGCAGGAATTGCAAGAATATTAAGTTTCCTCTCTATGTGTTGAAAATCTTGAAGTTATGCTTGTTTTGCTTTCCCATGCTAGTTGAATCTTCTTCCCATAAGTTGTTTGCTAACAAAATCCCTATGCATAAGAAGTGGGTTAGGCTTAAATGTGTTAGTCTTATTCTTCGTGATGCTCCCATAATGTTTCAATTCTTATCTTTTATGTGAGCATCATTGAAATCATCATGCCTAGCTAAAAAGGCATTAAAGAAAAGCGTTTGTTGGGAGACAACGCAATATTTAACCTTACTATTTTTATGTGTTCACATGATTATGCTACTGTAGTAATCATGTTTTATAGCTTTTGTTTCAATAAAGTGCCAAGTAAGACATTTGCGAAGGCTTACGGTAATAGTTGATTTGATCTTGCTGAAAAACAGAAACTTTTGCACTCACGAAAACAATTTTAGTAATTCATAGAAGAGCGATTTTAAGTTGATTATTTCTGGAGAAGATTAATAGACAAATTTCTTAGGACTTCCTAATTTCTAAGGATTTTTTGAGTTACATAAGTATGGAAAGGTTCCAGATTACTACAGATTATTCTATTTTCGACAGATTCTTGTTTTCTATGTGTTGTTTGCTTATTTCGATGAATCTATGAGTAGTATCGGAGGGTATGAACCATAGAGAAATTGGAATATATTACATATTACACCAATATAAATAAATAATGAGTTCACAACAGTACCTAAGTGGTGATTTATTTTCTTGTACTAACGGAGCTTACGAGTTTTCTGTTGAGTTTTGTGTTGTGAAGTTTTCAAGTTTTCGGTAAAGATTCGATGGACTATGGAATAAGGAGTGGCAATAGCCTAAGCTTGGGGATTCCCAAGGCACCCCAAGGTAATATTCAAGGATAACCAAGAGCCTAAGCGTGGGGATTCCTCGGATGGCATCCCCTCTTTCGTCTTCGTTCATCGGTAACCTTACTTGGAGCTATATTTTTATTCACCACATGATATGTGTTTTGCTTGGAGCATCATTTTTTTTCTTACTCTTTGAATAATATCCCAAGATCTGAAATTCTTAAATATTAGAGAGTCTTTACATAGTTACATAATTATTCAACTACTAATTGATCTTCACTTACATCTTTTGGAGTAGTTTGTCATTTCATCTAGTGCTTCACTTATATCTTTTTAGAGCATGGCGGTGGTTTTATTTTGAAGAAATTGATGAACTCTCATGCTTCACTTATATTATTTTGAGAGTCTTAAACAGCATGGTAATTTTCTTAGGTTATGAATTTAGTCCTAATATGATGGGCATCCAAGAGGGATATAATAAAAACTTTCATATAAAGTGGATTGAATACTATGAGAAGTTTGATTATTTATGATTGTTTTGAGATATGAAGATGGTGATATTAGAGTCATGCTAGTGAGTAGTTTGAATTTGAGCGATACTTGTGTTAAAGTTTGTGATTCCCATAGCATGCACGTATAGTGAACCATTATGTGATGAAGTCGGATCATGATTTATTTTTCGATTGTCTTCCTTATGAGTGGCGGTCGGGGATGAGCGATGGTCTTTTCCTACCAATCTATCCCCCTAGGAGCATGCGTGTAGTACTTTGTTTTGATGACTAATAGATTCCTGCAAGAAGTAGATGAGTTCTTTATGACTAATGTTGAGTCCATGGATTATACACACTCTCACCCTTCCACCATTGCTAGCCTCTCTTGTGCCGCGAAACTCTTGCCGGTACCATACACCCACCATATACCTTCCTCAAAATAGCCACCATACCTGCCTACTATGGCATTTCCATAGCCATTCCGAGATATATTGCCATGCAACTTTCCACCATTCCTTTTATTATGACATGCTTCATCATTGTCATATTGCTTTGCATGATCATGTAGTTGACATGTATTTGTGGCAAAGCCACCTTTCATAATTCTTTCATACATGTCACTCTTGATTCATTGCACATCCCAGTACATCGCCGGAGGCATTCACATAGAGTCATATTTTGTTCTAAGCATTGATTTGTAATTCTTGAGTTGTAAGTAAATAAAAGTATGATGATCTTCATTATTAGAGCATTGTACCTATGAGGAAAGGATGATGGAAACTATGATTCCCCCACAAGTGGGGATGAGACTCCGGACAAAAAATAAAAATAAAGAAAGAAAGGGGCAAAAAAAGAGAAGGCCCAAAAAAAAAATGAGAGAAAAAGAGAGAAGGGGCAATGTTACTATCCTTTTTCCACACTTGTGCTTCAAAGTAGCAGCATGATCTTCATGATAGAGAGTCTCCTATTTTGTCACTTCCATATACTAGTGGGAATTTTTCATTATAGAACTTGTCTTGTATATTCCAATGATGGGCTTCCTCAAATTGCCCTAGGTCTTCGTGAGCAAGCGAGTTGGATGCACACCCACTTAGTTTCTTTTTGAGCTTTCATAAACTTATAGCTCTAGTGCATCCGTTGCATGGCAATCCCTACTCACTCACATTGATATCTATTGACGGGCATCTCCATAGCCAGTTGATATGCCTAGTTGATGTGAGACTATCTCCTTCTTTCTGTCTTCTCCACAACCACCATATTCTATTCCACCTATAGTGCTATGTCCATGGCTCACGCTCATGAATTGCGTGAAAGTTGAAAAAGTTTGAGAAGATCAAAAGTATGAAACAATTGCTTGGATTGTCATTGGGGTTGTGCATGATTTAAATATTTTGTGTGATGAAGATAGAGCATATCCAGACTGTATGATTTTGTAGGGATGACTTTCTTTGGCCATGTAATTTGGAGAAGACATGATTGCTTTATTAGTATGCTTGAAGTATTATCGTTTTTATGTCAATATTAAACTTTTGTTTAGAATCTTTTGGATCTGAATATTCATGCCACAATAAAGAGAATTTCATGGATAAATATGTTAGGTAGCATTCCACATCAAAAATTCTGTTTTTATCATTTACCTACTCGAGGACGAGCAGGAATTAAGCTTGGGGATGCTTGATACGTCTCCAAACGTATCTGTAATTTTTGATTGTTCCATGCTATTATATTATCTATCTTGTATGTTTTATGTACATTTATATGCTATTTTATTTGATTTTTGGGACTAACCTATTAACTTAGAGCCCAGTGCTAATTTTTGTTTTTCCTTGTTTTTGAGTTTTACAGAAAAGGAATACTAAACGGAGTCCAATTGACCTGAAAATTCACGGAGATTGTTTTTGGACCAGAAGAATGCCATGGAGCATCGGAGATGGACCAGAAGAGTCCCGAGGCCACTACAAGGGTGGAGGCCGCACCCTACCCCACTAGGCGCGCCCCCTACCTTGTGGCTGCCTTGTGGACCCCCCCCCGGCTTGTTCCTGACGCCAACACCTCTGATATATCCCCAAACTTCCAGAACAAAAGGAAGATCGGGAGTTCCACCACCGCAAGCCTCTGTAGCCACAAAAAACCAATCGGGACCCTGTTCCGGCACCCTGCCGGAGGGGGGGATCCATCACCGGTGACCATCTTCATCATCCCGACGCTCTCCATGACAAGGAGGGAGTAGTTCACCCTCGGGGCTGAGGGTATGTACCAGTAGCTATGTGTTTGATCTCTCTCTCTCTCTCTCTCTCTCTCTCTCTCTCTCTCTCTCTCGTGTTCTTGATTTGGCACGATCTTGATGTACAGTGAGCTTTTCTATTATAGTTGGATCTTATGATGTGTCTCCCCCTCTACCTTCTTGTAATGGATTGAGTTTTCCCTTTGAAGTTATCTTATCGGATTGAGACTTTAAGGATTTGAGAACACTTGATGTATGTCTTGCATGTGCTTATCTGTGGTGACAATGGGATATTCACATGATTTACTTGATGTATGTTTTGGTGATCAACTTGCGGGTTCTACGACCTTGTGAACTTTTGCATAGGGGTTGGCACACGTTTTCGTCTTGACTCTCCGGTAGAAACTTTGGGGCACTCTTTGAAGTTCTTTGTGTTGGTTTGAATAGATGAATCTGAGATTGTGTGGTGCATACCGTATAATCAAACCCATGGATACTTGAGGTGACATTGGAGTATCTATGTGACATTAGGGTTTTGGTTGATGTGTGTCTTAAGGTGTTATTTTACTACGAACTCTAGGGCTGTTTGTGACATTTATAGGAATAGCCCAATGGATTGATCGGAAAGAATAATTTTGAGATGGTTTCATACCCGACAATAATCTCTTCATTTGTTCTCCGCTATTAGTGACTTTCGAGTGACTCTGTTGCACGTTGAGGGATTGTTATATGATCTAATTATGTTATCATTGTTGAGAGAACTTGCACTAGTGAAAGTATGAACCCTAGGCATTGTTTTGAAGAATTGCAATACCGTTTTTGCTCACTTTTGTTACTTGCTACCTTGCTGTTTTTATATTTTCAGATTACAAAAAACCTATATCTACCATCCATATTGCACTTGTATCACCATCTCTTCGCCGAACTAGTGCACCTATACAATTTACCATTGTATTGGGTGTGTGGGGGACACAAGAGACTCTTTGTTATTTGGTTGCAGGGTTGTTTGAGAAAGACCATCTTCATCCTATGCCTCCCACGGATTGATAAACCTTAGGTCATCCACTTGAGGGAAATTTGCTACTGTCCTACAAACCTCTGCACTTGTAGGCCCAACAACGTCTACAAGAAGAAGGTTGTGTAGTAGACATCAACCGATCGACTATCGAACGTACGGCACCTCCGAGTTCTGCACATGTTCAGCGTGATGATGTCCCTCGAGATCTTGATTCAGCAGAGGGTCGAAGGAGTAGATGAGTTCCACCAGCACGACGGCATGGTGACGGTGATGGTCATGTGATCCTCACAGGGCTGAGCCTAAGCACCGCGAGAATATGACCGGAGGCGTAAACTATGGAGGGGGCGTCACACATGGCTTGAAGCAATTGGTGTGTCCTCTAGGGGCGCCCCCCTCGTATATAAAGGAGGGAGGGAGAGGAGGCTGGCCTAGGTGCGCCTCAAGTGGGAAGGAGTCCCACTCGGACTCGTAGGCCGCGTTCGGATTCCCTCCGCTCCACGGCTCCGTGCCGGAGCGGAGCGGCAATCCAAGTATAATTTGCAGAGTTGATTAAAGGCCGCTCCGCACGCTCCGCTCCGCGGATGACTGCCGAACACGCGCCTAGTTGGATTCGACCCCCCCCCCCTTTCCTTTTACCAGAGGGGGGAAGGGGGAAGGAGAGGGAGTAGGACAAGGAAAGTGGGGTGGCGCCCCTTCCCTAGTCCAATTCGGCCTCCTCGCTTGTGGTTGGCGCACCAGCCCCTTGTGGGCTGGTTAGCCTCCATCATATGGCCCATATGGCCCATATCTTTCCTCGGGGGGGGGGGTTCGGTAACCCCTCCTGCCGGTGTCAAAACCGGCGGATCTCGGGTAGGGTGTCCCGATCTGTGCGTCTTAGGCCGATGGTAACAGGAGGCAAGGGACACAATGTTTACCCAGGTTCGGGCCCTCTCGATGGAGGTAAAACCCTACTTCCTGCTTGATTGATATTGATGATATGAGTAGTACAAGAGTTGATCTACCACGAGATCGTAGAGGCTAAACCCTAGAATCTAGCCTATGATGATTATGATTATGCTCGTCCCTCTTAGGACCAACCTCTCCAGTTTATATAGACACCAGAGAGGGCTAGGGTTTACATGGAGTCGGTTACAAGGAAGGAAATATAATATCCAGATTGCCAAGCTTGTCTTCCACGCAAAGGAGAGTCCCATCGGGACACGGGACGGAGTCTTGAGTCTTGTATCTTCACGCTCCAATAGTCCGAACGAAGTATATAGTCCGGCTGTCCGGATACCCCCTAATCCAGGACTCCCTCAGTAGCCCCTGAACCAGGCTTCAATGACGATGAGTCCGGCGCGCAGTTTTGTCTTCGGCATTGCAAGGCGGGTTCCATCTCCGAATACTCCAAAGTAACTATCGAACACTTGAACCGTGTCCGGATCTGCAAGATGATCTTCACATACCACCGTAGTGGGCATAACAAAAATCTGGTCTTCCGGCAATCTTTTAGACAACCTGACATGTCGCCATGGTCGGGTCATTATTCGAACCATTTTCCCACAACTAGTCTCAGCACATAACGCGAGGCGGTTTCCTCTGCATGTTTTGCCATAGCAGAGATCGTGTCCCCTTATTGCGGGATTCTCATCAATACGGGTATGGGTAATCCAACCACACCGCTAATTGCGGTGAGTGGAGAACGAGCAGGTTCCACCAGGCAAGTGGGGAGGCACAAAAGCTTTTACCGTCTCTATAAAGAGATAAGGTCTCTTCCTCTTTACCCACGCCTTCTCCTTCCGCTAGTCCATTCCCCTGTGTCCGAGCCCTAGCGCCCAAGCACTCTTCTTCTCCATCGAAGAGAGGTTTTCCAAAGACGTCCGGATCTGGAGCATGAGGCAAATGGATGGCCTCTACCGTCCAGGAGAAGGATATAAGAGAGGCTCTGAGAGGCCGGGTACCTGGCCAAGAAGATCGGCCACCATCTCCCACCGGCGGGACAGATCGTCCCTACTCCGGAGCCCCACAAGAGAGTCGTGTTTCTTCCTCATTTTGTCCACGGGCTTGGGTTTCCCCTTCACCCATTTGTTTGCGGAGTCATGTATTATTACGGGATTGATTTTCATGATCTTTCCCCCAATTATTTCCTTAACATCTCGACGTTCATTGTCGTGTGCGAGGCTTTTCTCCGGATTTTGCCTCACTTCGGCCTGTGGCTGAAGATTTTCAATGTGAAGCCCAAGGTGG
Source organism: Triticum dicoccoides (assembly GCF_002162155.2). Taxonomy (NCBI): domain Eukaryota; kingdom Viridiplantae; phylum Streptophyta; class Magnoliopsida; order Poales; family Poaceae; genus Triticum; species Triticum dicoccoides. The sequence continues at coordinate 278,616,578 of NC_041385.1, forward strand.
TGAGTGGCGAGCACGCCAAGTGTGGCGGTGCCATGGTGAGCAAGATGCCCAAGGCCGTTTGGCCGACGGGTGCCTTCAACAACTTCATCAAGGAGTGGCAGCAGCAATGGTTCTATATCACCGAACCGCGCGACAAAAAGTGGCTGCGGCTCCCGAGTTCAGATCCGGAGCCTCGCTGTGGCTCATGTCCTGGCCCGAGAAGGGCCTGAGCTGGTCCTCGTCCGATGAGCTGTCACTGCTCCAGACGCGCGTCTAGAGTGTGGTCGACAAGGACGTCAAACTTGTCAACGTAGTCCAGGTGATGTTAGTTTTCCTGGTTCTCCCCTGCCAGTGTCGAGCCTGCATTTGTGGGAATACGACCCATCCGAGCACCAGACCCTTCGAGAACTCTACGGTTCCTCCCACAAGGATATCTGGAAGGTGCTCTTTAAGTCCGGCAAATCATGGCCGGGCTTCATCGAGGACCGTGGGTATCAATTATCCCACTCTGCAAGTCTGGTAAGTTGTTGCTGTGCTTTGTACATCCGTGTTTTAGCTGGCACGTCCTGAGGGAAGCGCTTTCATCATGTCTTACAATAAACCTAGGGATGGACGAAGAAGGTGGAGCGGATACACTGTCCTGCCCCACTGCCGGAGGAACCGGCCGGACCTCTTCTGACGAAGATGCTGGTCCCAGCGCCCTATGAGGCACCGAAGAAAGAGGATTCTAAGAAGGCCAAGAAGACCCGGAGTGGCCTCCGTCGTCGCGATGCTTCGGACGCAAAATCCGAAGACTCCAGCGACCACCCCTCCTCCGAAGACGAAGAGGGGGAGGAAGAAGATGAGTCCCCCGCAGGGGGGAAGAAGAACAGGACGGCCTCCTCATCCCTGGAGGCCGAATCTCCAAAGAGGGGGAAAGGCTCCCTTCCGGAGGCGTTCACCACGGCTGCTGACAGCAGCCTGGAGTGGGATCCCAGGGTCTAGCCCCTGGTAAAATCGTAAGTATACGAAATCTGCACGCCCCTGCGCACTCGAGGTTATTAGGACGTATTAGTTTTAACCGTCGTCACATGTCGTGTAGCCCGGCAAGGTCCCGCGCCGGACAGTCCTCATCGGAGGATTCACTGAGCTCAGATGCTTTGGCGAGCGAGACGCCTCCAGAGGCCCCTTCCCCAAAGTCCAGGCGCGACACCGGGGTGTCGTCTCGACGGTACCCGGACCAGGGGGGCATATATCTAGGGCCGGACACACGGGAGCAATGGCCCCCAGGCGTGTCGACGGCAGGTGCGATATCGGGTTCGGACCACAGCCGGACATGGTCCTGGAGACCTTTAAAGCTCCAGGATTGGGCGAGCAGCCTCCTTTGACGGGGGGAGGCTTGCCTACTCCGCCAGCAACCTCCGTCCAAGCAGAGCTGTCGGGCGGCCTATCGACAGCATTAAGGAGCGCTTCTATCGTCGATGAACATCGGACCCTCATGGGTGCGGTGATTGAAAAGATTCAGTCCGCCAAGAGCGGGTTGAATGAGTCCTGCCTTGGCCTTATAAAGTCCTTTGAGGTATATTTTTGCAAAACTTTCGGAGATTGTCACAGTATGAGTAGTAGCCCCTGATGCACTGTGCGGCGAAAGAGAGAGAGAAAGCCACACAGGGGATCAAATCAACCATTTTTCCAGGAGCCTTTGTTAATGACGTATATCCCTTTGTTTGAAAACAGGCGTCTATAGAGAAGACTGCCGCTCATAATGCGGAGGTGTCCAGACTGAAGCAGAGTCTGGAACGGGCCGAAGAGGAACTCGGCCGTGTGAAGAAGCAATTTGAGGACAAGCAAGGTATGTTGAAACTTTGTCTTGAATTCGGCACGAATGAGTAATTGTGCCTGATGAAAAGTATTTTTTATTGTATGCTCTAGGAGCGAGTGCCGAATTTGAGGCACTGAAGAAGGCTGTGGCCGATGCCAACGAGAAGGCTGCCGCCAAACAGGCTCTTCGTGGGCAACACGAGGCCAGGCTCATCGAAGCTGAGCGAGAGCTCGAAGAGGCTGTGAAGAAAAGTGATGCTTTGGAGCAGAGTTTAGCAGGGAAAGAATCCAAACTCGCTCAAGCTCTCCAAACCACGGAGGATGCTCGGGCAGAAGCCCGCGGTGCTCTGAAGGATATTTAGGAGGCACGGAAGGTTGTGGCTGTGTAACGCCCCGGATACAACTTTCCATATTCATAACTCCAACTCTTGCCATTTCCGGCTATGTGATATGTTGTTTTCTTCGTGGTTGGGTTTTTGTCTTTTGTTTTGCATTTTTGTTCATGTCATGCATCTCATCTCATGTCATCATTCGCATTGCATCCACATGTTTTGTTTTGAGGCATTCAAGCATTCTTCATCTTGCATTCCTAAGTGCAATTCTCCTACCTTATCTTTTGAGATGGTGTTATATCATTCTTGACAATTTCCATTCATGTTTGGTGATTCACATGTCATCAAGAATGAGGTATTTTAAATCCATCAATCCCTTCTTTGGAGTTATCTTGGTATAAATTTCACCTAAAGCCTTCCCTAAGGAATTTTGCTATTTGTGGTGCTTATCAATGATCCGAGTTTTCTCCTATCCTCTCGGCGAAAGAAGTTTTCATCTCTTCTTTGATCTCAAACAAGCAATTGTTTTTCGTTAGTGGCAGAATTTCACCTCAAGTGTTGAGATGTTTCCATAAGCCCACTACAAGCTTATTCTTTTCGTTGTTGGTTTTCCAACAACTCTGTTATAACCTTCTTGGAAGGGTGCTTTCCAAGCTCATTTGTGGCAGAAGTTGGCATTTTCTTCTCCATTCTTTTATTTTAATGATCTATCTTCTATTCTTTCTTCCGGAGGCATGGTGATGTTGCTCTCTTCACTCATCATCTCGAATTGTTAGTATCGTGTTCTTTTCATGTTTATCCATTTAACCGGAGTGTTGGGTCATCTCTTCAAGTTTTTTTCATCTTATCAAGTGTTCCTTCTTCTTTCAGTCGGAGTGCTGTAAATTATATAAATCTTATCCCTTCTCTATCTAGTTTTAACCGGAGTGGTTTCAATATCTATCTTATCACTAAACCTCTTGGTTCTCATTGTATCACTTGTTCCTCTTTTCTAACGGAGTGTTTTCAACTTTTCTCATCTTGGTTGTTTTCTTCCTTTCATTTTGCTCAACCTCTCAAGGTTCATGGTTTTCACTCGTTTGTCGAAGAAGCAATTTAGTTTTACCTCTTCTCTTCCTCTTCCGTTTCTCTCCGGTGCCATCCTAGATCTCGGGGCGAGATCCTCTTGTAGTGGTGGAGTGTTGTAACGCCCTGGATACAACTTTCCATATTCGTAACTCCAACTCTTGCCATTTCCGGCTATGTGATATGTTGTTTTCTTCGTGGTTGGGTTTTTGTCTTTTGTTTTGTATTTTTGTTCATGTCATGCATCTCATCTCATGTCATCATTCGCATTGCATCCGCATGTTTTCATAAAATCTCGTGGCCGTTCGTAGTTACCGCTTCTCTCTTTGTCTTCATTGACCTGTTGTAAGACCGCTTGTCCTTGTTGACTTTCTCTCAGACCAATAGGACCCCTCTCTTCTCTCTTTCTCTGAGACCAACAAAACCCCCCTTGTCCCCGTGGCCTTTCGTCAGACCCCATTGTCTTTGTTTTCCCCTCTCGTCTAAATGCCCACCCTCTCTGCGCAGCCACCAACCCCTTTGCGCGTGTCCGAAACTGCCCCGAACCCGACCCGCTCAGTCATCACCGATGGGTCCGGATCATCCCCCAACATCCCCAAAACATCTCCGTTTTCTTATTTGGATTTCCCAACCTAGTATTTCGGACCGTCCAATTAATATTGGAGGGACCAAATATCCCCTAACCTAATCCACCAACGTCTATAAGCGAGGCAACCCTAAAATCAAGGAGAGCTGTCCCATCCTTCTCCCCGCCGCCACTCTCTCTGGTTCCCCTCGGGATCCTTCCAAATCCATCCCCTCCTCGATTTCAGATGCCAGCCAATCCCTCGAGCCGGCCGCAAGCAGCACCGCCAGCAGGACCTCGTGCCCCTGCCTTCTCCCTTTCTTCTTTTCTCCGTCTCCCTCGTTGCTCTCTGTCTCACCCGATTCTCTCTCTCTGTTCTCTGTAACAGCGCCGTCGCCGGAGAAGCTCCTCGTCCACGTCTAGGAGGACGACGCCCGAGGCCAAACGGATCCGCACCCAGCCTTTGTTCCCCACAGTTCCTCGTGCTTCCTCCCAAACCTCGACGGACCCCGTCGGCTGGCGAACCAGCAACGAGCGCGCCACCCCTCCCGGTTGACCTTCGCGCCCTGCCATCTCCTTCTTCCTCTCGTGCTCTCTCTCCCTTCATATGGTTTCTCTCTCTTACCTTATCCCTCTCCAGGACCTCCAAGGTGCCATGGACGACCTCCCCGCCACCCGTCGTCTTCGTTCGCGGCAAGCACCACTGCTGCCTCGCTCACCTGCGCGAAGACCTCGCCTCTGCCCAGATCCTACCTGGCGCCGCCGCCTTCGCTTGCCTCGCCGTCGCCAAGTCCCTCCTGCCGTCGCCCGGATCCAGCGCCCCTTCGCCCGTCCTCGCCGGATTGAGCTGCGTCGCTGCTCTGCTTCTGCTCCCTGTCGAGTAGAGGACCGCGCCCTGTTTCCCTACATCGAGCGTTGACCGCAGCATCGATCCAAGCTGGCCTCATCCCGATCTCCAAGCCCTTCAGCAGCAAGGCACAGCCGCGCCAGATCCGGCCTGCCTGGCCTCCTCCTCTCAGCCGGCCTGCTTCAGCCAAGGCCCGATGTGAGCAGCTCCCCCAGCCTAGTCTGCCTCAGATTCAGCCCATGCCATGTTTTTTCCCTGCTGCGAATTTGTCCAATTGTCCAGAAACTGCATATTTATAGATTGCACCCTCATGTTCATGCATATAAATACTCCACAACCGTGCATCATATGTAAATGATTTTAACATGCAAAAGGCTTAGAATTTCATCTAGTTTCACAATATGCCACTTTCATCCATGTTTAAAATGTTTAAAAATGTTTTTTGTTTAAATTTGCTCAAATGCCTTGTTAAAATGATTTATTTCATAACTAAATAACCGTAGCTCAGTTTTAAATAAACTTTATATGTAAATGGGGTGGAAAAATGCCTAGTTTAACATGGTGGACTTTATTTTCCTGTTTAACAACAATAAAATTTGTTTTAGGGCAGAACAGTACCAAATCCATAATTTGCATATGAGGATTTTCCCGGAATTGTTGTTTGTTGTTCCGGCCTCATTTAAACTTGCCTAAATAGTTAGTTTCCATATGCTTCACCCTTTGCCATGTTTAACAACATTTAACATTGTTGTGTACCTAAACAAGATCAAACTAAATAATTGCTTGTGGTGTTTTGTCAATATGCAACTCGTTGCATATTGCGATCCACTTAACTTGTACTATTGTTTGTTGCACTTTGCCATGTCATGCCTCATTAAACCGGACATGCATCATACTTGTTTGTGCATCATGCCATGTTTATGCTTGTGCATTTACCATGTTGTTTGTTTCTTTCCGGTGTGGCTTCTTAGTTTCGGTAATGTTGCGATTGTGAGGATTCGTTCGACTACTCCCATTCATCTTCTTCATGGACTCGTTCTTCTTCCTAGCGGGATCTCAGGCAAGATTAATGTCACCTTGGATCTCACTACTATCATTGTTATGCTAGTTGCTTCGTTCTAGCGCTTTGCTGCACTACCTATCACTTGCTCTTCAAGCCTCCCAAATTGCCATGTCAGCCTCTAACCTTTTTCACCCTTCCTAGCAAACCGTTGCCTGGCTATGTTACCGCTTTGCTCAACCCCTCTTATAGCGTTGTTAGTTGCAGGTGAAGTTGAAGATTGCTCCATGGTGGACAGGATTATGTTGGGATATCACAATATCTCTTATTTAATTAATGCATCTATATACTTGGTAAAGGGTGGAAGGCTCGGCCTTATGCCTGGTGTTTTGTTCCACTCTTGCCGCCCTAGTTTCCGTCATACCGGTGTTATGTTCCCGGATTTTGCGTTCCTTACGCGGTTGGGTGATTTATGGGACCCCCTTGACAGTTCGCTTTGAATAAAACTCCTCCAGCAAGGCCCAACCTTGGTTTTACCATTTGCCTCACCACCACCTATACCTTTCCCTTGGGTCGGCCAACCCGAGGGTCATCTTTATTTTAGCCCCACCGGGCCAGTGCTTCTCTAAGTGCTGGTCCAAACCGAGCGATGTCCGGCGCCCCCTGGGCAACCAGGGTCTATGCCAACCCAACGTCTTGCTCATCCGGTGTGCCCTGAGAACGAGATATGTGCAGCTCCTATCGGGATTTGTCGGCACATCGGGCGGCTTTGCTGGTCTTGTTTTACCATTGTCGAAATGTCTTGTAAACCGGGATTCCAAGACTGATCGGGTCTTCCTGGGAGAAGGAATATCCTTCGTTGACCGTGAGAGCTTGTGATGGGCTAAGTTGGGACACCCCTGCAGGGTATATACTTTTGAGAGCCATGCCCACGGTTATGTGGCAGATGGGAATTTGTTAATATCCGGTTGTAGATAACTTGACTCCAGATTCGAATTAAAATGCATCAACCGCGTGTGTAGCCGTGATGGTCTCTTTTCGGCGGAGTCCGGGAAGTGAACACGGTCTTTGGGTTATGTTTGACGTAAGTAGGAGTTCAGGATCACCTCTTGATCATTGCTAGCTTCACGACCGTTCTGTTGCTTCTCTTCTTGCTCTTATTTGCGTATGTTAGCGACCATATCATGCTTAGTCGCTGCTGCAACCTCACCACTTTACCCCTTCCTTTCCCATTAAGCTTTGCTAGTCTTGATACCCATGGTAATGGGATTGCTGAGTCCTCGTGGCTCACAGATTACTACAACAACAGTTGCAGGTATAGGTTTTGCGATGATCATGATGCGAGAGCGATGTTTGCTTACTTTGGAGTTCTTCTTCTGCTTCTTCTTCGATCAGGGGATAGGTTCCAGGTCGGCAGCCTGGGTTAGCAGGGTGGATGTCGTTTGAGTTTTTGTTTGTGTTTCATCCGTAGTCGGATGGTGATCTTATGTAAGATGATGTTGTATTGGTGTGGTATGGTATGCCTTTTGTATGTCTATTATGTAATGTTGATGTAATGATATCCACCTTGCAAAAGCGTCTTCAAGATGCGCTTCTATCCTTGGTGGGACCTTCGAGTTCCTTTAGGATAGGGTCACATCTTGGGCGTGACAGGCTGGTAAGGCCTTTTGTATTCAGGGACATTTTTCATAGTAATGTGGCTCTTAAGCGACAAGCTGAATTCTTGTATCTCCAGGTGTGTTTGCGGACCTGCCACACAGCATATCAGATGCTGCCCAGTTCTATCGTATTGAGGAGAAGAAGTCTGCAGAGAGGGATTTCTAGTCGCAGTATTTGGCGCCGAATTATCCGGTGCCCTTTATCGATCAGCTGAAGCAGCTGGTCGAACTGCACCAGGCGGCCGAACTAGCCATGAAGGACTTGGTTATCCGGCTGTGGCCCGCGGAGCCAATTCCAAGCAGTTACTTCGGACTCGTGAAGCGGATTGTTGGTGCTTGCCCTCGGCTTGATGTCATCAAGCGATCGGTTTGCATAGAGGGTGCGTGCATGGCGTTTGCCCGCGCGAAGGTGCACTGGGGGAAGCTTGATGCTGAGAAGTTGATGACTGAAGGGCCACCGCAGGGTAAGGAGCATCGCAAGCCCGAGTTGTACTATGAGGGTGTCCTGAAAGGGGCCCGCCTTGTGGCGGACAAGTGTGCTAAAGACACTATATTTACCAGAAGGCCATCGTGCCGTTGTAATGCAGGAAAATGACACTTTTATTATTCCCTATTTATTTGAACGCTTGTTCTTCCTATGCGGCCGTTTAGTGTACATAAAACCTGAGAGTTGGCCAGTCGTCGACTTCTGCCCCCACGTAAAAAGTACGGGGGTGTTCGGGACATATCTGAACACTCTTTATCCCATTGTTGGGTCCTTTTAAGGAGGTGTTCCTCGCTATGAACCAGGCAGTCAGACTATAAGGCTTTACCACTCTCACTTAGCCATAGGAGTTCGAGTATGGTGGGTGCAGCCCCTGGTGTTCGGAAGGCCGAACTGGGGGCTCTATCGGCGCCTGATCGGAAGACCGATCCTTTGCATTTTGCATTCATAATGGCATTGTGCGGAATAAATCTTTAAGGATTTTACAACCTCTCGAATAGCTGACCAACTCTCGCCGTATCATGACAGTCAGTTTTCGGCTTTCGCTACCGAGGTGCTCGTCCGGAAGAACCGGGACACAATCGCAGTAGTTCTCCCAGCGCTATCTTAGCCGATAGAGCGGAACGTAAGTTACCAAAACATGGGAGCCGGACAAACCCAACTAATGACCAAAGACATGATTCGGAGCTGATGCATATTTAAGACAATACAGAGTCTAGCCAACACGCTCTAAGAATGCTCCCTTGATCAGTTCCTTTGCTGGTCGTTCGATCCTGGTCAACGTGGTCTTTTTTTCGTTGCTTGCCCTTGGATCGTGGCTGTGATTCAACTTCTGCCGTTTTCACCGCGCGGTCGTTTTGGCACGACCAATGACCTATGGGATCGAGAGCGATTTGATAGGCTGGGTGGTCCTTTTCTGGGTGCATGCGCAACCAAACCTGCTGCGCCGCGTGGGCACGCTTTGTGTCACGGGGGAGCCGTGAAAGGGTTAGCCGGCGCATATGCACCCGCCTTTTGCGCCCGCGCTTGTGCTGTCTTCATGACGGGTGGGCCAGTGCTGCCCCCGGTCCCGCTCATCAGCTGCGGGGCTCATGTCTCATAATATAGGGTATTTCCTGGTTACCTCGGTCAACCGCGCCTGGCGCGGTGCTCCTCCCGCGCTTCCCGCGTCCTGCGTCGTGGGGAGTTGCTGTGTCCTACGTCAGCAGCAGAGGGGTGGGTCGACACATGTGCACTCGGATTACGCATTACAAAACAGTATAACACAGCTAGTTACGAGCCTCCACAGCGCTTTGAGTTTCTTAGTCGTCGGATCGGTCGAATGTACGACATAGAATAGCCCGGCCGTCCCACGGCGTCTACGCGCTCGATGCAGCTTCTCGCGGGCTGCTGCTCCACAGAACGACCTCACTTTTCTCTCCGTAATCGGGCTGTCGAAGGCCCACGTCTTCCCAAGCATACTCTAAAAGCCCAGGTCGTCCAGGTTCAGGGCTATCCTCCCCAGAACGAACATTTTCTTTGTTCCTTCCACGCATGCGCCGCCACTCCTTCCTTCTCGGTCGCAGCCGCGTCTGCGATGGCGCATGGCTGCGTTTGGTTACGAGCAAGAGGGGAACTGAAAACAGATTTGATTTCCTCTCTTCCAACTTCGTGTCACCACCCTGCCCCCTGTGTCAAAGCTTTTGTCTCAATCTCATACCTGCACTGTGTTGATTTTGATTCTTTACTGATTCACGATTATTTTTTGAGAAACTTATTTTTGGGGGTTTACTGGTGATGGCATGATGCTGAATTGGGGAAGAATTGCTACCCCATGCCACGGTTCCAGTCGGAAAGTTGGTAAACCCAATGGCCGTTTTGTCCCTGTGCACCAAATTATTCATTGGTTATATAAGATTTACTAGATGAGGTTATTTTCGTACGCGTGTTTCACTCAGTTTCTGATAAGTCTGTTTGATGCTGAGGTCCAAATGCCCTATCCGCTTGAGATATGATGTGCTCCTCTCATATTGCAATTTCCAAACCTAGCTAATTTTAACTAAAAGTAAATGTTAGAGAAAATGTACAGGAACGGATAATTCAAGATTCTCTGATTGCTTGCTATTTCTTCCACCGACTTGCAACTCTGATGACACAACAACCCAAATGAAAGTTCTCAAAACAATGCACTCTCTGACCATGTTATCTAAGGTACAAGCCAAGTTCTTGCAAGATAATATGCAGCCCTCGGTGCAATTATTTTCTTATGCTAACACAATTTATACACATATAATTGTTTTAGCTTCTTGATGGAAGGGATAAATATACAGTGCACTATGAAAATAATGGATGGTCTGATGCTGTTGTTGAGATGACTAAGGTGCTTATTTGGTACCTTAGATATCATTTCTTCTATTCGAAATCTGTGATGTTGAATGGAGCCCTAGACATGTACCCTAGATTTTGTAAATTTGCATGACAACTAATACAGATTATAAGTTAAGTCGTCTTCCCACTACAGCCGCTTTCATAATAACTTCAGAAAGTTCAAAGTTATTTCATTAGCTTCAGCAGGTCTGGCACTCTTCCTTCTCATATTTAGCTCTTTATGTGGTCCATTTGATCTAATAGCTACAATATATAGTCTATTATGTGAATTTAGGTTATTTTTTAAAATTAAGGTAAAGCCCTCAGCCTCTACATCGAGTGATGCACACAAACCTTCATTATATCAATTTAGATGATCATACGAGGATGCTCATAAGTATTAATGTTCAAATGCTAAATCCAGTATTTTGTCCTATTTGCGTACTTCACAACACAAGTCATAATTAAATCACATTGTCAATCTTTTGAATATTCGCAGTATCTTATGGATTTGTGAAGGATTTTTTTAAAATCTCACGTGGTTGACTTCTACACAGTAATTCAAATCTCAATTGATAATTATACCTTCAATTTCTTAATCGATATTCCTATTGTGTTGAGATTCTTTCATCAAGATAGCGGGCGCGGCAACGCGCGCCTTGTTGTTCTAGTACGCATTTGTACTAGCGCGATGACGGGTGGGCCGCCGCTGTTCTGGTCCCGCTTGTCTGCTACTTCTGTGTCTCTCGTCTGCATTTGCAGTTGGAGAGAGAAGATGGACTGCAGCTACCCGATGCATCGTGCGTGCCTCACCTCCATCTGCACTTAGACAGAGAGATGGACTGGCGCCTATGACGCCCTGGTCGACTACGCGGTCGCCGCCGTCCGCGAGCCCGGGTGCACGGTGGCTCTCACAGACTTCCACCACTGCGTCGACGCTTCAGCGAGTCCTGCGACCGAGCCGACGGCCTCGTCCAGGTGGCCGCCGCCGGCCTCGGCCCCGCCGCCTCCCGCCACAACGAGATGTTCCGCGCGCTCATGGACCTCCACCGCTGCCTCGACGCCTTCAGCGATTCCCGCGACTGAGCCAAGGGCCTCGTCCAGGCGGCCGCCACGGCCGCGCCGCCTCCCGTCACGACAAGCTGTTCCGTGCCGTGCGCGTGGTCGACAAAGATCTCCGGGCCGCCGCTGCCGGCTGGGAGAAGAATCGCCCTCCGACCACGCCACTGGCAGCCGAGGACAAATAGCCCAATCAATCTACCCCGTCTCCTATTCAGGTGATGTTTATCATTCTTGTTTTTTCCATGTGATGTTCATCGTTCCTCTTATTTTCTCGGTTGATGTGCTAATCATGTTAGTCAAAGATGAATGAAACTGTGACGGGAAAGGAGAGATGGACCGGGATATTTTTCCTCGGCATGTCGCATGGTGGCCGAGATGCGGCAGCCCCATGCTCTGTTCTGATGGGCCTCCTCTGCTCGATGGTTGCCGCTGGTTGAGGTTCGTCCTTCTCTGGTTCGGATGTTCTTCGCCGCTGTTTTGGATTCGTCCTGCTAATTTCGCATGTTTACCTTTGTTTCGTTCATGCGCAGTTTGGTACAGTTTCCTGTTGTCGCTTGCGTCGAGCCCTAGGTCCGTCTCTCCTTCTCATTGAGGTTAGTCCACTCCTCTTTTGCTTGCCTATAGAATGTTTGATGAAATGCGTGTGTGTTGACGCTTGTTCTACCATTCAGCCTACTTCTCCTGTCGCTGGCGCTTCTTCTTCTCGTCCGTCCCGCTGCTTAACCAACGTGCTTATGCTTGCTGCCTCGAGTAAATAGGCCGTTCTGTTGCTTTTGTGATCGGCGAGTGTTCATTGCATGCCTATGTGTCGTTCTGCTCTGACCGGTTGTTTTTTTGTGTATTTCGCAGGTTGTACGATCTCTTCTGTCGCTGCGTCGTTCGACTCATCAAGGTTTTCTTCTTTCCTTTCTACTACATGTGTGTGTTATACTTTCAGTATCTTCTGTGTCATGTCTGCCTTGGTGATCTTTTAAATATATGTATGTCGTGCTGATCGTTTAAATATTCCGGATATGGTCGGGCGTTGTGTGTTGTTCTTTCTCGTGCTGCTTATATTTCGTGTATGCGTGTGAGCAGGATGTGTATGCCTGTTTCCGTTGTTATACCAGTTTTGGAGGCCATGGTAACTCGATACCACCCACGCTCACTCTTTCTGTTGTACACAAGCATATTTGTCCAATTCTCAGACTAAGTTTCTGAAAGAAACCGCAGTTCATTACAACGCCAATTATGGATATGGATCCATCTTGCTACGCTGGATGAAGGACTGGATGTAATAAGAATTGCATGTGACAAATAGGTGCCTCCTCTATGCATAACTTTTGGCTAATATCATTGAATTTCTCCTGAGATCTCTCTAGACCTTTCCAAATGTATTTTAGTTAGGTGTTTGTATTAACTAGCAGAAGAAGGGATGCAAATGGAAAGAATTTGAGATGCATAAACATAAAAGCACTAAAAGATTTGCTTGAAGCAAAGATGTCTAGCCGGCATACATATGGCAAGAACCTTCAGAGATTGATTTCTTTTCACCTGCTATTCAGATATATACTTGCTCATAGGTCACAACTCATGAAGTTACTTCTTTTGGTTTTGATTTTGAAATATATGTGTCATAGGTCACGACTGATGAAGTTACTTCCTTTTGGTGAAGGTCTGAATATCATCAGTATCTTGGCTGAGAGGCTGACATTTCGGAAGGTTCTCATCTGTGTAGATTAGTTGATAGGATGACAATTTAAGTTTATTGAAGCTCTTCTTTAGGAGGCGGGGTTCTGCTTTGGTTTCTTGCTATTTGCAGTTTGATGCTTGTGGTATCCCATATGAAATTCTACAATTTGTTTTAGCTTTTGTAGTTTTCTATTCATTATCCCTACCCATTGTGATGTGTATGTTTATATGCTTCATGGACAGCGGGATTTAATATCACTTGCTTCTCAGTCTTCTCCACCCTCGACATGCGTAGGCCAAAAAGGCGGAGACGAGTCATGATCCTCCAGGCTATGGCTGCTGGTTGCAGACAGGGTTTAAGCACAGGAATCGCAAAAGTTGTGCCCCATGAGGCCAGTGACCCCCATGTGGCCAGCAACTAAAGGCTAGATTCATTCTCGTTGAATGTAACCTGCCTGACAGTAAATTAGTGTCACATTGGTAGTTGTCGATCTTTTAAAATTTGATTAACTAATTTGGGCTCTAACAGATTCTGTAGTTGTCTGTTGTTTCTTATTTGCAGGTTATCTTTAGCTTGGACGAAAATGAATGGACGAGCTTCAGTATGACGAGGAGAGAGCAATCTTGTTCAGTTTTAATCGGGACAGATGAAGGACAACCATGTAAAAGGTAGAGATGTTTACAGAAGAACCAACATCGCTTAGACTAGCGAGTTACAATTTGTTTTTTGTAGTCGGCATTAGAAAAATATAAATGTGAATATGACAGTACATAGTTTATGATATTTGACTGTATGTCATCACCTAAATTATACTAATCCAGCGGAATAACCCAACAACCATTTAGATTATGCTACTTTCGACCAAAAATAATTATTGACATGTATATATATGAAGATCAATGTCGTGTATTTTACTTTGAAGTATAAACTAACAGTAAAAGATGAGATAGAGGCCAGGATAATAACAGCAAAAAAGATCAATGCACATATCTGAGAATTTTTATTTGCAGGCTGGGATTCTGTACATTGATATGATGTATAAGAAAGAAATAATTTATTTACTTATTTGTAGATCAGCCTTTGAGTATAGGACTGTGATTTCCAGCAAAAAAAAGTATAGGACTGTGATACTTCAAGATATTCATGAAAACAAGTATTTGATATGTTCACATCTACATGCTCATGTGTGTTTCATCTTTTTCCATGATCAAATAAAGATATATGTGTGGTTTTTGATATGTGCCGAGCATATTTTGATAGGATATTTTCTATGGTAATGTTGAAATGAAGATATATTGCTTTTAAGAAAGGAGCACTATGGAGTATTGAAGCGAGCTGATTAATGTAAAAAATATCACAGAATGAAACATTAGCTGGTGCCATCCAAACACTATTATGTACCTTCAGCAGTAATGGATCATTCGCTTTGCTTGGTCAACCTTGCAACTAAATCTGTAAGATGACTTTGAAGTTTACTTTGTACCTAACAAAAAATCATCCATTTTTTAATTGATCAGACAACAGTTGTTTTATGTCTACATTTCCTTTTTTTGGTACTCAAATATATTGATTGGCGTATCCTCTTTTTCAGCTTCAACATTTGGCTAATTCTGGTTTTTGGTAATGCTTTCTTGATAGTGGAGCAGTCATAGGCCTGTTATAGAGATCTTGGTGAAGAACTCGTCACTGCAATTTTGTCAAATGGGTGTTGAGATTGAAGTTTATGCTTTTGTTGACTTTCTGATAAATTACAGCAACATCGACAAGGTAAAGTTATGGTTCCTTGCTGTCCGATGTATCATGTTTTTTTATGGTAAAGGAATAACAATTTATATGTGTGTAGGTTATGTGGGAGCCTTTCATAGAGCCCTCATATATTCAGTTAAATATACTTTGAAATGTGCTGATCATGCACTGGATGTATCTCCCAGTACTCTGTGTTGCTAAATTCAAGCAAGCAGCTTAATGTTTCCATATCAGAGCCCTTGATCGAGGTACATGATCTTGGCATACTGTATTTTTCAAACTTTCCAAGAGATAAATTATTGTTCTGTCCTATCTTCAAGTGATTAACATTAGTAGTTTCCTGCTGCCACTATCATCTTGATTAATGTGATTCAGGAATCAAGGTAGTCGTCTGCAGATAGTATGTAGCTACATATCTTATTTCAGGGAGCATTACACCTATTTAGCTTATAAGTTTTTTTCTTATATTAAACTCAGCAGTGTGTGATAATTCGAGCCTCCATGGAAGCATCAACCGGATCTGGCTGGCCCACATACGCACGCCTCCTCTTTGCCCGGTGGCTCATGGAAGCGGTGGCGTACGATGATGGCTTCCATATGGAGTAGATGAATCATCATAGGTATGGCCTCTTCGTCCAATCTTTCTCCCCCCTCCAGTCTTGATTTCTGTTGTTTTCTTCCTGCTTAGCTATGCAAGATTAGTGCAATGTGCAATATGCTTCTAGTTGGTCGATAGTGCTTCTGTGCTATTAGAAACTAAATGAAACTATTATATCGTGTCATTGAAAACCATAGAGTGCTCTAGCAGTACTCGAAGTTCCTTGTAGAATTATACTAGATGCTATGGTAAGAGATTTAGAATTACCAAAGGCTGAGTATCGTGTACAAGTATGTGATGCCAACAAAATATGCATTACAATTTATTTTCATATATCTATGATGTACCCTAGAAATGAAAATGCGTATATGGCTATACATAGAGTGCACTCCGGGATGAAGATATGTCACTGATTTGTCCATGGCCATATCTACATTTGTTACTTTAATTTCTATACATGTATTGATATTCTTGCTAGGAGATGTCCCCTTTGTTATTTATAGTAGCATGATTCGAAGCAGGAAATAAAAATGTGATTGAATTACGATGTGGCTCTTAAGAAAATACGTGAATGGGATAAGAACTGTGTATATTTTTTTGGTGGGTGAAGCTGTGTATATGGTTATTAATGCAATAGTATGCAACAATGCAACTAAGCCATGATGAATGTGGAGTTTTATTTCTTCTATGCTTGTACCCATACAAATCCAGAATTGTTTACTTTGATGGTTTAACACATGTAGTCAGGAAAATGCATTAATCTTTTGTCTTTTTAGCAGATAGTTCTTATGTTACATGTACAAAGGAGAGCATTGTTTCACGAAAGCATGGATCCACGCCAGTGACCAGTGAAGAAAGGGCTCATGAACAAGATAAAAAACTTTCAACCATCTTTTGTTTACAAGGAAAGACGCTTTTTGTTAAATTAGTCTTGTTGACTTCCGTATGTATTATCGTATTCTACCTCTTCTATTATATCCAAATTACTATATGATGTAATTGACCACTCTTATTAAGAACTGGGCACAGTGATTTATGCTATCATTATCTTAAGTAAGCATTATTGTGTCACTTGAGTGTATTGGATCTATTAATTGCTGACTCATTCCTAAGTACTTTTTCGCTAGCAACTCTTAAGTCAACATCATATTCTCCTAAATTAAACGAAAAAACATGATTTGAAAAGTTTAATGTTTCTAAGCATTGATTTTATCATTTTGCAAATGATCGAGAATATTTCTATATTGATTCACAACACTTCACAAATAGATGTGAACATTAACATGTAATTCACAACATATATATATACATCTATGTTCCAAATAGAACTCTATGCTACCAAATTTAAATGTGTATGTACATCTATTGTAGACAGCAAGCCCCCGCTTTCCTCAACTAAGAAAGATTATATCTGTTGCCATATGTGCTTGCCCGTAACAAAATTAACTAAACCATGAATTTCTTTTCATCGCTAACATGTAATCAGCAGGTCTCTGCGCCATTTGGCGCAACGGGTCCACTGGTAGTGCTATAAGTTCGGGGTGCCGAGCGACCGGGAGGGTGGCTGGACTTTGTCGTATTATGAGTATTCTGAAGCCCCTGGCATAGTGGGGCCTAATACGACGTACGGGTGCCGTTTAGGGAGAAAGTGGCGTCTATGACAGCCGGTAAGTGTTATTTTAATCTACGCACTGTAGTAGGATGATATGTCTATGCATATGAGTATGATTTATGATTATGAAAAGAGGTGTTTTTTGGCGAAACTTGTCATGGCCGGACTGGAGGCGGATGTGAGTGGATCTGAAGTGAATCCGGACTGCCTTTTTTTGGGGGGGGGGGTCGCTTGTGTGTTCCTGCCCTTGTGTGTTTGGGCTGATTCCACGTCGCCAATCCTGTTCTGCATCAAGGTTAGTTTGTAAAGGCCAATACTTGAGGGCGGCTGAACGTCCTCTTGTGGTTGGACCGAGGGTTCCTGATCGGAGCCTAGCTAACCCAGCCGTTATTCCGTAAAATAGCGCGGACTCCTCAGTTGGTGTCCGGATAGTTGGCTGCCATATCAAAATTCGATAGGCAGGCACGTCTCGCTACTCCGGCAGCGGTATGATTTCCTCTCTAAGGGTGGGGTTCGGCCTTGCCCGTAGATCTGACTATATCACACGGGGCTGGCCTAATGGTTTACCACGTGAAATCTAGTCAACATGGTTCGTCCCGTTAACATATGGTAATTACTGTATGAGGGGAAAGTGCCGAAGATTTATTCTTTGGCGTGGTATTTGTTTGGTGATCCGAAGACAACTGTTAGAGTGGTGGGCCAATAAAACTTGGCCTTTGCACCTGTCATCATTTAGAAGATGTTATTTATGGTTTCATACCCGTGGGGGCTTATGTGAGGTGGAGCCCCCAGACTACTGGGTCTAGAGGTAGTGCAATTAAATTGTTGTGGTTGATGTTGTCCGGACGGTCGATGTGATCGGGGAAGATCGGCCGTACTTTTGTGCTGTGGAGGATCTTCTTATGACTTCGCCGTTGTTGGAATCCTCCCCTCATTGTTTCCGGCACACGACCGACCGCTTTGTTTTGAGGATCCGGCATTCTCTATTGGTATGCTTGGCCGTCCTCTAGGAGTACCATGAATTTCACATGGTTGATCGAGTATGTTGCTCGGGCTGGATAGGCTTGAGCTGTTCTTTGTCCGCTGACCGGACTGGGAGTTGCGGGATTTGGCACCAACTTCCCTGACTTGACGTTTATGACAATTGCGCCAAGGCTTGAGCATGCCGCTTCGTGTATCCTTCGTATTGTCTTGGACCGTGGTGGTGTGTTGACGTCGGGGTATGTGCCTTGGGTTCTCTTGCTTAGGTTGAGGTAGCAAATTATGCCGTGTGTGCCCTTTGTCGGGGCGGTCGAGTCCGTATTCTTCGGGGGCCAGGACCTTGGTCCACCTGTCCACGAGCAAATCTTGGTCAGCTTTAAGTTGCTATTGCTTCCTTTGCAGGCTCCTCGCCGTGGCCATGAGCCGTCGCTTGAAGCGAACTTGTTCCACTGGATCCTTAGGCACGCTGAATTCGTCATTCCCAAGGCTTAGCTCGTCTTCGGAGGGGGGCATATAGTTGTTCCTTTCCAAGTATCCGACCGTGGCCAGTCCGGCCTGCTTGAAGGCAGGCTGCTCGGGGTTGTATTCATCCTTGGCACTATCCGGTTTGGTTTCGTCTCCTGTGCAGGTATTGTTGTGGCGGGGCTTGGAGCGGCGTTGACGATGCCCATGCTTAGCTTTCCTCCCTGAGGGGTTATCCTCCATTGCCTCGTCGCCATTGGCTTTCTTCGGAGTGTCCACCATATATATATCGTATGAGGAGGTGGCCGTCGACCGCCCCGTGAGCGGTGGTTCCTGTTCTTCTCCTGCATCGCCGTCCATACCGTCGATGTCTTAAGAGTCATAGTCAAGCACATTGGTTAAGTCATCGACGGTGGCTATGAAGTGGGTGGTGGGTGGGCAACGAATTCCTTCATCGCCTGCTTCCCACTCGAGCCGGACATAGTTCGGCCGAGAGTCTCCTGACAAAGAGAGAGACTTTAAAGAGTTCAGCACGTCGCCAAAGGGCGGGTGCTGGAAGATATCCGCAGCGGTGAACTCCATTACCGGAGCCCAACCGGGTTCGGCGGGCTCGGGAGCGCGCGGACTGGAACCTACAGCCGGATACGAGTCCGGGGGTCCGGTGTCACAGGCTTCTTTGGGGGTGAGGCCTGTGTTCGGCTCTACCACCGATGGGCGTGTGGCTTGCACAGCGGGGTCCATCCACCCGTCCTTGGGCGGCGCAATCTGCTCCGAATTTAGGCCCGGGGCTCTTGCAGGGGCGGTATCCCAAGCATTATCCGACAACAGGTCTAAGCCGTGCTCATCATGATTGTCCGGCGCTCCTGGTGTAGGCCCGAACCCGTCGGAGATCAAGTCTCCGCGGATATCGGCCGTGTAGTTTAGGTTTCCGAACCTGACCTGGTGGCCAGGGGCGTAGCTGTCGATCTGCTATAGATGGCCAAGTGAATTGGCCTGTAGTGCGAAGCCGCTGAACACGAAGATCTGTGTGGGGAGAAAAGTCTCACCCTGGACCGCGTTGTTATTGATGCTTGAAGGAGCCATCAGGCCTTGCAGCGACGACATAGAGGAACTCTCAATGAAAGCACCAATGTCGGTGTCAAAACCGGCGGATCTCGGGTAGGGGGTCCCGATCTGTGCGTCTTAGGCTGGTGGTAACAGGAGGCAAGGGACACAATGTTTACCCAGGTTCGGGCCCTCTCGATGGAGGTAAAACCCTACTTCCTGCTTGACTGATATTGATGATATGAGTAGTACAAGAGTTGATCTACCACGAGATCGTAGAGGCTAAACCCTAGAAGCTAGCCTATGATGATTATGATTATGATCTTCCCTCTAAGGACCAACCTCTCCGGTTTATATAGACACCGGAGAGGGATATGGTTTACATGGAGTCAGTTACAAGGAAGGAAATATAATATCCGGATCGCCAAGCTTGTCTTCCACGCAAAGGAGAGTCCCATCCGGACACGGGACGGAGTCTTGAGTCTTGTGTCTTCACGCTCCAATAGTCCGGACGAAGTATATAGTCCGGCTGTCCGGATACCCCCTAATCCAGGACTCCCTCACCTCCCATACTCCGGTATGTACCGATACACTCCGGAACCCTTCTGGCACTACAAAAAAAATACACTTCTGTGATGACACGTGTTTGTCACAGTAGGTCATGTTTTCTGTCATGCGTGTACATCCATGATGATTTTATGACAGAATCAAGATAGTCATACCTGTGCTATCATAGAAGTGTTCCATGACATTACCAAAATTATCATCATGGAAGTGTCCACTTTCATGACGATAAATCGCGCGTCACAGAAGTGCTTTCGTCAAGGGTGACCGACACGTGGCATCCACCCTAACGGAACGCCATTAAGCTATCGGGTCAGGTTTTGGATCCAATAACCCGTTAAAAGCCCCGACCAATGGGGATTTTCCACGTATAAAATCATCATTGGCTGGAGGAAACATGTGTCGGCTCACCGTTGGGACATATGCCATCCACTCAGTGGACCCAAGGAGCCTATGATACGTCGACTCGTGGCACGGCCCAACAGAGGCCCATTCCTATGAAAAGGCCGGCCCATTTTACTTTGTCAAAAGGTGGCGGCTAGCCCATGGAAAGCCTGTTAACGGCCTATTCGCATATAGTCTATTTACAGCCCGCTAACCCAGGGCCCATTACGGCCTATCCGAATTAGGCCCAGTAGCGTCATCTAGGCCATCCAATATGATTCCGGCCCATGTATGGCCCATGATATCTTTCGGCCCATATGAGGCCCTTTGTAACTCTTGGCCCATTAACGGCCCGTGGTGAAACTGGCCTGTAATGAACAATGTATCACTTTATACCCATTAGCGGCCCATTATTCCATTGGACCGTTTCTATCCCATGTTATCTTTCGACCTTCTCAGGGCCCATTTATTCTTGGGCTCATTTCCAGCATTCGGTTACTTACGGCCCGTTACTGTCATTTTCTGCTTGTGGGCCAAATTCAGCCCGTTGGTACAGTCGGCCCGTAAGTGGCCCGTTAATACGTTGGGCCATTTTCATAGCGTCATCAAATATGGCCTATTAACGACGACCCGTTATGGTTGGCCCATGAACGGACGATTCCAACTCTAGCCTGTTTACGACCATAATGTGGTCTGTTATTGACCCATGCTTGGCCAATCGATCATACGGCCCAAAAAGGCCCATTGATGATACGACCCATAGAAGGCCCATTGTGTCTACGGCCCGTAGAAGGCCCATTGTTTCTACGGCCCATAGAAGGCCCATAGTTTCTACGGCCCATAGGAGGCCCAGTGTCACTACAGTAAATATGTAGCCCATGGTTATTGTGGCCTAGTTTTAAAAAATAGGTTATTGCGACCACTAGCAAACCATAGAAAAAGAACTGTACTGACTACAAGCAAACAAATAAATAAGACAACAAGGAAATAAATAAGCAAGCAAATTACGCTAGGCTATCACGGCTATTACACATGTTACATCCACTGGACATCAAAGTTTGCCACCAGTGTAAATATAGGGAACAAAGCAGCATATAAACGCCGCAGAAAAACAAGTCCAGAACTGAAACCACTTCATAATAGCTCAAGAAACAATATCCTAGGTACCCATAATGCTGGCAAGATGCTTAGCAAGCTTATTAACTTTCTCTTGTTTGGCGCTTAAATCCTCCAGCGCCTGCTGTTGCACAAGAAAGTATGCATCTAAATTCTGCAGGGACTTTCTCAGTCCTTCGGCTTCTTGCCATAGCACAGCTTGAAGCTGAGACTGAAGAAGCCGAAGTGATTCAGGCGGCGAGTTTGAAGAGCTTGTGCCAGCGGTACTGGCCAATAACTCGAACACTACATCAATGCAGGACTGTGGGGTTTTCTCATTGTCTACAAGATCGTTTTTATCACCTTTCTTGGAGACCAAGAGGGTTGTCTCACTATCTTGAACCTTATATGGATTACTTTTTCTACCATTGCACAGTGGGGTGCTCTTCTCTAATATTTTGTTTGCATACTACAAGAGAAACAAGCAGACACATCACATGTTTAGCATGTAGTATACGAAAGTCATTTTAGTAAACCGGTTCAGTAGTAAGGTGGACAAGATAAGAACATGAAACAAACATATATGTATGTACTATGGTCACTGTATTGTCCATATCATTCTAGTTTATGTTGCCTAATCAAGATAGAGACATAGTTCAACTCATATATTTTTAAGACACAACAGCATAGACATAATATAAGTGTGAGAAACTACACAACATTGGCAACACTTGTAATGTGCATCACATGAGAACATAACTGTTTATACAACTGAAACTGAAATCAACATAGAGTAAGAAGTTAGAACAACAATTCAGTTAAAGAAATAGGTTTAAAAACATACCTGTTGCGCCATTGGAGTTTCAATTGGATCCTTCAAATCCGAAAGTAGTTGGTATGAGTAAATATAGTGATGCAACAGCAAAGGAGTATGGACCATAGCTATGGAATCTGACCTGAGAACAGTTGCTCTTCTGCTTTAAACGTGGAGTTTGGGTTAGCTGTGGTTGTCTCCGTGCTTTGGGCACTGAAGTTGCTTTACAAACTGCTCGTGTGGGGGTACTCTGTGGTGGACATGGTGCTTTGTCAACTAAAAGTGGGTTACTATCCACTGTGGTTGTGGTTAGATGGGTTGTAGTTGGTTCTCTGCCCAACGGTGTAAGTGTGCAATCTGGAAGAGTCTCGATTATGTGTGGCGGGGATAGTTTGTGGGCCAGTACAACCATGGTTCTATCTGCATCGACGGGTGATGTCTACTACACAACCTTCTTCTTGTAGACGTTGTTGGGCCTCCAAGTGCAGATGTTTGTAGGACAGTAGCAAATTTCCTTCAAGTGGATGACTGATGTCTACTACACAACCTTCTTCTTGTAGACGTTGTTGGGCCTGCAAGTGCACAAGTTTGTAGGACAGTAGCAAATTTCCCTCAAGTGGATGACGTAAGGTTTATCAATCCGTAGGAGGCGTAGGATGAAGATGGTCTCTCTCAAACAACCCTGCAACCAAATAACAAAAAGTCTTCTGTCCCCAACACACCCAATACAATGGTAAATTGTATAGGTGCACTAGTTCGGCGAAGAGATGGCGAAACAAGTGCAAAATAGATAGTAGATATAGGTTTTTGTAATCTGAAATAATAAAAACAGCAAGCTAACTAATGATAAAAGTGAGCGTAAATGGTATTGCAATGATAGGAAACAAGGCCTAGGGTTCATACTTTCACTAGTGCAAGTTCTGTCAACAATAATAACATAGATAGATCATATAACAAGCCCTCAACATGCAACAAAGAGTCACTCCGAAGCCACTAATAGCGGAGAACGAACATAGAGATTATGGTTGGGTACGAAACCACCTCAAAGTTATTCTTTCGGATCAATCTATAAAAGAGTTCGTACTAGAATAACACCTTAAGATACAAATCAACCAAAACCCTAATGTCACCTAGATACTCCATTATCACCTCAAGTATCCGTGGGCATGATTATACGATATGCATCACACAATCTCAGATTCATCCAACCAACACAAAGTACTTCAAAGAGTGCCCCAAAGTTTCTATCGGAGAGTCAAGAACGTGTGCCAACCCCTATGCATAGGTTACCAATGTCACGAAACCCGCAAGTTGATCACCAAAACATACATCAAGTGGCACATGATATCCCATTGTCACCACAGATAATCGTAGCAAGACATACAGCAAGTGTTCTCATAAAAGACTCAATCCGATAAGATAACTTCAAAGGGGAAACTCAATTCATCACAAGAGAGTAGAGGGGGAGAAACATCATAAGATCCAACTACAATGCAAAGCTCGGGATACATCAAGATTATGCCATAGAGGGAACACGAGAGAGAACACGAGAGAGAGAGATAAAACACATATCTACTGGTACATACCCTCAGCCCCGAGGGTGAACTACTCCCTCCTCGTCATGGATCGTGCCGGGATGATGAAGATAGCCACCGGTGATGGGTTCCCCCTCCTGCAGGGTGCCGAAGCGGGCTCCCGAGAGGTTTTTGGTGGCTACAGAAGCTTGTGGCGGCGGAACTCCCGATCTATCTTCTGTTTTGGAAGTTTTACGATACGTAGGTATATATGGGTGAAAGGAGTACATCGGTGGAGCTACGGGGGCCCCATGAGGCAGGGGGTGCGCCCTAGGGGGTTGGGCGCTCCCCCACCCTCGTGAGCACCTCCCGTATCTTCTGACGTGGAGTCCAAGTCCATCAGGTGGGTTTCCTTCCAAAAATAACTTCTCCCGTTGATTTCGTTCCGTTTTGACTCCGTCTGATATTCCTTTTCCTCGAAACACTGAAATAGGCATGAAACAACAAATCTGGGCTGGGCCTCCAGTTAATAGGTTAGCCCCAAAAATAATATAAAAGTGGATAATAAAGCCCAATATTGCCTAAAACAGTAGATAAAGTAGCATGGAGCAATCAAAAATTATAGATATGTTGGAGGCGTATCAAGCATCCCCAAGCTTAATTCCTGCTCGTCCTCGAGTAGGTAAATGATAAAAAGAGAATTTTTGATGCGGAGTGATACTTTGGCATAATTTCAATGTAAATCTTCTTAATTGTGGCATGAATATTCAGATCCGAAAGATTCAAGACAAAAGTTCATATTGACATAAAAATAATAATACTTCAAGCATACTAATCAAAGCAATCATGTCTTCTCAAAATAGCATGGCAAAAGAAAGTTCATCCCTACAAAATCATATAGTTAGGCTATGCTTCATTTACGTCACACAAAGATGTTCCCAACTTCTATACCCCCAATGACAAGCCAAGCAATTGTTTCATACTTAAATAATCTCAAACTTTTTCAACCTTCACGCAATACATGAGCGTGAGCCATGGATATAGCACTATGGGTGGAATAGAATATGATGATGGGGATTGTGTGGAGAAGACAAAAAAGAAGAAAGTCTCACATTGACGAGGATAATCAAAGGGCCATGGAGATGCCCATTAATTGATGTCAACATGAGGAGTAGGGATTGCCATGCAACGGATGCACTAGAGCTATGAATGCTCAACAAAAGAAAACTAGTGGGTGTGCATCCAACTCGCTTGCTCAGGAAGACCTAGGGCATTTGAGGAAGCCCATCGTAGGAATATACAAGACAAGTTCTATAATGAAAAAAATTCCCACTAGTATAAAAAGACAACTTATGAGACTCACTACATGAAGAACAAGGTGCTACTTTGAAGCATAGTATATGAGACTCACTACATGAAGAACACGGTGCTACTTTGAAGCACAAGTGTGGAAAAATAGATAGTAGCATTGCCCTTTTTATTTATTTTCTCTTTTTTTGGGCCTTTCTTTTTTTTGTTGCCTTTTTTTGGGCAATGCTCTAATAATGATGATCATCACACTTCTATTGATTACAACATAAGGATTACAACTCGAAACTTAGAACAAGATATGACTCTATATGAATGCCTCCGGAGGTGTACCGGGATGGTGCAATGAATCAAGAGTGACATGTATGAAAAATAATATATGGTGGCTTTGGCACAAATACGATGTCAACTACATGATCATGCAATGGCAATATGACAAAAGTAATGTATGTCATGAATATGATGATGGAAGTTGCATGGCAATATATCTCGAAATGGCTATGGAAATGCCATGATAGGTAGGTATGGTGGCTTTTTTGAGGAAGATATAAGGAGGTTTATGTGTGATAGAGCGTATCGTATCACGGGGTTTGGATGCATCGGCGAAGTTTGCACCAACTCTCAAGGTGAGAAAGGGCAATGCACGGTACCGAAGAGGCTAGCAATGGCGGAAAGGTAAAAATGCGTATAATCCATGGACTCAACATTAGTCAAAAGAACTCATATACTTATTGCAAAAAATTAGAAGTCATCAAAAATCAAGTACTACGCTCATGCTCCTAGGGGGATAGATTGGTAGGAAAAGACCATCGCCCGTCCTCGACCGCCACTCATAAGGATGCACAAGCCAGGTACACTTCATGTTTCAAATTTGTTACACAACTTAAACCATACGTGCATGCTACGGGACTTGCTAACTTCAACACAAGCATTCTTTGAATTCATAATCACCCAACTAGCATGACTTTAATATCACTACCTCCATATCTCAAAACAATTATCAAGCATCAAACTTTTCTTAGTATTCAACACACTCATAAGAAAGTTTCACATATCTTGAATACCAAGTATATTAATATTAAGCAAATTACCATGCTATTAACGACTCTCAAAATAATCTAAGTGAAGCATGAGAGATCATCTATTTATTCGAAATAAAACTACCACCATGCTCTAAAAGATATAAGTGAAGTACTACAGCAATAACAAAAACTACTTCGAAAGATATAAGTGAAGATCAATGAGTAGTCGAATAATTATGCAACTATGTGAAGACCCTCCCATTTAAAAATTTCAGATCTTGGTACTTTATTCAAACAGCAAGCAAGGCTAAAGAAAACTACATTGCAAGGATAGCACAACTCATGTGAAGAAGCAAAAACTTAGGCTCAACCGATACTAACCGATAGTTGTTGAAGAAGAAAGGTGGGATGCCTACCGGGGCATCCCCAAGCTTAGATGCTTGAGACTTATTGAAATATTATCTTGGGGTGCCTTGGGCATCCCCAAGCTTGAGCTTTTGTGTCTCCTTAATTCCTCTCATATCATGGTTTCTCTTTTTATCAACAGTGTAACATCCCAAATTTTCAATTTGGAATGTTATACATAGATCATCATTGCATATCATATTTTGTTGCATTGTTGGCTCGGTCCTAGAAATTCTACACAACTCAAGGACCCATGGAGAGAGTTGGGGATTTCGTTATTTTCATATTTGAGTTTTTCTCAAATTTTGAAAATAGGATCATTTTATTTTATTTATTTTATCTTCAATTATTTCTACTACCAGAATCTCAGAGAGGGAATAAAATGACTTTCCCAAAATAAAGAAATAATGAAGATTTAATAAAAAAATCAAATAAGATTTATTCTGGAGTTTTTCGCTTTTTATTTGGATTTAGGAAAAATGCGCGTTTTACTAAATTGCATTTAGGCCCCAAATAAATGTTCATTTTGTCCGGCTTGATTTTAGAAGCCGGGGAAAATTTATTTCGGGATTTTTAGAGTTCGTTTAGTATTTCTTTTTATTTTTCTTCTGCGCGGTATTATTTAAAACAAACGCGTAACCGACCTACGGGTCGTGCCTGAGTGGGACTCCGCTCGGGGTGCACTATATATAGAGCCGCCCCGGCGC
>NC_041385.1:278644365-278651456 GCF_002162155.2 Triticum dicoccoides
GCCGCCGCCGCCTCCGCCGCTAGCCGCCGTCGCCGGACCCCGCCGACCCCGCCGCCGCATGCTCGCCGAGGTTCGCCGCCGCCTCGTTTTCTGTGCCGTTTTTTTAGAAAACCGAGCGGTTCTCCGTCGGTTTATTTTCGTTTTTTAGTTTCAGTCTTTTTTCCGTTAGATCGGTTTTATTTTCGGTTTAGTTTAATTAGCGAGCGTTCGCTCGTTTGTTCGTTTTAACGAACGTGTTCGTCAGATTAGTTTAGCTAACGAACGTTCGTTCGTTAACCCGTTCATCGTTTTTCTTTTTCTCGGATTTAACCCGCGATTTTTCTGATCGCGATTCCTGATCCGATTTTCGTTTTAGTATAACTTTTCGCTCGTTTATCGGAATCAGGCGATTCAAGCGCCTGGAGTTTCATCTTGAAACCCTCTTTCCGAATAATCTACTTAAACAAGTTTTTGCTTCTGTAAAATTTGACTTAGATCCAGATTAGTGAAACGAAGCTGTTTTCTTTCGCCTTTTGACTTTCATTGCTTTGTTTGATTTGTTTCTTTTGGCAAACCGGAGTTCTTAAGTTGGACATTCTGGTTAGATCTTTTATTCGAGTTTTACCTGTGCATTAGATGAGTACTTATTGTATGCTTGTTTGTTTGTCTGCGATAGAATACCCAGAGTGCGCCGCCTGTTACTTCGAGTCTCTAGGTCTCGCGGATCATCAGCAAGGCAAGTAACACTTTGATCATATTCTTCTCATACCCAATTTTTATGCATTAGATCTATCCTCAAACATTGCGTGATTACGATCTAATTAAATTGTGGGATGGGAAGTAGATGAGGTAGTACCTATTACCTGTTTTATTATCAAACCTTTGGGAGTTACTTCTACGTTTGCTTATTATGCCATGCTATGCTAGTAGACGTGGATTGGGTGAGCGAATTTCCATGACAGATGTGAGATTGTTAATTAATGGTTTATTTAAGGTGGCAACTTAAACACACATCTGGGTGGATTGAGGCACCTGGTTTCTATCAGGACTTGCTTGTATTTCTTCGGACTGCCACCCAGGCTCAAAGGGATCATGAGATTATTCAAACTAGAAACTTCCATGTGCAGCCACATGCTATTATGGGCTCTAGCATAGTTGACTAAGTTGTGCGAACTCTTACGGGGTGGACTAGCAGATGTAGGGGATGTAGGTTGGTACGGTCTACCCCTATGTAAGGTGCAAGTGCTTCTGAAAGACTATATCTCGGTCATCCATTTCTCAAACACCATGTAGTGCGAGAAACCAAGCAGAGGCGATCGAGTCATGTGGGGAAAAGTGCGCAAACCTCTGCAGAGTGTATAAACTAATCATGGTTAGCCGTGTCCCCGGTTATGGACATCTTGAGTATCTAGTACCTGGATATCATGTGAATCTCATCATGTTACTTCTAAATTAATATTGTTGGGTTTTTAAATGAGTACTTTTTAATTGGGATTGAGAATGCTGTCAACCATTCTCAATGTTTAACAACCACCATGATAGTTAAATAAATTTATTCCTTTGCAGTAGGGAAAAATTGGCTTTATGCAAAACTGTAACCATAGAGCTTTACCACCAGCCAAATATGCATGTAGTATAGCTTATTCCATTGTTGCTCTCTATGTGTTACATTGCCAGCATATTCCATGTGCTGACCCGTTTTCGGGCTGCAACGTTTCATGTTGCAGACTTTTCAGACGACGAGTAAGATGCCTTTAGGTCGTGGTTCTATACTCAGTGATGCCGTTGGAGTTGATGGACTCGCTTATCTTCCAAGCCTTCCGCTGTTATCGTTTTAGATGGCCTTAAGCCATATTTATTTCAATAAGTTCTCTTTTGAGACATTCGATGTAATAAGTGTGTGATTGCTACTCTGTTATAAATCCTCCAAGTACTGTGTGGTGTCAGCATTACTGATCCAGGGATGACACTGAGCACAGAGATCAGACTGTTTGAGGTATGGTCACTACAAAGGTGGTATCAGAGCACACGCTGACTGTAGGACACGACCACTAAGCTTAAACCCTAGATCACTACTCTTTCTTCTCATTTCTGACTCCTCATCTTCTCTATTCTTTAGGATGGCGGATGCAAGGATCAAGTTCGCACAACCAGATGAAAATTCACCTTTTGGATATCACTTGAAGGAAGCCACTAGATACTTGAACATAGGAGTACCAAGCTTCAACGGGACTTTCAACGCCACTTTACCCGAAGAGGAGCGCTGGAGGATTAAAGTCTACATTCCAGGAAGGACGTTTGCACTAGTCACGGAGCCAATAGAGTTTACCTTTGATGTACCAACATGGAGCCTAGGAAAAAGCATGGCAGCTCACATCGCCATGGGACGAATTGGAGAAGTTTACCACAACAATCTCAAGAATACTATCTACCAGATTTGTGGGCGCCGAGATGAGCATTGGGAGATGATCACCACCAGGAAGGATAGATCAATCGCAGCTTATATTCAGGAGCTAAACCAACACATCCGACGCCAGGAGAATCAGATGTGCGCGGATATGGAGGAGCTGCAGAAGGCTATGACCAGGATCAAGGAGCTAGAAGAAGAACTCAAGGCTACACGTAAAGACTATATGGAAGAAATCGTTGCTCTAGTACGACAGAACGGAGACCTTCAGGAGAAGATTGGAGTATTCATGGGAGGATCAGCACCCAGAGGAGAGGAGGATGAACCTACTTGTCCAGATAATTATATCATCATCGATGACACCGATTCGGATCCCGGCGACAGCGATGACGACTACGTTGATGAAGCTGGAGCAGATATCATGGAATCTGCATCGGAGCAGTTTTTCTAGTTGACCACCATAACAGTAGTAGAATTTTCCATCATTTAATTAGTTTTAGTCCAAGCACTTTTGTAACGATAGTTAGACCGTTGTATGCCCTTGTTTGAATTGATTGGAATGATATTGTGTGTTTTGTCTCATGTGCATATGGGTAGTGTTATCTCACTAGACCTCATTCTATTCTTAACTCTCCCTTTAAACCCTCAGATGCCTCCGAGACGCGACCCCGAGTTTGTTTTCCCGCCAGAGATCATCCAGTTGATTCAGCAGTAGAATACCTTGATTCAAACATTGGTACAGAACCAAGACAATAACAACAACCCACCACCACCACCACCTGTTGACCATCTGGCACGTTTCTTAAGGTTGAATCCACCGGTGTTTTCCAGTAGCACCGAGCCGATAGTAGCAGATGATTGGCTCCCTAAGATAGGGAGGGAGTTGACCACTGCAAGATGCACAGATGGAGAAAAGGTGAAGTTTGCCGCACATCAACTTGACGGACCCGCAGCAGCATGGTGGGAGAATTTTACAGCCACTTACCCTGTAGACACTGTCACATGGAATCAGTTTCAGCAAGCTTTTCGTACTGCCCATGTTTCAGCAGGAGCTATGGCCATGAAGAAGCGTGAGTTTCGCAACTTACGCCAAGGAGGACGGACAGTTGGCCAGTATGTGGATGATTTTAGTAAGCTAGCACGTTATGCCCCAGATGACGTTGCTACGAATGCAGCTAAGCAGGAGAAGTTTCTAGAAGGACTGAATGATGAGCTGAGCATGCAGTTGATGGTAGCCACTTTCAATAACTACCAGGAGTTAGTAGATCGTGCTCTTATGATTGAAGGGAAGCAGCAGCAGATTGATAATTGTAAGAGGAAGTATGCACAGGGGAAGTACAATTCTGGAGCTTAGCAGAAGCCATGCTTTGCCCCAAAGTCAGGAGGAAACTTTCAGCATACTCATGGAGGAGGCAGCTCGCACAATCATAATGGCACAAAGAATGGAAACGGGAATGGAGGAAGCAATGGACAAAGCCGCACCAACCCGTCAACACCATCCAAGGCAGACCTGAGCCATATCACTTGTTATAAGTGCCGTAAGACTGGGCATTATGCAAATGATTGCCCAGAAGCCCAAAATGGAAATGGCAATGGAAGCTCAGGAAAGAAGCCGAACCCTTTCAACAGGGGGCAAGTGAACCACGTTACCATGGAGGAGGTTGAAGCTCAGCCAGACGCAGTAATAGGTAAGTTTTTGGTTAAGACATTTACTGCAGTTGTTCTTTTCGATACTAGTGCATCGCATTCATACATATCAAGGGGATTTGTGGATAAATATAAACTACCGACCCAAGCACTTAGGTCACCATGCTAGTAACCTCACCCGGAGCAGAGTATACGGCTAGTATATGGTGTGATCGACTGCCATTAAGGATTGGACACCATGTATTTCCCTCGGACCTAATAGTTTTGGAATCGCAAGGTTTGTATGTGATATTAGGCATGGATTGGTTATCGAAGTATGGAGGGAATATTGATTGCGCCAGTAAGTCGATTTTGCTTACCACCCCTGAAGGAAGAAGAATCAAGTATGTATCACGGCATGAGCCGAGAAAAGCACATGTAAATTCCTTATCAGGAGTTGTGCAGGAGGAAGTACCAGTGGTAAGGGATTTCCCCGATGTATTTCCAGAAGAGTTGCCAGGCATGCCACCAGATAGAGACATTGAGTTCTTAATTGAACTACTGCCAGACACTGGGCCTATATCCAAGAGACCGTATAGGATGCCAGCCCAAGATTTGGAGGAAATTAAGAAGCAGATTAAGGAGTTGTTGGATAAAGGTTTTATTCGCCCAAGTTCTTCGCCTTGGGGATCGCCAGTACTTCTAGTGGAGAAGAAGGATGGATCATTAAGAATGGTTGTTGATTATCGCGGATTGAATGAAGTAACAATCAAGAACAAGTACCCACTACCAATGATCAATGATCTGTTTGACCGGTTGCAAGGAGCTAAGGTGTTTTCCGAGATCGATTTGCGATCAGGATACCATCAGTTGAAGATTCGGGAGCAAGATATACCGAAGACAGCTTTTACCACCAGGTACGGGTTGTATGAGTATACCGTTATGTCATTTGGTCTGACTAACGCCCCATCCTATTTTATGAACATGATGAACAAGGTGTTTATGGAGTTTTTGGATAAGTTCGTCGTGGTGTTCATTGATGATATTTTGGTGTACTCGAAGAATGAAGAGGAACACAAGGAACACTTGCGTTTGGTACTCAAGAAGCTCAGAGAACATCAGCTATACGCCAAGTTCAGCAAGTGTGAGTTTTGGTTGAAGGAAGTTGGATTTCTCGGACAAGCCTATGACCGAATTGATGAAGAAGGATATTGCAGAGTATGTAGCAGTTTGTGATGTATGTCAGAGGGTGAAGGCAGAACATCAGAAGCCAGCGGGATTGTTGCAGCCATTGCCTATACCCGAATGGAAGTGGGACAAACTAGGCATGGATTTCATCACGGGATTGCCCAGGACTCGTTCAGGCTATGACTCAATTTGGGTTGTAGTCGATCGTTTGACGAAGGTAGCTCATTTCATCCCAGTAAAGACTACCTACAGCAGTGCCAAATTGGCTAAGATATACATGACGAGGATTGTATGTTTGCATGGAGTTCCGAGGAGTATCGTATCAGATAGAGGAACCCAATTCACCTCGAAGTTCTGGAAGCAGATGCACGAAACATTGGGAACCAGGCTGGAGTTTAGCACAGCTTTCCACCCACAGACAGATGGACAGACCGAGAGAGTCAATCAGATTTTGGAGGATATGCTTAGAGCTTGTGTTTTGGATTATGGATCAAGTTGAGATGACAACTTGCCATACACAGAGTTTTCTTACAACAATAGTTACCAATCCAGTTTGAAGATGGCCCCTTTCGAAGCCTTGTACGGAAGGAGCTGCAGAACCCCGTTGTTGTGGGATGAGGTTGGAGACCGCTAGTTGTTTGGACCAGATTTGATTAAGGAGTCTGAACAGAAAGTAAAGTTGATTCGCGACAGGCTCAAGGTAGCTCAGTCAAGGTAGAAGAGCTATGCAGATTCAAAACACAAGGGGACAGAATATGAAGTCAGGGACAGAGTTTATCTTCGAGTATCTCCACTTCGAGGAGTTAAGCGTTTTGGAGTTAAAGGAAAGTTAGCGCCACGTTTTGTGGGGCCATACAAGGTTTTGGAACGCATGGGAGAAGTAGCATACAAGTTGGAATTACCTGAGGGATTGTCAAGAGTTCACGATGTGTTCCATGTTTCACAGTTGAAGAAGTGTCACGCAGAGATGGCTGATATACCACTGAGAGATACTGTGCCACTGGAAATGATTCAGTTGAAAGAAGATTTGACCTATGAAGAGAAACCAGTTAAGATTCTGGAGCGTGCCAGCAGAGTTACCCGCAGTAAGGTTATCAAGTTTTGCAAAGTTCAGTGGAGCCACCACACCGAGGAGGAAGCCACCTGGGAGCGAGAGGAAGATCTACTCAAGGACCACCCTCACCTATTTGCTAGCCAACCCGAATCTCGAGGGCGAGATTCATCTTAGGGGGGGTAGGTTTGTAACATCCCAAATTTTCAATTTGGAATGTTATACATAGATCATCACTGCATATCATATTTTGTTGCATTGTTGGCTCGATCCTAGAAATTCTACACAACTCAAGGACCCATGGAGAGAGTTGGGGATTTCGTTATTTTCATATTTGAGTTTTTCTCAAATTTTGAAAATAGGATCATTTGATTTTATTTATTTTATCTTCAATTATTTCTACTACCAAAATTTCAGAGAGGGAATAAAATGACTTTCCCAAAATAAAGAAATAATGAAGATTTAATAAAAAAATCAAATAAGATTTATTCTGGAGTTTTTCGCTTTTTATTTGGATTTAGGAAAAATGCACGTTTTACAAAATTGCATTTAGGCCCCAAATAAATGTTCATCTTGTCCGGCTTGATTTTAGAAGCCGGGGAAAATTTATTTCGGGATTTTTGGAGTCCGTTTAGTATTTCTTTTTATTTTTCTTCTGCGTGGTATTATTTAAAAAACGCGTAACCGACCTACGGGCCGTGCCCGAGCGGGACTCCGCTCCGGGGGCACTTTATATAGCGCCGCCCCGGCGCCCGAGGTCCAGCCGCCGCCGCTGCCGCCGGCCCACACCGCCAAACCCTAACCCTAGCCGCGCCGCCGCCAGATCCGCCGCCGCCGCCA
>NC_041385.1:278651653-278673913 GCF_002162155.2 Triticum dicoccoides
GCCGCCAGCCGCCGTCGCCGGCCCCGCCGACCCCGCCGCCGCACACTCGCCGAGGTTCGCCGCCGCCTTGTTTTCCGTGCCGTTTTTTTAGAAAACCGAGTGGTTTTCCATCAGTTTATTTTCGTTTTTTAGTTTCGTTTTTTTCGTTAGATCGGTTTTATTTTCGGTTTAGTTTAATTAGTGAGCGTTCGCTCGTTTGTTCGTTTTAACGAACGTGTTCGTCGGATTAGTTTAGTTAACGAACATTCGTTCGTTAACCCGTTCGTTGTTTTTCTTTTTCTCGGATTTAACCCGCGATTTTTCTGATCGCGATTCCTGATCCGATTTTCGTTTTAGTATAACTTTTCGCTCGTTTATCGGAATCAGGCGATTCAAGCGCCTGGAGTTTCATCTCGAAACCCTCTTTCCGAATAATCTACTTAAACAAGTTTTTGCTTCTGTAAAATTTGACTTAGATCCATATTAGTAAAATGAAGCTGTTTTCTTTCGCCATTTGACTTTCGTTGCTTTTTTTGATTTGTTTCTTTTTGCAAACCGGAGTCCTTAAGTTGGACATTCTGGTTAGATCTTTTATTCGAGTTTTACCTGTGCATTAGATGAGTACTTATTGTATGCTTGTTTGTTTGTCTGCGATTGAATACCCAGAGTGCGTCGCCTGTTACTTCGAGTCTCTAGGTCTCGCGGATCATCAGCAAGGCAAGTAACACTTTGATCATATTCTTCTCATACCCAGTTTTTATACATTAGATCTATCCTCAAACATTGCATGATTAGGATCTAATTAAATTGTGGGATGGGAAGTAGATGAGGTAGTACCTATTACCTGTTTTATTATCAAACCTTTGGGAGTTACTTCTACGTTTGCTTATTATGCCATGCTATGCTAGTAGACGTGGATTGGGTGAGCGAATTTCCATGACAGATGTGAGATTGTTAATTAATGGTTTATTTAAGGTGGCAACTTAAACACACATCTGGGTGGATTGAGGCACCTGGTTTCTATCAGGACTTGCCTGTATTTCTTCGGACCGCCACCCAGGCTCAAAGGGATCATGAGATTATTCAAACTAGAAACTTCCGTGTGCAGCCACATGCTATTATGGGCTCTAGCATAGTTGACTAAGTTGTGCGAACTCTTACGGGGTGGACTAGTAGATGTAGGGGATGTAGGTTGGTACGGTCTACCCCTATGTAAGGTGCAAGTGCTTCTGAAAGACTATGTCTCGGTCATCCGTTTCTCAAACACCATGTAGTGCGAGAAACCAAGCGGAGGCGATCGAGTCATGTGGGGAAAAGTGCGCAAACGTCTACAGAGTGTATAAACTAACCATGGTTAGCCGTGTCCCCGATTATGGACATCTTGAGTATCTAGTACCTGGATATCATGTGAATCTCATCATGTTATTTCTAAATTAATATTGTTGGGTTTTTAAATGAGTACTTTTTAATTGGGATTGAGAATGCTGTCAACCATTCTCAATGTTTAACAACCACCATGATAGTTAAATAAATTTATTCCTTTGCAGAAGGGAAAAATTGGCTTTATGCAAAACTGTAACCATAGAGCTTTACTACCAGCCAAATATGCATGTAGTATAGCTTATTCCATTGTTTCTCTCTATGTGTTACATTGCCAGCATATTCCATGTGCTGACCCGTTTTCGGGCTGCAATGTTTCATGTTGCAGACTTTTCAGACGACGAGTAAGATGCCTTTAGGTCGTGGTTCTATACTCAGTGATGCCGTTGGAGTTGATGGACTCGCTTATCTTCCAAGCCTTCCGCTATTATCGTTTTAGATGGCCTTAAGCCATATTTATTTCAATAAGTTCTCTTTTGAGACATTCTATGTAATAAGTGTGTGATTGCTACTCTGTTATAAATCCTCCAAGT
Organism: Triticum dicoccoides; assembly: GCF_002162155.2. Lineage (NCBI taxonomy): Eukaryota > Viridiplantae > Streptophyta > Magnoliopsida > Poales > Poaceae > Triticum > Triticum dicoccoides. The sequence continues at coordinate 278,653,546 of NC_041385.1, forward strand.
ACTGTGTGGTGTCAGCATTACTGATCCAGGGATGACACTGAGCACAGAGATCAGACTGTTTGAGGTCTGGTCACTACAAAAAGCTTCATTCACAACAAACTCAACAAGAACTCGTGAGATAGGTTAGTATAAACCAATGCAAAACCTTATCATTTTCTACTGTACCAAATCACTAAAATTACTATTCAACATTGAATACTAAATGCCTCTGCATATTCAATACTCCTATCCTCAAATAGAATCATTAAACAAGCAAACATATGCAAACAATGTAACCATAATAGCAATCTGTCAAAACAGTACAGTCTGTAAAGAATGCAAGAGTATCAATACTTACCTAACTCCAAAAATTATGAACTAAAATTCCCAATGTAATAAATTTATCAGAGCTCATCATGCAAAAAGTTTCAACATTATATCATGCTCTGACTTTTCTAGGGAGTTTTTGCAACAGGGTAAACTTTCTGTTTTCAAACAGCAACATGTATACTAGCAAAATAAGCATGGCAAAGGCTATCCTTGACTTTTTTATTGAAACTAAAGATGCAAAACATTAATCTAAACAACAGAAAGAAAATACTAACAAAAGGAAATGACGCTCCAAGCAAAACACATATCATGTGGTGAATAAAAATATAGCTCCAAGTAAAGTTACCGATAGACGAAGACAAAAGAGGGGATGCCTTCCGGGGCATCCCCAAGCTTAGGCTCTTGGTTGTCCTTGAATATTATCTTGGGGTGCCTTGGGAATCCCCAAGCTTAGGCTCTTACCACTCCTTATTCCATAGTCCATCGAATCTTTACCCAAAACTTGAAAACTCCACAACACAAAACTCAACAGAAAACTCGTAAGCACCGTTAGTATAAGAAAGTAAAACAACCACTTAGGTACTGTAATGAGCTCATTCTAAATTCATATTTGTGTAAAACCTAATTTATTCCAACTTCTCTATGGATTATAAACTATTTTACTAGCCATAGATTCATCAAAATAAGCAAACAACACACGAAAAACAGAATCTGTCAAAAATAGAACAGTCTTTAGTAATCTATATAAAACGTATACTTTTGGAACTCCAAAAAGCCTACCAAATTAGGACGTCCTAAGAAATTCGTGTACCAATGCAGAGCAAAAAGAATCAGATCAGAAGCACGTTTCTGTGAATTAACACAACTAATCTACTGGTTGCAAAAGTTTCTGATTTTCAGCAGGATCAACACAACTATCACCGTAAGCTATCCTAAAGGTCTTACTTGGCTCTTTATTGAAACAAAAGCTATAAAACATGATTACTACAGTAGCATAATCATGTGGACACCAAAAAACAGTAAGGATAAATATTGGGTTGTCTCCCAACAAGCGCTTTTTTAATGCCTTTCTATCTAGGCATGATGATGACAATGATGCTCACATAAAAGATAAGAATTGAAACATAACGGGAGCATCATGAAGCACATGACTAGCACTTTTAAATCTAACCCACTTCCTATGCATAGGGATTTTGTGAGCAAACAACTTATGGGAACAATAATCAACAAGCATAGGAAGGTAAAACAAGCATAACTTCAAGATTTTAAGCAGATAGAGAGGAAACTTGATATTATTGCAATATGCAGAAGCATATGATCCTCTCTCATTATAATTTTCAGTAGCATCATGAATGAATTTAACAATATAACCAGCACCTAAAGCATTCTTTTCATGATCTACAAGCATAGAAAATTTACTACTCTCCACATAATCAAAATTCTTCTCATCAATAGTAGTGGGAGCAAACTCAACAAAACAACTATCATGTGATTGGAAATTAAGATCAAGATGACAAGTTTCATGGTTATCATTATTCTTTATAGCATACGTGTCATCACAATAATCATCATAGATAGGAGGCATGCTTTCATCATAGTAAATTTGCTCATCAAAGCTTGGGGGACAGAAAATATCATCTTCATCAAACATAGCTTCCCCAAGCTTGTGGCTTTGCATATCATTAGCATCATGGATATTCAAGGAATTCATACTAACAACATTGCAATCATGCTCATCATATAAATATTTAGTACCAAACATTTTATAGCATTCTTCTTCTAACACTTTGGCACAATTTTCCTTTCCATCATACTCACGAAAGATATTAAAAAGATGAAGCGTGTGAGACAAACTCAATTCCATTTTTTGTAGTTTTCTTTTATAAACTAAACTAGTGATAAAACAAGAAACAAAAAGATTCGATTGCAAGATCTAAATATATAACTTCAAGCGCTAACCTCCCCGGCAACAGCGCCAGAAAAGAGCTTGATGTCTACTACACAACCTTCTTCTTGTAGACGTTGTTGGGCCTGCAAGTGCACAGGTTTGTAGGACAGTAGCAAATTTCCCTCAAGTGGATGACCTAAGGTTTATCAATCCATAGGATGCGTAGGATGAATATGGTCTCTCTCAAACAACCCTGCAACCAAATAACAAAAAGTCTCTTGTGTCCCCAACACACCCAATACAATGGTAAATTGTATAGGTGCACTAGTTCGGCGAAGAGATGGTGAAACAAGTGCAAAATATATAGTAGATATAGGTTTTTGTAATCTGAAATAATAAAAACAGCAAGGTAACTAATGATAAAAGTGAGCATAAACGGTATTGCAATGTAGGAAACAAGGCCTAGGGTTCACACTTTCACTAGTGCAAGTTCTCTCAACAATAATAACATAGATAGATCATATAACAAGCCATCAACATGCAACAAAGAGTCACTCCGAAGCCACTAATAGCAGAGAACAAACGTAGAGATTATGGTAGGGTACGAAACCACCTCAAAGTTATTCTTTCGGATCAATCTATTAAAGAGTTCGTACTAGAATAACACCTTAAGATACAAATCAACCAAAACCCTAATGTCACCTAGATACTCCATTGTCACCTCAAGTATCCGTGGGCATGATTATACGATTTGCATCACACAATCTCAGATTCATCCAACCAACACAAAGTACTTCAAAGAGTGCCCCAAAGTTTCTATCGGAGAGTCAAGAACACGTGCCAGCCCCTATGCATAGGTTCCCAATGTCACAAAACCCGCAAGTTGATCACCAAAACATACATCAAGTGGCACATGATATCCCATTGTCACCACAGATAATCACGGCAAGACATACATCAAGTCTTCTCATAAAACACTCAATCCGATAAGATAACTTCAAAGGGGAAACTCAATTCATCACAAGAGAGTAGAGGGGGAGAAACATCATAAGATCCAACTACAATAGCAAAGCTCAGGATACATCAAGATCATGCCATAGAGGGAACACGAGAGAGAACACGAGAGAGAGAGATCAAACACATAGCTACTGGTACATACCCTCAGCCCCGAGGGTGAACTACTCCCTCCTCGTCATGGATAGCGCCGGGATGATGAAGATGGCCACCGGTGATGGGTTCCCCCTCAAGCAGGGTGCTGGAACGGGCTCCCGAGAGGTTTTTGGTGGCTACAGAGGCTTGCGGCGGTGGAACTCCTGATCTATCTTCTATTTTGGAAGTTTTACGACGTAGGTATATATGGGTGAAAGGAGTACGTTGATGGAGCTACGGGGGCCCCATGAGGTAGGGGGCGCGCCCTAGGGGGGTGGGCGTGCCTCCACCCTCGTGAGAACCTCCCGTATCTTCTGGCGTGGAGTCCAAGTCCATCAGGTGGGTTTCCTTCCAAAAATAACTTCTCCAGTTGATTTCGTTCTGTTTTGACTCCGTCTGATATTCCTTTTCCTCGAAACACTGAAATAGGCATAAAACAACAAATCTGGGCTGGGCCTCCGGTTAATAGGTTAGTCCCAAAAATAATGTAAAAGTGGATAATAAAGCCCAATATTGCCTAAAACAGTAGATAAGGTAGCATGGAGCAATCAAAAATTATAGATATGTTGGAGATGTATCAATGACCTAAGGTTTATCAATCCGTGGGGGCGTAGGATGAAGATGGTCTCTCTCAAACAACCCTGCAACCAAATAACAAAGAGTCTCTTGTGTCCCCAACACACCCAATACAATGGCAAATTGTATAGGTGCACTAGTTCAGCGAAGAGATGGTGATACAAGTGCAATATGTATGGTAGATAAAGGTCTTTGTAATCTGAAATTATAAAAACAGCAAGGTAACTAATGATAAAAGTGAGCACAAGCGGTATTGCAATGCTACGAAACAATGCCTAAGATTCATACTTTCACTGGTGCAAGTTCTCTCAACAATAATACCATAATTGGATCATATAACTATCCCTCAACATGCAACAAAGAGTCACTCCAAAGTCACTAATAGTGGAGAACAAACGAAGAGATTATTGTAGGGTACGAAACCACCTCAAAGTTATCCTTTCTGATCGATCTATTCAAGAGTCTGTAGTAAAATAACATGAAGCTCTTCTTTCCCTTCGATCTATCATAGAGTTTGTACTAGAATAACACCTTAAGACACAAATCAACTAAAACCCTAATGTCACCTAGATACTCCAATGTCACCTCAAGTATCCGTGGGCATGATTATACGATATGCATCACACAATCTCAGATTCATCTATTCAACCAACACAAAGTACTTCAAAGAGTGCCCCAAAGTTTCTACCGGAGAGTCAAGTCAAAAACATGTGCCAACCCCTATGCATAGATTCATTCAACCCGCAAGTTGATCACCAAAACATACATCAAGTAGATCACGTGAATATCCCATTGTCACCGCAGATAAGCACGACAAGACATACATCAAGTGTTCTCAAATCCTTAAAGACTCAATCCAATAAGATAACTTCAATGGGAAAACTCAATCCATTACAAGAGAGTAGAGGGGGAGAAACATCATAAGATCCAACTATAATAGCAAAGCTCGCGATACATCAAGATCATATCACCTCAAGAACACGAGAGAGAGAGATCAAACACATAGCTACTGGTACATACCCTTAGCCCCGAGGGTGAACTACTCCCTCCTCGTCATGGAGAGCGCCGGGATGATGAAGATGGCCACCGGTGATGGATTCCCCCTCCGGCAGGGTGCCGGAACAGGCTCCCGAGAGGTTTTTGGTGGCTACAGAGGCTTGCGGCAGCGGAACTCCAAATCTATTCTAGTTCCCCGATGTTTTTAGGGTATATGGACATATATAGGCAAAAGAAGTCGGTTAGGGGAGCCACGAGGGGACCATGAGGGTGGGGGGAGCCCCCAGGGGAGATGGGCGCGCCTCCCTGCCTCGTGGCCACCTCGAAGCTTCCCTTACGTGCACTCCAAGTCCCCTGGATTGCTCCCGTTCCAAAAATAACTTCCCCAAATGTTTTATTCCGTTTGGAATCCGTTTGATATTCCTTTTCTTCATAACACTGAAATAGGCACGAAAACAACAATATGGGCTGGGCCTCCGGTTAATAGGTTAGTCCCAAAATAATACGAAAGTGCTTAGTAAAGCCCATAAACATCCAAAACAGATAATATAATAGCATGAATGCTTCATAAATTATAGATACGTTGGATACGTATCAGCATCCCCAAGCTTAATTCCTGCTCGTGCTCGAGTAGGTAAATGATAAAAGAAAGAATTTATGAAGTGTGAATGCTAGCAGGTGCACAAGTTTGATCAATGATAGTTTCAATCACCTTTTGTAGCATGATTATATGTCATAACAGTAGTTCATCTCATAAAACTTGTCAAGATCAAGTAACAAGCTAATCACAAGTTAAAGCATAGACCATAAACTTTCTTGAAAACTAGCAAACTTCATTCTCAGTCATCAAACAATTACAATTCATCTTATTTTCAGGAAGGGTCTATGTCAGAGCTTTGATTTAGCAAACTCCACATACTCAACTATCATATAGTCTTCCATGATTGCTACCACTCAAAGCATATTCTTAGAACAAATAGCATCCATCAAACATAGAGAAAGATAGGGGCTTAGTGTTTCGCCTCCCAACTCACTTATCATATAGATAATTTTCAACAATAATAATTCATGATCAAATATATTTGCATGGCCATATATGCTTAGATCTTTCCCCAACACACGATGCTTGCCAACTAAAGAGTAGGTAGGAATGAGAAGGAATACTACTAACTCTTTCATATAAGTAAAAGATAGGCCCTTCGCAGAGGGAAGCAGGGATTTGTAGAGGTGCCAGAGCTCGATTTTGAAATAGAGATAAATAATTTTGAGAGGTATGATCTCATTGTCAAAGTAACAACCAAGAGTTCCCAATATCTTCCATACTACATACATTATAGGCGGTTCCGAAACAAAATGGTAAAGTTTTTACTCCCCCTCCACCAACGATAACACTCCACGGCTTGTCCGAAACAACGGGTGTCGTCCAACTAACATCAATCCAGGGGGAGTTTTGTTTGCAATTATTTTTGATTTGATTTTGATCTTTTGATCATGGGACTGGGCATCCCAGTTACCAGCCATTTTTCTCGTGAATGATGAGCGGAGTCCACTCATCTTGAGAATAACCCACCAAGCATGGAAGATACTGACAGCCCCTAGTCGCTACATGAGCAATTCGGGCATACAAAATAGATTATTATTTGAAGGTTTAGAGTTTGGCACATGCAAATTTACTTGGAACGGCAGGTAAATACCGCATATAGGTAGGTATGGTGGACACTCATGGAAGAAACTTGTTTCAAGGAATTTGGATGCACAAGCAGTATTCCCGCTTAGTACAGATATTTTGGCTAGAAAAGGATTCTAAAAAGCAAGCACCACATGTTGGGGGATCTATAACAATATAACTTCTATACAAATATACCCAAGCATAACTCATTACGTTGTCTTCCTTGTCCAACTTCAACTAATTTGCTCAGGTTTGAAAATAATTAATGGGGCTCACAATCATAGAAGATGTCTAAGATAGTATATTTATATGTGAAATTTCTCTTCCTTCAATATTCTTTCATGAATTGTTCAAGTGACCAATACAATGCTTGCTAACCTTCAATAAATTTACAACCTCTACTTCTTAGATGTGAAGTCATTAATCCCAACGGGGTAAGCATATGAAACATATATAATTTCAGATTTATGACATTCAACTAATTCAACAATTTACTCACTCATAGGATATAAGTGAAGCACGCGAGTAAATGACAAACTACTCCAAAAAGGTATAAGTGAAGATCAATGAGTAGTTAAATAATTATGTAACTATGTGAAGACTCTCTCTCATTTAAGAATTTAAGTTCTTGGTATTTTATTCAAATAGCAAGCAAAACAAAATAAAACAAAATGATGCTCCAAGCAAAACACGTATCATGTGGCGAATAAAAATATAGCTCCAAGTAAAGTTACCGATGACGAAGACGAAAGAGGAGATGCCATCCGGGGCATCCCCAAGATTAGGCTCTTGGTTGTCCTTGAATATTACCTTGGGGTGCCTGGGGCATCCCCAAGCTTAGGCTCTTGCCACTCCTTATTCCATAGTCCATCGAATCTTTACCCAAAACTTGGAAACTTCACAACACAAAACTCAACAGAAAACTCGTAAGCTCCGTTAGTATAAGAAAATAAAACCACCACATAGGTACTGTTGTGAACTCATTCTAAGTTCATATTGGTGTAATATCTACTGTATTCCAACTTCTCTATGGTTCATACCCTCCGATACTACTCATCGATTCATCAAAATAAGCAAACAATACATAGAAAACAGAATCTGTCAAAAATAGAACAGTCTGTAGTAATCTGTATCAAACGTATACTTCTGGAACTCCAAAAATCCTACAAAATTAGGAAGTCCTAAGAATTTTGCGTAACAATCGAGATAAAAAAGAATCAGATAAAATCACGTTTCTGTAAATTACCAAAACTAATTTACTGGGTGCAAAAGTTTCTGATTTTCAGCAGGATCAACACAACTATCACCGTAAGCTATCCTAAAGGTCTTACTTGGCACTTTATTGAACAAAAGCTATAACATGATTACTACAGTAGCACAATCATGTGGACATACAAAAACAGTAAGGGTAAATATTGGGTTGTCTCCCAACAAGCGCTTTTCTTCAATGCCTTTCTAGCTAGGTGATAACCCACAAGTGTAGGGGATCGCAGCAACTTTCGAGGGTAAAGTATTCAACCCAAATTTATTGATTCGACACAAGGGGAGCCAAAGAATATTCTTGAGTATTAGCAGTTGGGTTGTCAATTCAACCACACCTGGATAACTTAGTATCCACAGCAAAGTATTTAGTAGCAAAGTAATATGATAATAAAGGTAACAGTAGCAAAACTAATATTTTTGGGTTTTGTAGTGCTTGTAACAATAGCAACGGAAAAGTAAATAAGCGAAGAACAATATGTGAAAATCTCGTAGGCAATGAACCAGTGATGGATAATTATGCCGGATGCGATTCCTCATGTAATAGCTATAACATAGGGTGACACAAAACTAGCTCCAGTTCATCAATGTAATGTAGGCATGTATTCCGTAAATAGTCATAGGTGCTTATGGAAAAGAACTTCCATGACATATTTTTTCCTACACTCCCATGGCAGCGGGGTCCTAGTGGAAACTAAGGGATATTAAGGCCTCCTTTTAATAGAGAACCGGAACAAAGCATTAGCATATAGTGAATACATGAACTCCTCAAACTATGGTCATCACCGAGAAGTATCCCGATTATTGTCACTTCGGGGTTGTCGGATCATAACACATAATAGGTGACTATAGACTTGCAAGATAGGATCAAGAACGCACATATATTCATGAAAACATAATAGGTTCAGATCTGAAATCATGGCACTCGGGCCCTAGTGACAAGCATTAAGCATAGCAAAGTCATAGCAACGTCAATCTCAGAAAATAGTGGATACTAAGGATCAAACCCTAACAAAACTAACTTGATTACATGGTAAATCTCATCCAAACCATCACCGTCCAGCAAGCCTACGATGGAATTACTCACGCACGGCGGTGAGCATCATGAAATTGGTGATGGAGGATGGTTGATGATGACGAAGTCGTCAGAACCCCCCTCTCCGGAGCCCCGAACGAACTCTAGATCATCCCTCCCGAGAGAGATTAGGGCTTGGCGGCGGCTCCGTATCATAAAACGCGCTGAAACTTTCTCTCTAATTTTTTTCTCCGCGAGACGGAATACATGGAGTTGGAGTTGAGGTCGGCGGAGCCTCAGGGGGGCCATGAGACAGGGGCGCGCGCCCAGGGGGGAGGGCGCGCCCCCCATCCTCGTGGACATGGTGTGGGCCCCCTGGTCTTGATTCTTTTGCCAATATTTTTATATTTTCCAAAAAGTGCCTCCGTGGATTTTTAGGACATTCCGAGAACTTTTGCTTTCTACACATAAAACAACATCATGGCAGTTCTGCTAAAAACAACGCCAGTCCGGGTTAGTTTCATTCAAATCATGCAAGTTAGAGTCCAAAACAAGGGCAAAAGTGTTTGGAAAAGTAGATACGTTGGAGACGTATCAACTCCCCCAAGCTTAAACCTTTGCTTGTCCTCAAGCAACTCAGTTGGTAAACTGAAAGTGATAAAGAAAAACTTTTACAAACTCTGTTTGCTCTTGTTGTTGTAAACATGCAAAGCCAGCATTCAGGTTTCAGCAAATATTATGAACTAACCATACTCACAATAACACTTAGGTCTCACAATTACTCATATCAATAGCATAATCAGCTAGCGAGCCATAGTAATAAAACTCGGATGACAAACTTTCTCAAAACAATCATAACATGATATAACAAAATGGTATCTCGCTAGCCCTTTCTGAGATCGCAAAACATAAATGCAGAGCACCTTTAAAGATCAAGGACTGACTAAACATTGTAATTCATGGTAAAAGAGATCCAGTCAAGTCATACCCAATATAAACCAATAGTAATGAATGCAAATGACAGTGTGCTCTCCAGCGGGTGCTTTTTAATAAGAAGGGTGATGACTCAACATAAAAGTAAATAGATAGGCCCTTCGCAGAGGGAAGCAGGGATTTGTAGAGGTGCCAGAGCTTGATTTTAAAATAGAGATTGAATAACATTTTGAGCGGCATACTTTTGCTGTCAACGCAACAACTATGAGATGGCTGTATCTTCCATACTACATGCATTATAGGCAGTTCCCAAATAGAATGGTAAAGGTTTATACTCCCCCAACCACCAACAAGCATCAATCCATGGCTTGCTCGAAACAACGAGTGCCTCCAACTAACAATTGCCCTGGGGGAGTTTTGTTTAATTATTTTTATTTGCTTTGATCTTTTTGGATCATGGGACTGGGCATCCCGGTTACCGGCCCTTTCTCGTGAATGAGGAGCGGAGTCCACTCCTCTTGAGAATAACCCACCTAGCATGGAAGATATAGGCAACCCTAGTTGAAACATGAGCTGCTAGAGCATATAAAACAAAATTTCATTTGAAGGTTTGGAGTTTGGCACATACAAATTTACATGGAACCGCAGGTAAATACCGCATATAGGTAGGTATGGTGGACTCATATGGAACAACTTTGGGGTTTATGGAGTTTGGATGTACAAGCAGTATTCCCGCTTAGTAAAGGTGAAGGCTAGCAAAAGACTGGGAAGCGACCAACTGAGAGAGCGACAACAGTCATAAACATGCATTAAAATTAATTTACACCGAGTACAAGCATGAGTAGGATATAATCTACCATGAACATAAATATCATGAAGGCTATGTTGATTTGTTTCAACTACATGCGTGAACATGTGCCAAGTCGAGTCACTCAATTCATTCAAAGGAGGATACCATCCCATCAGACCACATCATAATCATTCTAATAGCATGTTGGCACGCAAGGTAAACCATTATAACTCATAGCTAATCAAGCATGGCACAAGCAACTATAATATCTAAATGTCATTGCAAATATGTTTACCTCATAATAAGCTGAATCAGAAACGATGAACTCATCATATTTACAAAAACAAGAGAGGTCGAGTTCATACCAACTTTTCTCATCTGAATAAGTCCATCATATATCGTCATTATTGCCTTTCACTTGCACGACCGAACGATGTGTATAATAATAATAGTGCACGTGCATTGGACTAAGCTGGAATCTGCAAGCATTCAACTCAAAAGAGAAGACAAGATAATATGGGCTCTAAGTTAAATAAACAATCATGCATATGAGAGCCACTAAGCATTTTCAATATGGTCTTCTACTCTCGACGCCCAAAGAAAAGAAAAGAAAATAAAACTATTTACACGGGAAAGCTCCCAACAAGTAAGAAGAAGAACGAGAAATCTTTTTGGGTGTTCATTTTAATTACTACTACAAGCATGGAAATTAAACTAACTAATTTTTTTGATTTTTCTTAAAGTTTATCAAACACACAAGAAGAAAACTAGAAAAAGAAAATTAAACTAACATGGATAATACAAAGAAAGAGTATGAGCACCGACGACTAGTGTGTGAACATGAATGTAAAGTCGATGAGAAATACGTACTCCCCCTAGCTTAGGCTTTTGGCCTAAGTTGGTCTAATACCAAGGACCGCATGGCTGATATCCGTAGTTGTAGCTGGGGTCATACTGAGAAGCGGCAACCGCCTCCTGAGCTGCGGCATGTTGGCGAACTGCCTCCGCTCTCCGCTCGTGTTCAGCTGCTTCCTCCATGGTAACAACATATTTTCCTTTTGCCTGATAATCAAAAAGGAGAGGAGCAGGAAGAGTAACATGGACGACGTTGCGTCTGTCATAGATTAGTCGATAATGGAGGAATTGTTCATTCCTCCTAAGAAAATGATGATTGACCGTAGCGTCATAATCTAAATAAGCAGGAGGTATCATCACATCCCCCTCTCGTGGGGCTATACCAAGATAATTAGCCACACGGGTTGCATAAATTCCTCCAAATAAATCTCCAGCTCTACCATTATTCTGCAACCTACGTGAAACTATTGCCCCCAAGTTATAACCTTTATAACCTAACACAACACTCTTGAGGACACACAGATGAGGGACACACATGTGACATGCTTTATCTTTACCGTTAATGCATCTACCAATGAAGAGAGCAAAATAATGTATATCAGGAAAATTAATGCTCCCTATGGTAGCTTGTGCTATGTCCATGGATTCTCCCATAGTAATACTAGCAAGGAAATCTCTAAATTCAGATTTGTGAGGATCATTAATATTACCCCACTGCGGAAGTTTGCAAGCAGTTGTAAAATCCTCTAAGTCCATGGTTTAAGATGTATCATAAATATCAAATAGGACACTAGGAGAATTACGCGTACAGTTATATTTAAACCTCCTCAGAAAGGAATCAGTCAATTGATAGTACTGAGGACACTTATCTTGTAAGAAGTCCTCCAGCTCAGCATTACGCACGTACGCGTCAAATTCCTCCTTAAAGCCTGCTTCGACCATAAAATCGTTGGATGGCCACTCACAAGCTCGTACATCTGCGTCCCTCGGCAATTCAACATCTTGCTCATGTATAGCAATCCTGGGTCCTTTCTTTACCGAGGAACCACCTTGGTACATTCTCCTAGACATAATTCTTTTTCTGAAAAATTTCTGAAATTTTAGTAACTTCAAAATAAAAGTGAATACAACCAAACAAGATTGGTAGCAACTATTGCTACAAGTGCCTAGAGCATATATCATGCATTAAAATTGCTTGGGACCTCATAAATTCAACATGCAGGCTCAAGAACATGGTCACCTATGCAGCAAAAATTTGCAATGAATAAAGCACTAGAAAAAAAACTAATTGGACCAATGGAGGAGTCACATACCAAGCAACAATCTCCCAAAGCAGTTTTGTGAATGGAGCTTTGAGCAAGGAGATCGAAAATCGCAGCAAAATGAGCTAGAACTCGTGCTTGAGCTGGATGGGGATTTTTTTGGGTAGAAGATGGAGTGTGTGGGTGCTGGCATAAGTGGAGGGGGGCCACCAGGGGCCCACGAGATAGGGGGGCGCGCCCAGGTGGGGTGGGCGCGCCCTCCACTCTCGTGGCCTGGTGCTTTCCCCTCCTGCAGTGATTTCAGTGCCTAAAATCCTCAAATATTCCATAAAAAATCATACTAAATTTGCAGGGCATTTGGAGCACTTTTATTTTCATGATATTTTTTGATGCATGGATAATTCAGAAAATAGAAGGATAATACTATTTTTGCTTTATTTATTCTAAATAACAGAAAGTAAAAAGAGGGTACAGAAGGTTGTGCCTTCTAGTTTCATCCGTCTCATGATCATCAAAATGAATCCACTAACAAGGTTGATCAAGTCTTGTTAACAAGCTCATTCCGAATAACACGGAACCACAGAAATTTCGAATAACACTAAGTTACCTCAACGGGGATATGAAAATCTCCAACAATAAGAATATCATACTTTTTCTTCATAGTAGGGAGAGGAAATTCAGAACCTCCAATAATGATAGTTGGAACTTTTCCAATAGAATTAATGCTATGAATTTGAGATTGTTTCCTCGGAAAGTGTACCGTATGCTCATTACCAACATGAAAAGTGACATTGCCTTTGTTGCAATCAATAATAGCCCCTGTAGTATTCAGAAAAGGTCTACCAAGGATAATCAACATGCTATCGTCCTCGGGAATATCAAGAATAACAATGTCCGTTAAGATAGTGACATTTGCAACCACACCAGGCACATCCTCACAAATACCGACAGGTATAGCAGTTGATTTATCGGCCATTTGCAAAGATATTTCAGTAGGTGTCAACTTATTCAATTCAAGTCTACGATATAAAGAGCAGGGTATAGTTGGTACACCCGGATCTCCAAGTTTCTTTGGCATACCACCTTTAAAACTATAATTAGCAAGCATGGTGGAAGTTTCAGCTTCCGGTATTTCTCTTTTATTTGTGATGATATCCTTCATATACTTAGCATAAGAATTTACTTTGAGAATATCAGTTAAGCGCATATGTAAGAAAATAGGTCTAATCATTTCAGCAAAGCGCTCAAAATCCTCATCATCCTTTGACTTGGATGGTTTAGGAGGAAAGGGCATGGGTTTCTGAACCCATGGTTCTCTTTCTCTACCGTGCTTCCTAGCAACAACATCTCTCTTATCATAACGTTGATTCTTTGATTGTGGGTTATCAAGATCAACAACAGGTTCAATCTCTTCATCATTGTTTTTGCTAGGTTGAGCATCAACATGAACATTATTATTAACATTATCACCAGGTTCATGTTCATCACCTGATTGTGTTTCAGCATCAGAGATAGAAATATCATTGGGATTCTCAGGTGTGTCTACAGTAGGTTCACCAGAAGCATGCAAAGTCCTATCGTTTTTCTTTTTCTTCTTTTTAGAAGAACTAGGTGCCTCTAGATTATTTCTCTGAGAATCTTGCTCGATTCTATTAGGGTGGCCTTCAGGATACAAAGGTTCCCGAGTCATTCTACCAGTTCTAGTAAATCATTTTGAGCTTTAAGTACTTGCTCAGCTTGAGTAGCAACCATAGAAGTATATTTGCTAATGAGTTTGAGTTCACCTTTGACTCTAGCCATATTATCGCTCACACGTCCTATCTCGAAAGCATTATTCTTTAACTCTCTACCAACATAAGCATTAAAACTGTCTTGTCTAGCCATAAAGTCATCAAATTCATCTAAGCATGGGCTATGAAATTTAGTAGAGGGGATTTCAACTTTATCATATCTATAGAGAGAATTTACCTTTACTACTTGTGTCGGGTTATCAAGACAATGTGGTTCTTCAACAGGCGGTATATTAAGACCATGTATTTCTTCAATAGGAGGTAAATTCTTAACATCTTCAGCTTTAATACCTTTTTCTTTCATTCATTTCTTTGCCTCTTGCATATCTTCAGGACTGAGAAATAAAACACCTCTCTTCTTCGGAGTGGGTTTAGGAATAGGCTCAGGAGTCGTCTTAATTGGTTCAGGAATTGCCTCAGGAATTGGCTCAGGAAGAGTCCAATTATTTTCATTAGTCAACATATTATTCCATAGTAATTCAGCTTCGTCGACTGTTCTTTCCCTGAAAACACAACCAGCACAACTATCCAAGTAGTCCTTGGAAGCATCGGTTAGTCCATTATAAAAGATATCAAGTACTTCATTTTTCTTCAGAGGATGATCAGGCAAAGCATTAAGTAATCGGAGAAGCCTCCCCCAAGCTTGTGGGAGACTCTCTTCTTTGATTTGCACAAAATTGTATATTTCCCGCAAGGCAGCTTGTTTCTTATGAGCAGGGAAATATTTAACAGAGAAGTAATAAATCATACCCTGGGGACTACGCACACAACCAGGAGCAAGAGAATTATACCAAGTCTTAGCATCACCCTTTAGCGAGAACGGAAATATCTTAAGGATATAATAATAGCGAGATTTATCATCATGAGTAAACAGGGTGGCTATGTCATTCAACTTGGTAAGATGTGCCACAACAGTTTCAGATTCAAGGCCATAAAAAGGATCAGATTCAACTAAAGTAATAATTTCAGGATCAACAGAGAATTCATAATCCTTATCAGTAACACAGATAGGTGAAGTAGCAAAAGTAGGGTCAGGTTTCATTCTAGCATTAAGACACTACTGCTTCCATTTAGCTAATAATTTCTTAAGATCATATCTATCATTGCAAGCAAAGATAGCTCTAGCAGCTTCTTCATTCATAACATAACCCTCAGGAACAACAGGCAATTCATAATCATTGGGAGAATTTTCATCATCACTATCATCAATAATAGCATCTTCAATAATTTCATTCCCCCTAACTTAAGCAAGTTTTTCATCAAGAAATTCACCTAATGGCAAAGTGGTATTGCGCACTGAAGTAGTTTCATCATAAGTATCATGCATAGCAGAAGTGGCATCAACAATAACATGCGACATATCAGAACTCATAGTAGTAGCAGGTTTAGGTGTCGCAAGCTTACTAATAACGGAAGGAGAATCTAGTGCAGAGCTAGATGGCAGTTCCTTACCTCCCCTTGTAGTTGAGGGCAAAATCTTGGTAATTTCGTCTTTCAAGTTCTTCATATTAAGGCCTCCTTTTAATAGAGAACCGGAACAAAGCATTAGCACATAGTGAATACATGAACTCCTTAAACTATGGTCATCACCGAGAAGTATCCCGATTATTGTCACTTCGGGGTTGTCGGATCATAACACATAATAGGTGACTATAGACTTGCAAGATAGGATCAAGAACACACACATATTCATGAAAACATAATAGGTTCAGATCTGAAATCATGGCACTCGGGCCCTAGTGACAAGCATTAAGCATAACAAAGTCATAGAAACATCGATCTCAGAACATAGTGGATACTAGGGATCAAACCCTAACAAAACTAACTTGATTACATGGTAAATCTCATCCAACCCATCACTGTCCAGCAAGCCTACGATGGAATTACTCATGCACGGCGGTGAGCATCATGAAATTGGTGATGGAGGATGGTTGATGATGACGACGGCGACGAATCCCCCTCTCTGGAGCCCCGAACGGACTCCAGATCAGCCCTCCCGAGAGAGATTAGGCCTTGGCGGCGGCTCCGTATCGTAAAACGCGATGAAACTTTCTCTCTGATTTTTTTCTCCGCGAGACGGAATATATGGAGTTGGAGTTGAGGTCGGCGGAGCCTCAGGGGGCCCACGAGATAGGAGGGGGCGCGCTTAGGGGGGAGGGCGCGCCCCCACCCTCGTGGACAGGGTGTGGGCCCCCTGGTCTTGATTCTTTTGCCAACATTTTTTATATTTTTCAAAAAGTGCCTCCATGGATTTTCAGGACATTCTGAGAACTTTTTCTTTCTACACATAAAATAACATCATGGCGGCTCTGCTGAAAACAGCGTCAGTCCGGGTTAGTTTTATTCAAATCATGCAAGTTAGAGTCCAAAACAAGGGCAAAAGTGTTTGGAAAAGTAGATACGTTGGAGACGTATCAGTAGGCATGATGATGACAATGATGCTCACATAAAATATAAGAATTGAAACATAACGGGAGCATCATGAAGCATATGCCTAGCACATTTAAGCCTAACCCACTTCTGATGCATAGCGATTTTGTGAGCAAACAACTTATGGGAACAATAATCAACTAGCATCGGAGGGCAAAACAAGCATAACTTCAAAACTTTAAGCACATAGAGAGGAAACTTGATATTATTGCAATTCCTACAAGCATATATTCCTCCCTCATAATAATTTTCAGTAGCATCATGAATGAATTCAATAATACAACCATCACATAAAGCATTCTTTTCATGATCTACAAGCATAGAAATTTTACTACTCTCCACATAAGCAAAATTCTTCTTATTCGGAATAGTGGGAGTATCATAAGAGACTTGAATACTATAAATTGTTTCCACATTAAAAGAGTAATGTTCAGAAAAAGGGTAATCATAATCATGACAAGTTTTATCATCACTACTTTTTATAGCATAAGTTTCATCACAATAATCATCATAAGTGGCAACTTTGTTCTCATCATAATCGATTGAAACCTCTTCCAAGATAGTGGAATCATCACTAAATAAAGTTGACACTCTTCCAAATCCACTTTCATATTCATCACAATAAGATTCAACATCCTCCAAAGTAGTGGGATCACTACTTCCTAAAGTTGACACTCTTCCAAACCCACTTTCATCAATATAATCATCATAGGTAAGAGGCATGCTATCATCATAACAACTTTGCATATCAAAACTTGGGATGATAAAAATATCATCTTCATTAAACATAGCATCCCCAAGCTTGGGACAAACATTAATCGCAGAAAATATATTCTCAAATATCTCATCCTCATCAAACATAGCTTCCCCAAGCTTGGCCTTTTCATATCATAAGCATAATCACTCTCATCATTAATAGTATGGATAGCACCAATAGTATAGAAATTATCATCATCACAATGAGTAGTAGGAGCAACATCATTTGGGAGGGATACCTTTTTACCTTTGCTTCTCCGTTTTTTCTTTTTCTTCTTCACATTATGTGTGGGTTCAACCTTCTTCTTTGGGCTCCATATTGATGAGATTGGTTGAATAGAAAGCTCCTCCTCGTTAACTGATTCATCATAAGAAATAATAGGAGGATAATGGGAAGTCTCTTCCCTTTCATTAGTATTCTCTTCATCTTCTATTTGCTTTCTTTTCTTTAGGTAACTGGCAATATAAGGATTTTCAATGCAATTCACCGCACAATACATATAAATTTCCTCTAGATTAATATCAAGAAAATTCTTAAGGTTAAATTCTGGAATATGCTTAGTTGCATGTTTCAATTCTTCATAACCCAAAAGCAAATTAAGTTCATTATGATGTGCAAGGGAAATCAAGTCATCACAATTTTGGACACGATTTGATCATGAAACAATTTGCATCAGAGATTTAAACGACCATGTTCATTGCAAAGTTCACAAGTACGGTAAAAATATCTTAAATTTTTAGCACCCTTATCTAGCCTTTCTTGCAACCCTTTAGTTTCTAAATGCTTATGCCTCTTGCAATATCTATCTTCCCTATTTGGTGCGTACTTGAAAACCCAATGCACTCCACAAAAATCAATATGCTTATAAGAGATATTTTCATCATGACTAGTGCAATCATCATTACTACTATGGATATTCAAGGAGTTCATACTAACAACATTGCAATCATGCTCATCATTCAAAGATTTAGTACCAAACATTTTATAGACCTCTTCTTCTAGCACTTGAGCACAATTTTCATTTTCATCATACTCATGAAAGATATTAAAAAGATGAAACATATGAGACAAACTCAATTCCATTTTTTGTAGTTTTCTTTTATAGACTAAACTAGTGATAAAACAAGAAACAAAAAGATTCAATTGCAAGATCTAAAGATATACCTTCAAGCACTCACCTCCCCGGCAACGGTGCCACAAAAGAGCTTGATGTCTACTACACAAACTTCTTCTTGTAGATGTTGTTGGGCCTCCAAGTGCAGAGGTTTGTAGGACAGTAGCAAATTTCCCTCAAGTGGATGACCTAAGGTTTATCAATCCATGGGAGGCGTATGATGAAGATAGTCTCTCTCAAACAACCCTGCAACCAAATAACAAAGAGTCTCTTGTGTCCCCAACACACCCAATACAATGGCAAATTGTATAGGTGCACTAGTTCGGTGAAGAGATGGTGATACAAGTGCAATATGGATGGTAGATAAAGGTTTTTGTAATATGAAATTATAAAAACAGCAAGGTGACTAATGATAAAAGTGAGCACAAACGGTATTGCAATGCTAGGAAACAAGGACTAAGGTTCATACTTTCACTAGTGCAAGTTCTCTCAACAATAATAACATAATTAGATCATATAACTATTCGTCAACATGCAACAAAGAGTCACTCCAAAGTCACTAATAGCGGAGAACAAACGAAGAGATTATTGTAGGGTATGAAACCACCTCAAAGTTATCCTTTCTGATCGATCTATTCAAGAGTCCGTAGTAAAATAACATGAAGCTATTCTTTCCGTTCGATCTATCATAGAGTTCATACTAGAATAACACCTTAAGACACAAATGAACCAAAACCCTAATGTCACCTAGATACTCCAATGTCACCTCAAGTATCCATGGGCATGATTATACGATATGCATCACACAATCTCAGATTCATCTATTCAACCAACACATAGTACTTCAAAGAGTGCCCCAAAGTTTCTACCGGAGAGTCAAGACAAAAACGTGTGACAACCCCTATTGTAACACCCCGGATGTAACTTTCCACATTTGTAACTCCAACTCTTGCCATTTTCGGCTATGTGTTATGATATTCCCTTCGTGGTTGGGTTTTTGTCTTTCATTTTGCATTTTGTTCATGTCATGCATCTCATATCATGTCATCATGTGCATCTCATTTGCATACATGTTTGTCTCATGCATCCGAGCTTTTTTCCCCGTTGTCCGTGTCGCAATCCGACACTTCCACATGCACCGGCGCACCCCCTCTTGTCTCTTTTCGTGAGCGGGTGTTAAACGCTCTCGGAATGGACCGAGTCTTGCCAAGTGGCGTCGGTACACCACCGGTAGACCACCTGTCAAGTTTCGTTCCATTTGGAGGCCGTTTGATGGTCCAACGGTTAACCGGGTAACCGCAAAGGCTTCTTGTGTGTTGCAGTCCAACACCCATCCAAAGCAGCCCATAACCCATCTAAACCCCCTCCATGCTCTCCTTCGTTGGATCACGATCGTGTGGGCGAAAACCGCTCCTCATTTGGAGTCTCCTAGCTCTCTCTACCTATAAATATGTCCATTCCCCCGGATTTTACGCGCAGTCCAACCCTAGCCGCGCCCCTCTCTGCCGCCGGACACGTCAGGATCGGGCCGGACACATCCGCGCCGCCGCCCGCGGCCAACCGGAGCCCTCACGT
>NC_041385.1:278674529-278731158 GCF_002162155.2 Triticum dicoccoides
GACCCCCGCGGCCCGCACCGCGCCGCGCCGCCGCGCCCGTCCTCCACCTCCTCCCGCCTCGACGCCCGCATCCGCCGCCGTGCTCAGGCGCGCCTCCTCGCCGACGCGCCACCCCGCAGCCGTCGCCGGTCGGTACCGGCGCCCGCCGCCCTCGGTCGCCACCCGCCGTGGCCGCCGCCCCCGGTCGCCGCGCCCGCGCCGCCCGACCCCGTCGCATCCCCCGCCGGCCCCGTCCCTCCGGCCATCTCCCTCCTCTCCAACTCTGGCGAGCTCCCCGGTCATCCTTGAACCGCACGCTCCAGATCTGGATCCAGATCCAAGGTTGACCCCGAAAATTCCACTAAGTCCCTTTATCTGTCATATTTTGGTGCCCTCTTTGACCTGTCATAACTCCATGACCGTAGCTCCGTTTCATGCCCATGATATATCAAAATGTTAATCATGAGATGCTATTCATTATGTTCCATTATGCCATGCTGGTTTGATTTAATCTTGATGTCTAAATCATCGTTGCAGGAGTGCTATGTGATATTTACTGTTGTTACTCATCAGATTATGATGTTTTGTCATTTTTGTTGCATTTGATGTGTGCATCCTATGAGCATGAGCTCTACATGTGTTTTGATCTATGTCATTCCATATTTACAGAGGTGCTTACCATGTATTTTTGTGATCAATGTGGTGGCTAGCGCAAGCATGCAAACTAGGCTTCATGATGTTGCTGATTTCAGTCCCTGTTCTGCTGTTATTTTGATGCCATGTAAACTTGATGCTACAGTGAGATCCATGCTTATTTTGAGATACTTAAGTAAGGATGTTTTGAACATATGGTTATGCTCTATCCATCCATGCCCCTGCTTGAAATTATGGAGTAACCTAGCATGTCATTTTCTTGCTGTACTTTTGCTATAAAATGTTCCTGGCAGAATGTTAACATGCTATTCAATTTTGCCATGGTTGTTGTTAGTGATCCAAGCATGCTATGAACTTGCTCTTGCCATGGTTAGCTTCATGAAGATGTCATCTTGCTGTTGGTATGCTTGTTCTGTCATTAAATGCTTCGTGATGAGTGAATCGAGCTTGCAAAGATCCCTTCATAATTCTGTTAATGTGATGCTCTGTTTTCTGCCAAGTCTGAATCTGTTAACGAAAATTGCTATGTTTACATGGGTGCCATCATATCTTCTGATCCTTTTTGGCTCATGATCAGGAAGGGACTTTTGTTCCATGCATTTAGTAGATTCATGATATGCCTTGTTTTTCTATGTTATGTTCTTGTAGCATGTTGGTTGCTTGCTCTAAACATCACTACCTGATGCTGTTTATTCCATGTTCAGTATTTTCACCAAGTCTGTGAAGCTGATATCTTTTGCACTTTTTCCATGCTTGTTTGAACCTGTTATTGTGTGATCTAGTCGTAGCTCAGTGTTCATCTTTTGTCAAGCATCTCTTGTAGATCATTGTCATGTGCTTCGTTGCTATGTTGGAGTAAAGTACCTTAGTTTCTTGTTGCATGCTAAGTAGCATCATGCTGTTAATTGCAGAATTGTGTCATTCTTGTTTTGCTTGCCTTTTGCAAACCGTACATCCGTTTCCGGTGATCTTTATATTGATTTCAACCGAAATCACTTCATCTTTCCAGCGGCATACTTGGTTTGCCATGTTGATTCCTTGATCATTCTTTCCCTTCCGGAGCACGCTTATGCATTGCATATCATATCTTGCATATCATGCCATGTATGACATCATGTTGCTTGTGTATTGCACCATGATTGATTGTTGTTCCATTGCTTGTTTCCTTGCCTTGGGTAGAGCCGGGAGACGAATATGTGAACAAGGAACCTGTTGAGTATGCTAACGAGGATCAAGCTTTCGACAACTCTGAGAACTTTGCAAGCAAGATGACCATACCCTCGATATCACTTCTATTTTTGCTTTGCTAGTTGATCGCTCTATCGCTATGGTTGTGCTACCTACCATTTATTTATCATGCCTTCCATACTGCCATGTCAAGCCTCTAACCATCCATTCCTAGCAAACCGTTGTTTGGCTATGTCACCAATTTTGCTCAGCCCCTCTTATAGCGTTGCTAGTTGCAGGTGAAGATGAAGTTTGTTCCTGGTTGGAACATGGATATTTTGGAATATCACAATATCTCTTATTTAATTAATGCACCAATATACTTGGTAAAGTGTGGAAGGCTCGGCCTCATGCTTGGTGTTTTGTTCCACTCTTCCCGCCCTAGTTTCCGTCATACCAGTGTTATGTTCCTTGATTTTGCGTTCCTTACGTGGTTGGGTGATTTATGGGACCCCCTTGACAGTTCGCTTTGAATAAAACTCCTCCAGCAAGGCCCAACCATGGTTTTACCATTTGCCACCTAAGCCTTTTTCCCTTGGGTTTTCGCGAGCCCGAGGGTCATCTTTATTTACCTCCCAAGTCAGTGCTCCTCTGAGTGCTGGTCCAAACTAGATCCCTTTGCAGCGCCCCCTCAAGGTAACTTGAGGTCTGGTTTTAGTTGTATGGATTTCTCATCCGGTGTGCCCTGATAACGAGATATGAGCAACTCCTATCGGGATTTATCGGCACAGTCGGGTGGTCTTGCTGGTCTTGTTTTACCATTGTCGAAATGTCTTGTAAACCGGGATTCCGAGACTGGTCGGGTCTTCCTGGGAGAAGGAATATCCTTCGTTGACAATGAGAGCTTGTGATGGGCTAAGTTGGGACACCCCTGTAGGGTATAAACTTTCGAGAGCCGTGCCCGCGGTTATGTGGCAGATGGGAATTTGTTAATGTCCGGTTGTAGAGAACTTGACAATTGACTTAATTATAATGCATCAACCGCGTGTGTAGCCATGATGGTCTCTTTTCGGCGGAGTCCGGGAAGTGAACACGGTTTGGGTTATGTATGAACGTAAGTAGTTTCAGGATCACTTCTTGATCACTTCTAGCTTCTCTTCTCGACCGATGCGTTGCTTCTCTTCTCACTCTCACTTGCGTATGTTAGCCACCATATATGCTTAGTGCTTGCTGCAGCTCCACCACCTTAACCTTTTCCTACCCTTGAGCTTAAATAGTCTTGATCTCGCGGGTGTGAGATTGCTGAGTCCTCGTGGCTCACAGATTCTACCAAAACAGATGCAGGTGCCGAGGATACCAGTGCAAGTGGCGCAACCAAGCTCAAGTGGGAGTTCGACG
This sequence comes from Triticum dicoccoides, assembly GCF_002162155.2. NCBI lineage: Eukaryota > Viridiplantae > Streptophyta > Magnoliopsida > Poales > Poaceae > Triticum > Triticum dicoccoides. The sequence continues at coordinate 278,677,728 of NC_041385.1, forward strand.
AGGACCTTGGTCGTTACTATGTTTCGTTTCCTGATGATCAGTAGTGGAGTCCAGTTGGGACGATCGGGGATCTAGCATTTGGGGTTATCTTCTTTTCATTTGGATTTGACCATAGTCGGTCCATGAGTGTATTTTGAACGATGTATGAATTTATTTATGTATTGTGTGAAGTGGCGATTGTAAGCCAACTCTCTTTGTCCCATTGTTGTTCATTACATGGGATTGTGTGAAGATGACCCTTCTTGCAACAAAACCTATAATGCGGTTATGCCTCTAAGTCGTGCCTCGACACATGAGAGATATAGCCGCATTGTGGACGTTACAAGTTGGTAATCAGAGCCATCCCCGACTTAGGAGCCCACCTGCTTGATCGAATCGCTGGCGTTGTTGAGTCTAGAACAAAAATGTTTTGAGTCTTAGGATTATATATATATCGGAGAGTAGGATTATTTTTACTCCTCAGTCCCTTCGTCGCTCTGGTGAGGTCTCCTGACGTAGATGTTTTGACTTTCTTCTCCTCAAATTTCACTAAATTTTTTTTAGGATCACGTGGGTATCTTGGAATCGTTCCGATAGTCTTGTGACGAGAACATTGTTCTTGGTGCCTCCTGGCATTTAGGGGTTGTGGCAGTGTCCCGGGGAGTTGAGCTTCGAGGTGTTGTCGTCACAATTTTATAGTTGCAATTCTGGAATACCTGAGTTTTGCCGACATCGAAAATCTCTTTTATGCAGTTGCTGGTGAGATAACCTCGACGTCACCCAGTACTGGTGAGTTCGGGAGTATTGCCATAACTCGTATAGCGGATGCTTTTCGAAGGTTGAGGTACACGATTTCTGAAGGTTTCTTGGTTATGTGTTGACGGATGGATACAATTGGATGTAGGGATTGTTAGTTTGGGCGAGATATATTGCTTCCCCTATATCCCCAACACCTGATTGCATAACCAGAAAGTTTCGGGAGTTTATAGGTGGGATTCAAGTAGCTCTAGCATTTCTTCCCGCAGATATTTGGTTTGTCATTGGGTAATCCTTACCACTTATTTGTTCTAGTCGTACCTTGGTTTTTTCTTTCATCAATATCTTATCAAGTGGCTTCTCACCTTAATGGACGTGTGATGTTAGCTTTGGAATTCATTCGTTCATCCTTGTTCGAATGTATATTGTGAACACTATACGTTGCAATTTCTATCCTTTGATTCTACTTATCTATCATGTCAATGCTGGTTCTAACGGATTTCATCTTCCTCAGGATGGCTCCGCCAACTCGCAACAACCCGGATCGGGGTGAAGAAGGTCGATCGAACCCACCACCTCCGCCACCTCCTCCGCCTCCGGAGGCATGGCAAGCTGTCGTGGTGGCCACCAACGCCAGTACCCAGATGCTTTTGCAATTCTTGCAAGATCGCAACCAAGGCCAAGGAAACCAAGGGAATCAAGGTCAAGGGAAGTTCAATCATCAGCCTCAGTTTCCTACCCTCAACCAGTTCCTTGCAAATCAGTCGAAGTCTTTCAGCTACTGTGCCGAGGCCACAGACGCCGATGATTGGCTCGTGGATATCAACAAGCATTTTGAATGTAGCAATGTCAGGCCTGAGGACTATGTCAAGTTCTCTTCTTTTTAGCTCAAGGACCAAGCAGCTGATTGGTTCCAGCAATACAAAGATTCCAAAGGAGGTAGAGTGATTACTTGGACTAACTTCTGTCGGGACTTTAAAGCTCACCACATTCCTACCAGTGTTGTTGAGAGCAAGCGTGAGGAGTTCTGCAATCTCAAGCAAGGCAGCATGTCTGTGTACGAATACAACAAGCAGTTTCAGAAACTTGCTCGCTTCGCTAAACAATACGTTCCTGATGAGAAGAGTATGGTTTATCAATTCAGAGGTGGCCTCAGAGAGGATCCGCAGTTAGCTCTCGTTCTTGTTGAGCCTACTCAGTTCGATCAATTCTACAACATGGCCCTCAAGCAAGAAGGCGCTCAGCTCAAGTGTGAGGCTTCTAAGAAGAGAATCAGGGATGCAGTTCAGTCTTCTTCTTCCTCACAAGTGGCTGCTAAGCAGCAGAAGTTCTACCTTCCTCCTCCTCCATTTTGTCAGCCGTACCACCAGAAGAACTCAGGTAGTCGTGGATATTCCCACCCACCCAACCCAGGCTATCACAACAAGTCAAATTGTCAAGCTCCAAGGCCAAATGCTCCTTATCATCGTCCGCTCTCAGAGGTGACTTGCAACAAGTGCCAGCAGAAAGGTCACTATGCAAACAAGTGCTTCAACCAAAGGCGCCTTCCGCCTCCCCCTCCTGTGAGATCTTCATGCAATGCAGTGGTCAAGCATAATACAAAGCATGGAAAGGTTAACATGATGAATGCAGCGCAAGCATAGGATTCTTCTGATGTGATAATGGGTAATCTCTCAGTTAATGACATTCCTGCAAAAGTCTTATTTGATACTGGTGCATCACATTCTTTCATTTCAAGACCTTTTGTGGCTATGCATTATTTGGTTACTCAAGTATTGCCGAGTCCATTGTCTATTGTTTCCCCGGCTCGACAAATGACTTCTCGAGCATTTGTTCGAGATTCCGTTATCAAGATGGGAAACTATAAATTTCTGTCTTCTCCAATTGTTCTTGGTGACTCGGATATTGATCTAATTCTCGGGAAGGACTGGCTTTCTAAGCACAAGGCTCATCTTGATTGTGCTGCCAGAGAGATTCAATTGACACACTCTTCTGAGGATGTTATCATCTATGCCGCTCGTGATGAAACCATTTGGTTGTTTTGTCTCAATGAGAAGGGCGAGCTAGATGCAATCTCTCAGATTCTAGTCGTTTGTGAGTACCAAGATGTCTTTCCAGAAGAGCTTCCGGGTATGACTCCGCACCGGCCAGTTGAATTCGTTATCGATCTTGAGCCTGGCACTGAACCCGTTTACAAGCGTCCATACAAGCTTGGACGTAAAGCGCTGAAGGAATTGAAGAAACAGCTCGATGAACAAGAGCGTCTAGGTTTGATCAGACCGAGTTCATCTCCATGGGGTTGTGGAGTTCTTTTTGTCCAGAAGAAGGATGGCACGGACCCACTGTGCGTCGATTACCGTCCATTGAATAAGAAGACAATCAAGAACAAGTATCCACTTCCCAACATCAATGAGCTATTCGAGAAACTCAAATGTGCTAAAGTATTCTCCAAGCTTGACCTTCGTATGGTGTCGTGGATTTGTCACGGCAGGTGTCCTAGCGAAAGGACTTAGTCGTGGAGCCATCGCTACGAGTTTACTTGAAGGGGTTAAAGCGGACACAAAGACACGAGGGTTTTATACTAGTTCGGCCCCTTCGATGAAGGTAACAGCCTACGTCTAGTTGTGGTGGAATTGATATGATCTCGATGGCTAGGGAGCAAACAAGCTTCGCCTAGGCTCGAGTTGTTGTTGTCTATCTTGAACCGCCGCCGGGTCGTCCCCTTATATACACAGGTGACGCCCGTCGGTCCATAGAGTCCCAGCCGGTTCATATTCGTATCCCGGTCGGTATCTCTCTATTCCTAACTTACAATACAAGTTATACATCAGGTCGGTTTACAGCTACAGATTCTAGACCGACTATAGGCCTTGGGCCTTCACCTGCTTATACCACTATGAAGTTAACCCGGCCCAAGTAGGCCGGTTTACGCCCAGTGGTAATATCCCCAACATTAGGCCCCAGATTGATTTGAACTGGTTCATGTCAATCCTTCACACCATCTTGCGTCTTGGATGTCTTCTGTTAATTGGCAAATCTCCATGTCGTCATCATTTTTGGTTGCTGTAAACCGGCATGACGTCATCAGTTTTGGCTACTATAAACCGGCATGACGTCATTATGAAATTCATAACGCCCTCTTAATGACAGCTCCTGGATTCGCGCGTTTGACCTAGCTCAGTTGCCTTATAAATAAGACCGAAGGGTCATTTCCTTTCTCTTCCCCTTCGTCCCTTCTTCTTCTTCTTCCTCACGTCGCCTGCTTTGGAGCTCCGCCACCACCGTCAACCTCTGCCTCGTCTCAGGCCGCTGCATCAACCTGTACGTACCAGAGTGTTGCGGCGTCTTTCCGCATCTTCTCCGTTCCCGGCAAGTCCTCTCTCCTTCTTAACCTAGATCTGTTCTTAGGGTTTCATGTTCTTGCTATGTTCATTGCGCGTTCATGGCTGTTCTCTGTCCTTGAATGCATCTGTGAACTTTACTGTGCTTAATAGCGATCCCTTTAGTATCCGCTTGCTATTTCTCATCCAAGCTCATAAATCTCCTGCACATATCTGCTCGATAGTTCACTTCTGTTTCCGCCTTAGTCTTCAAAATTTTTCCTGTTTTTATGAGCTTGCTGTAGATCCACGGCTGTAACATAACTTTGTGAAACTTGTTTCTGCATAACCAGTTATCCATAGTTTCAATTGCTTCTGATGCTTAGGCCAGGCGGTTTAACTTCACCATAGAGAAAAAATTACTAGACCGGTACATATGTTATTAGTCCCCTGGTTGAACCGCCAGAATCCATCTGATGCTGCGTTGTAGAAGGCCGGTTTATGGGTACTGCCCCTGGTATACCGTAATTAGATCAACACCGTTTCATCCGGCATGTTCTTGAACCGGATCACTTATTTCTTGTAGATCTCGTCATGGCCAAACAAGTGTACGAGTGCAACTGGGTTCCCTCCCGTGTGACAGAATCACAGCTGAACGATCTAGTCCTGATTGGCGCTTTGGATAGCAAAGACACGATTCATTGGAGGGTTCCTGGAGATGAATGCCCTCCTACACCCCAGGAAGGAGAGGTCGTGGTCTTCACAGATCATATGGCCCGGGGCTTCAAACCGCCCGGCTCCAAATTTTATCGGGATGTATTAGCCAACTTTCAACTCCGCCCACAGGATATTGGCCCCAACTCCGTCACCAATCTATGCCATTTTCAAGTACTTTCTGAGGCATACCTTCAAGAGGAGCCTTCCGTCGAGTTATTTAGAGATCTCTTTCATCTGAACCACCGTACTGAATTCACTGACGGCCCTAATACTGAACTGGGCGGTATGGCCATTCAGAAGAGGAAAGAAATCACCTACCCTCACGTCAAACTCCATACGCACCCCAAAGAATGGAACGTAACTTGGTTTTATTGCAAGGATACATCTCCTGACAATGAAAATCCCTTGCCTGGCTTCCGTCCAGAACGACTCAGCAACACTCACCCTTTTCCACAAAGGCTAAGCGCCAAGGAGAGAATTAAATATGCTCCTCAACTGTCCAAGCTCCGGGCCTTCATGGCCAATGGTTTAACAGGAATAGACCTTGCACGCTGCTGGATATCATGGAGCATTTTGCCTCTAAGCCGGCGCCCAAATTTGATGTGTGAGTATACTGATAGTGTCGATGACCCACTCCGACACACTAAAATCCAACTCCCTGAGGACGAAGTCACAGAATCTATGAAAAAGATGCTGAATGAACCGGAGCATCTCTGTGCTCAAACCGGTCTGCTTCCTTACTGCACCACCAACAAACCGCCAGCGGTAATATTTCAATTGCTCTATTGTTGAACCGGTTTACTATTTTATACGTTCAACGTTTTAATTGCTGCTGATCCAGGGTGATAATCCGTTCTGGAGTAAGAAACTTCCTCAAGACAAAACGGAGAAGGCAGGACGGCCAACCCGGCCCAAGACCAAGGTTATCAAGAAACCAGCTCATAAGAGAAAAACCACCGCTTCTTCTGACCCAGCTATTGATGATGATGTGGGTAATCCGGATCTTGAGGTAGAACTTGATTCACTTGGCTTACTTTTTACATGCCTTATTGATGATGATGTTTGTCAGGATGACGCTGAAGCCAGCAATGCGGTTTTCATTGAGGTAACCATTCTCTCTTCCGATTCAGAAATCTTGCCTTTGCCAAAATTTCACCGGGCAAACCGGAAAGTTAAATTTTCTCATCCTCTTGCTTATCTGGATTCCCAATTTCTTATGAAGACCCAGCAACACGAAGCTCGCCGCACAACCTGGCACAGTGGCCAGGTAGTTACCTCTGCCGGTTTACCAAACAGTCCGGTTCGAAAACGCCGCTCCGAGGTCTCCGACCTTTTTATTGATTTAAATTGTAAAGCGGGTTTCTTCCGTCGACCTCTTAATCCATCCGACTCCGATTATCAGGTCACTTCTCATTCATCATCTGGTGAATCGTCGGCCACCCAGCTACCACCTTTGAAAACAGTTGCTGGGTAAGTTAAACCGAACATATACTTCCAGTATACTGCGCAATGGTTTACACTTTTCCTTAATTTTTATCTTTTCTTCCAGGGCTAAACCGAAACCAAGCAAGAAGGCCCGCCTGGATAAAGCGGCTGAAGAAAATGTGGCCCCAGAACATGACCAAGTGCCGGATCGTGAAATGTTTACTTCTGAAGATATCCCCAATGATCCTCCTCTGCAAGACAACATTATCCCTGAAGAAGGTCTTATTAATACTCCAGCGTCTGCTGATCCGCCTGCCAGCTTTGTCCAGATTGAGAAATCCCACACTCCTGCTGACAAAACGGCCGCACCAACCCAAACCGGCGAGTCAAAAGATGATGATGTTGTGATTACCGGTGTGGGCCGCTCTGAACCCGGGAATCCTGCCACCCTTACCAGGCATACCATGAAAGAGGATTCTTCCCCTTTGAACAAAGGAAAATGGGATGTTGAATTAGAAACATATGCCGCTCTGAATGCTCAAGATCTTCACTCTGGCTATTTGAACCGGCTTTACACTAGCCGTGACTGTGAAGCTGGCCTGGTCAAAATGATGAGGGATAAATTTGAGGTAAATTCCTTCTTTCTTTTCTGCCATTGCATTCATCCCGGTAGCCCCCAAGGGCCGGTTTGTGACCTTGGTCAAACCGGGACTTGATCCTGAATATATATTTTTTGAAATCCGTCGGCATAACCCTCGAGGGCCGGTTTAGCATAAGCAAACCGGGGCTAAAAAATAAAAAGCTGTCCTTAGAACATAACTTGATCAAATAGCCATTAGCCCCCAAGTGCCAAGTTGAATAATTGTATTGAGCTTGGGACTTTGTAATCGAGCAATATACAAAAAATTGAAGGTACATTAGCCCCCAAGTATCAGGCATATAACTTTGTTATGTGGTTGATACTTCAATTTCTTGGCTCGCCTGTGCAAAGCTTTAAAATTCCATCTGTATGCAGGCTGAGATTAAAATCAAGGAGGACCGGATTTCCGATTTGCAGGAGGCCCTGAAGACCCAGCAAGCTGAAACAGATAAAACCAAGCAAGAATTAACCAGCGCTTTGAACACTGCGGAACGGCTGAAAGAAAGTTTCAAGAAAGAGCGGGCTGACTGGGCCACTAAGAAGGCCGGTTTAACCAAAAGAGCAGAACATGCTGAAGCGGCCCTTAAACCGGTGGTGGATGAACTGACGGCCGTACAGCGACAAATACACTCTATGACTGCTGCAATCTTTGGTAAACTCCTTGTAACTTCTGTGATGAATTTGAATCTTCTGTATCATAAGTCCGGTTTGAGACCATTCCAATCTTGTTGTAGGCACACGTATTGGGCACTTAGGAAATGATGTGCGGAAGAAATTGAAAGCTGCCTACACCTTGGTAGAACAATTGTATACCGGAGCCCAACAGATCATCACCACAGCTTCTCACAACAACCCGGCGCCCTCTTTAATCCAGGACACTCTTAGCAAGTTGTCAATGCTTCCAGCCCGGATTGAGGAGCTGAAAAAATCCGCTGCCCGAACCGGAGCCATCAATGCCTTAATCCGGGCAAAGGCATGGGTGCCCGACTTTGATCCTGTGGAAGCAGCTCAAGGCTATCCTAGTCTGAAAGAAGATGGCTCTGAGTTCAACGAAGAAGATTTAAGGGCCATAAACCGTGCAGTGCGCCCTCTTGCTTGCCAGTTAGCTGAAGAGGCAGATTTGACGCATTATCAAGCGCAATATAACAATCAAAACAAGCGAGTGCCTGCCCCAACTATTGAAGCGGAGAATCTGACTCCTCCAATCCGTAAGCACACTTACGCCCCTGATATTGAACCGTCTTCCCTGATCCATGAAGAAGCTGTTTTCCAAGCTTTAATGGGAATCGACTGGACCACTGTTGATTTCCAGCCAATGGGTAGAGACGAGGAAGCTGAAGCGGCGGAGGATGAGGAGCAGGCTTGAACCAGAAGCCGGTTTGAAGAACTATCTGCAACATCCTTCCACAAAAACAATGATTTTGTTTGGGCACCATTGTGCCTTGTAATAGGATAGTTAAAACTTCTGCCTGGAATATGCCTTCGTGCATAAGTACTGAAGCTTTTGCTTGAAAAACTTTAATTCCTATTTCCTGCAATCAGAAAAATTTGAACTACCATGTTTGGGTATAAAGCTGGCTTATCCAAGCCTGAAGCGGTGGTTTTTATAAACCATTACCGTCAAAAAGGGAGAAAGTAGCCCCCGTACAAACCGTACCGACTTAATACGAGCCCCCTGGTTACTCCATGATGTGAACAGGGAAAAGGTAAACCGGGTAGAATCCTCCGGATTAGAAGGGGGACGAAAAATCATTGGCTGACCCGGAAGAAATATACTTGTTGACATAAAGAAATCCAACAAGAGCGACAAATGAACAAACCATGAAAACAACATGGAAGCAAAAGTAATGATAAAAACCATTTGCAAAAATACGCTATACTGAGCTGTTCAGATGGCATTACCATGGTCGGATAGGATCAAGGCCCCCAATAGGAGTGACAATGATTCAAGTCAGCCAGGTCCCCAAATGACTCGTGGCATATATGCCAGATCAAGAGGCGTGGCAATGGCTCGGGCCCGTCCATGCCCCCAAGTGATTTTGTGGCCTTAGGCTGACCAAGAGGCGTGACTGGTGTCAGGACCCCGACTCAATGTCACATCGATCTAGCCGGTAACACCTCATATCACTTTGCGGCCTCACGCACGGTATTCCCACGGGTGTCGCCTTACCTTTGCCCGGAACCGTTTGCGCCTTTTGGCTCACGTACATGATAGTGTCGCTAGCATCCATATGATAAGGAGCCCGGGCTGACATGACTAGTCGTAAACCCAAAGTGGCACAGACTTACAGGGACAGGCATCCATGACCCAGCTTCGAACGTGTCGGTCATCAGCAAGTGAGTCCGGGCTGTAGCACTGGGCTAGCAGGACTCCGGTAAACCGGGCTGTAGCGGGCTAACAGGACTCCGGTACTCAAAGCGTGACATTTCCCCGAAGGGACAGACACAGGAATGAAGAAGGACACATGCCGGCCAGCCTAAGTGTTCCAGAGCAGTAGCAAGCTACCATGGCTCAGCGGTAACACTAGGAGACATTTCCCGGTAAGAGAGGCTACTAAAGATAAACAACTAGATAGTCAGATCCCACACATACCAAGCATTTCAATCATACACACAATATGCTCGATATGTGCAAATACAACGAAGCATCACAACATGACTCTATGACACAAGTACTTTATTTAAGGCTCAGAGAGCCATACATGACATACATAAAGGTACGGGTCTCACGACCCAACATACAAGTCATACAGTCATACAAACCAGCAGCGGAAGTAACTTGTCTGAGTACAGACAACTAGTAAAATAAAAGAGGCTTGGGAAGCCTAGCTATACTACAAGGTCCTTCACAAGCTCAGGGTCACCACCTGGGTCTTTAGCCTACTCGTTGATGTCAACGTCTACATAGAACCCATCAGAAGGGGTTGCAGCGTCTTCTGAAAAATGTAGATTATAGCAACATGAGTACAAAGGTACTCAGCAAGACTTACATCAGACCCTACATACATGCTTAGTATCAAGAAGGGTTGGTGGAGTTATTGCAGCAAGCCAGCTTTGACTCTTGGCTAGACTATCCTACGAGACTCCAACTTGAAATGGTTTTGCGCACACGAGTCCACTACTCACCAATTCAATACACTACCGAGGATCCGCCTCCGTCTTCCTACGGAAGAGCCATCCTCGGCACTCACACTTATCTTGAGGCTTTTAACAGTTTCCATTTACTTGTCTATGAACTGTATAAGCAACCAAGTAGTCCTTTACCGCGGACGCGACTATTCGAATAGATCATGTTAACCCTGCAGGGGTGTACTTCTTCATACACGCTCTCACCACTTACCGTCGTTTACACGACATGTACTCGGCAACCTTCAAGCGGAAGCCCAACGTGGGTGTCGGCCACGACCTACCTAATCACCTAAGCCTCCAGTCCAGGTTTATCGCCTATCCAGGTTCCATCCGCAGGGAGTCCGGCCAAGGTTTCCCATACGGCCCCGAACGATGTGAACAGGGTTCCCGAGATACCTAACGGGTATTCGGTACACCGTGCCACGTACCTACCGCATCACAGCCCACCCCTACGGTCAGCGCTGTCCACGGCCTCCAGTAGGCTACAAACACCAGAAACTACTTGCAACTCCTGGACGGAGAACTAGGGTGAATAAGAAGCCGAGAGGGTCCATTGGTTTCGGGCCCAATGCATGGTAGTAGCTGATTCTTAAATCACACATACAGATCTCAGTGCTTAAGGTCGGCTTCAATGAAACAACCCACCATGTACTCCTACATGGCCTCTCATCGATACCTTTACCAAATCGTGTTCACCACACCACTCTCATTACCGACATAAACATTTCACTCTAGCCCATCATCCAGATGAACCAGACCTGACACGACTCTAAGCATAGCAGGCATAGCAAGGTAGGAACAACACATACATATGGCTCAATCAACTCCTACACATGCTAGTGGGTTTCATCTAGTTATCTGTGGCAATGACAGGTCATGCAGAGGAAATGGGTTCAACTACCGTAGCACACAGCAGTTTGAAACGCGTTGTCTTAATGCAGTAAAAGAGAGCAGGAGCGAGAACATGGGATTGTATCGATATGATCAAATGGTTGGTTGCTTGCCTGATGGTTCGATGCACTGATACGGTTCTTCGTTAGGGTAATCACGGTACTCCTCGGAGGCAGAACCTGTCGCAAAGGACACCGATACACAACCATCACCAAACAATGTGCAACAATATGATGCATGCATGAAACATGGCAATATGAGTGTGTTGGGCTAATGCAACTAAAACCAGAAGGGTTTGAGCAAATTTGAATCAAGGATTCAAATTTCAAATTCAAATATGGCCTTTTAAAGTGCTTTTCCTTGTTCTGCTTAAAACATCAATTTAACTTGTTTGATCATGCATGAAAATAGTACAGATGGATAGATTGGATTTTTCTGATCATTTTTCATATATAATTTGTCCAATTTGGAGTTACGGAATAAAAGTTATGAATTTTTGAAGTTTAAATAATATTCTGGAATTTCCTGATTTAAATTAAATCCAGAAAATCAATTACTGCGTCAGCCTGACGTCAGTGTGACGTCAGCAGGTCAACGGAACAGGTCTGGGTCAAACCTGACAGTGGGTCCCGCATGTCAGGGTGGTTATTTTAATTAAGATTTAATTAAAACTAATCCTGTATAATTAACAGGGCTGGGCCCCACCTGTCATTGACTCAGGGGAGTCAACCAGGGCCCACCCGTGGTCAAAGTCAAAGCCAGCGACGCCGGCGTTTAGCCGCCGGCGAGCCCGACGCGGCGGCGGGAGTGGTTTTGGCCATTTCGGCCACCAAATGGGCCGCGGAGACCACCGGAGTGGAGCTGAGGACAAACCGCAGCTCTTGGCGGAGTCCGTTGGGGTCGGGGTGGCCGGAGTTGGCGCCGGCGGCGACTTTGGCGGCCACCGGGGTTCGGCCGAAGACGAACTTGACGCTAGAGGGGTCGGTGAGGCTCGGGGAGTGGCTAGCTAGATGCTAAGTGACACGGTGAGCATGATGGACACCAGTTTGTGGCCGGAGGATGACCGGGAGCACGTCGGCGACGAGCTCCACGGCGGTGGGTGCGGTTGAGCTCCGGGAGGTTGCTACACGGCTCGGGAGCAAGAACGGAAGGGAGGGGAAGATGGCTAAGCTCACAGTGAGTGCGACGGAGTCCTTGGTGCGGCCGGAGATGGACCGGAGCGACGATGGCGTTGAAGGGGATCTCCGGCGACGGTGAGCTCGGGCGAGGTCGGTGCGGTGGACTCGGGCGTTGCGAGCGCTCGGGGCTCGGCTGCTCGATGAAGTGGACAGCGGCGGAGCTCCTGGACACGGTGAGACGGCGTGGGGTGGTCGGAGGGCGTGGCTACAGCGAGGGGGGAGAGAGAGAGGCCGATCCACGACGTCACCTGGCGAGGGGAGCGGCGAGGCGGCGAGCAGGTGCGTGGCGCACGCCGCGGTCGCCGTCGGGCACCTGCCTGCCTGCCTGGCCGGCAAGCAGCTCGCTGGAGCGGTGCTGGGCTGGGCCGGCAGGTGGGCCGGGGGCAGGCGCCAGGTAAGCTTTCCCCCTTTTTTTCTGTTTTTGTTTTTATTTAATATATCTGCAACTTTGTTGAATTTAATAAAATACCTAGGCAACTTCAAAAATCACCAAATCACTCCTGGTCCATAGTTGGATTATTTCCAACATGAAACATTTTAGTTTGGAGGTATTTGAGCATTTAAATATTTTATATAATTTTAAATGCCCAAATTCAAATATTTATGAATTAATTCAAAAACCCTAAGATGGCCTAGGAAAATGTGCACCACTTTTGGCAGAGGTTCTGAACCAAGACAAAAATGATGGGCATTTTAGAAGGGCATTTCAGGTTCATTGAAAATTATTTTAGTAAACCCTAGTTGGTTTCAGAGGGGACTGGGGGTTCTGTCATCCCCATTTCAAGTTTCTGATGAAAGAGTAAACATGATGCAACACTCTAATGCATGACTAGCTAGGGTGTGACAACTCACCCCCACTCAAAAGAATCTCGTCCCGAGATTTGGGTTCCTCCGGGAAGAAGGCGGGGTACTCGAGTCGAAGACGATCCTCCCTTTCCCAAGTTGCTTCATCCTCAGAATGGTGCGACCATTGAACCTTGAGAAACTTGATATTATGACGTCGAGTGGTACGCTCGGCCTGATCGAGGATACGAACGGGGTACTCTCGATATGTAAGATTATCTTGGAGATCAAGCGTTTCGTGGTCCACTTCACGGATAGGATCCGAGAAGCAACGCCTGAGTTGGGAAACGTGGAAGACATCGTGGACTCTGGAGAGATGCAGAGGTAGTTCCAATTGGTAGGCAACTTCTCCCCGTTTGGCGAGAATGCGAAAAGGTCCAATGTAACGAGGAGCCAATTTGCCTTTGATACCGAAACGATGGGTTCCCTTCAGAGGGGTGACCCGAAGATAAGCCTTCTCGTCAACCTCGAAAGTCATAGCCTTATGTTTTCGGTCATATTGACTCTTTTGACGAGATTGGGCTGTTTTCAACTTTTCACGTACGATGCGAACTTGTTCTTCTGCTTCCTGAATCATATCCGGGCCAAAGAATTGTCTTTCCCCGGTCTCTGACCAGTTAAGGGGTGTTCGACACCGTCGTCCATAGAGAACTTCAAAAGGGGCTTTACCCAGGCTAGATTGATAGCTGTTGTTGTAAGCGAATTCGGCAAATGGAAGGCACTTTTCCCAGTCCATTCCGAATGAGATAACAGAGGCTCGAAGCATGTCTTCTAGAATCTGGTTGACGCGTTCCACTTGACCGCTCGACTGAGGGTGGAAGGCGGTGCTAAAGGAGAGACGGGTTCCCATAGCATTTTGGAAACTTTCCCAAAATCGAGAGGTGAAGAGACTTCCTCGATCCGAGTTAATTTACAAAGGAACACCATGGAGAGACACTATTCGGGAGATGTATAAGTCTGCCAGCTGGCTAGCGGTTATACTCTCACGAACAGGTAAGAAATGGGCTACCTTGGAAAGACGATCGACCACGATGAAGATAGCATTATTCCCTCTCTTAGTCCTGGGAAAACCGGTAATGAAATCCATACCAATTTTATCCCATTTCCATTCAGGAATAGCTAGGGGTTGAAGGGTGCCAGCAGGCCGTTGATGCTCTGCTTTTACACGACGACAGACGTCGCAATTAGCAATATACTGAGCAATTTCTCTCTTCATCCTAGTCCACCAGAACCTCTGGCGTAGGTCCTGATACATCTTAGTGCTACCGGGATGAATGGTGAGAGGAGATTCATGAGCTTCCTTAAGGATCAATCGCCTCAGGTTTCGCACTTTGGGAACCACTAGTCGATTTCCGAAGTATACGACCCCTTGATCGTTAATGGAGAAGCAATTCGCAATTCCTTTCTGAATGTTTCTCTTGATGCGGGAGATTCCCGGATCTACCTTCTGTGCCTTGATAATCTGATCCGTAAGGGTAGGTTTTGCCACCAAGGTGGAAAGAAAACCTTGAGATACAATGTGAAGGTTAAGCTTCCGAAATTCCTCATGGAGAAGCGGTTGACTTTGTTGTAGCATCAGATTGTTACAATAAGATTTACGACTTAGCGCATCAGCCATGACGTTGGCTTTCCCTGGGGTGTAGGTTATTCCTAAGTCGAAGTCTGTGATCAATTCAACCCAACGTCTTTGCCTGAGATTTAGATCCGGTTGGGTGAAAATGTACTTCAGGCTTTGGTGATCAGTGAATATTTCGCAACGGTTACCGAGGAGGTAATGTCGCCAGGTTTTAAGTGCATAGACTACGGCTGCAAGCTCTAGATCATGAGTGGGATAATTCTCCTCATGTGGGTGCAATTGCTGTGAAGCGTAGGCAATTACGTGTCGATCTTGCATGAGAATGCAACCTAGTCCTTGTCGCGAGGCGTCACAGTAGATAACAAAGTCCTTGGAGAAGTCTGGCGGTACCAGTACGGGAGCAGAAGTCAGGCGTCTTTTCAGTTCCTGAAAGCTGTGCTCACATTGTGGAGTCCACTCGAACTTCTTATCTTTCTTGAGGAGTTCGGTTAGAGGTTTGGCAACCTTGGAGAAGTTCTCGACAAAGCGACGACAATAGCTCGCTAAGCCTAGAAAACTCCGAACTTGCTTGACCGATTCAGGTGGAGTCCAATTAAGGACGGCTTGAACTCGCTCAGGGTTAACAGCAATACCTTTACCAGATATTACATGACCCAAATAGGTCACTTCTGACAACCAGAATTCACATTTAGAAAATTTGGCATAAAGGCAATGCTCTCGAAGTTTCTGCAACACTAGCCTTAGATGTTCGGCATGTTCTTCCTCGTTCTTGGAATAGATGAGTATATCATCGAGGTAAACCACGACGAATTTATCCAAATACTCCATGAAGATTGAGTTCATTAACCGAGAAAAGGTGGCTGGAGCGTTGGTTAATCCGAAGGACATGACGGTGTACTCGTATTGGCCATAACGAGTAACAAAGGCCGTTTTAGGAATGTCCCCGTTTCCGATTTTGATTTGATGGTAGCCCAACCTCAAATCCATCTTGGAGAAGACTGAGGATCCAGCGAGCTGATCATACAGGTCGTTGATCCTGGGAAGCGGATATTTGTTCTTGATTGTGACCAAATTGACAGGTCGGTAATCTACAACCATCCGGTCCGTACCATCCTTCTTCTTGACGAATAGGACGGGGCAAGCCCACGGAGAAGAGCTAGGTCGGATGAAACCCTTTTTCAAGGACTCATCGAGTTGTTTCTTAAGTTCGGCTAGTTCTAGGGGTGCCATCTTATAAGGTCTTCTAGCAATCGGAACGGTTCCTGGAATGAGGTCTATTACGAACTCAACATCCCTGTCAGGTGGAACACCTGGCAATTCTTCTGGGAAGACATCCGGGAAGTCACGGACTACCGGAACGTCCTCAAGGTCTGGCAAAGGGCTGGCGTTAAGAGAATATAATTGTCGCTTGGCTATTCGGGTCAAGACATTGACTATCTTCCCCGAAGGATGGGTGAGTTGAACAGTCCTAGAGAAGCAATTAATTTGGGCAAGATGAGCCGACATCCAGTCCATACCCAAAATGATATTAATATCTGAAGATTTAAGGGCTATCAAAGACGCGAGGAAAACAAGTCTGTCGACTTGGATTTCATTTCCATGGCTTACTCGAGAAGTTTGCCATTTGGATCCCGGAGTTTGAATTACCATAGAGGTTGGCATATCACCGAATGCGACGTTATGCAAACGAGCATAATTTTCAGATATAAAAGAATGAGAGGCTCCTGTATCGAAAAGAACAGATGCCGGGTGGCAATTAACAAGAAGCGTACCGAGAACGACGTTGGGATCCTCTTGAGCTTCTTCGGCAGAAATACAATTGACATGGCCACGTGAAGCGGTGACCGGCTTGGCGTGGAATATTTTTCCTGTCGGCTTGCCACGGCCAACAGCTTTAGCAGATTGATTGGGGTTGGTCTGGGGACACTCACGCATATAGTGGCCAGATTCCCCACACTTGAAACAAGTCACGGAACTGGTACGTGGAGGAGCATTGTTAGTTGGACCCCCATAGGGCTTGGCTGGAGCAGACTGTTGAACGGGGCGAGGCGCCTGGAAGGATGGCCTCGGTGTGAACCTGGGTGGCAGGGCGGTGTTGGGTACCCACACGCGGCGCTTCTGAGGACCAGCACCGGATGAGGAACCCATATCACGGCCATGCTTGCGTGTTGCGTCATAGTCAGTCTGACCGGTTTCAGCACTGATGGCTTTGTTGACAAGTTTCTGAAAAGATGTGCACTCATGCAGACGGAGGTCGCGGCGAAGCTCAGGACTAAGGCCCTTACGGAACCTTGCTTGCTTCTTAGCATCGGTAGACACTTCCTCAGTTGCATATCGCGCGAGATTACCAAACTCCCTGCTGTAAGCATCCACAGAAAGTCGGCCTTGGGTGAAACTGCAAAATTCTTCACGTTTACGGTCCATGAGACCCTCCGGAATGTGATGTTCACGGAAAGCCTCACTGAACTCAGCCCAAGTAGTGACATGGCCCGCCGGGCGCATAGCTCCATAATTCTCCCACCATAGACTGGCGGGGCCTTCAAGATGATATGCAGCAAAGGTGACCTTGTCAGCCTCCGCTACCAGTGCGGAACGCAGTTTGTGAGAGATACTGCGAAGCCAGTCATCAGCGTCGAGAGGCTCGACAGAGTGGTGGAACGTGGGTGGATGCAATTTGATAAAATCACTGAGTGACACCACGTTAGTCCTCTGATGGTGTGCCGTGTTCTGTTCAATACGCTCTAACAAACGGTTGGTCTCCCGCTTGTTTCTCTCAGCTTCCATCATAACCTCGGCTAGTGAAGGAGGATGAGGCAGATTTACATCCCTAGCTTCACTGCCTTCGGCCTGCTCTTGAGAAGCAGGGTTAGCGCGCGTGTTGACCATCCTAGGGAAACAAGACAATGATTTAGTCAGGATGATAAAATTCCGACATAGGGTAAAAATGTAAGGAGTAACTCGAAATGCAAGATGATCATCCGTATGACATGGTAGATACAGAAACTGCTTCTTTATTCCATCGTCATACACACCATACAGGGTTTAGTACAAGACCAAACAAGGTACTATTACGGTGAAAAGAGGATTACATCTCATCGAAGGCATTCCAAGCTCCTATACATTATTTTTCTACACCTCCGGAAGGAGTACAAACTAGGTCATATCCCACGAGTCACGCGGGACGATAGAAGACACAGCTAGTGCGAACTAGTGATACTACTGCTAACTCAGACCGATCCGTAGTAGTCCTCGTAGAAATCACCTCCATAGCCTGGAAGCTCAACATGATCATCCGGAAACAGACGATCTCGCGGGGCTTGTGGACCATAGGGGCTAGGATGAGGCCTTGGACCAACAAACGGTGGCCTGCGGGGACCGCGAGGTGGGGTGATGCCTCCTACATCACGCCAAACCATCACGTCTGGCAGAGCAGATCTCACAGGATAGAGATCGCGCATATCTGAATATCCAGCTTGCACCGCCGGTGCGAACCGAGTCAAAGTGGCCCAGTGGTCAGCACGGGTATTGAAGAGCTCTAACCTCAAGGCCCGATTTTCACGGTCCTTATCCTCGAGCATCTCAGCAGTGGTGCGAGTCCGTGAATCCTCCTGAGTGGGGTCAGCATAAATAGCCTGGAGATACCCTTTTGCTCCCGGAAGTGATCCTGGCATATACCGGAAATCAGAGTCCCGAAATAGACCAGATCTGACTCGCATAATGGTCATCATAGAGTAGGCGGCGTCCTGCACAGCCATCTCAATAGTAACCCCGAGACCATAGGAGCAGTGAAGAGGCTCGGTGGATCCAGGATAAGATGGAAATATCCTGACAGTGCAGAGATACTGGCTTTGATTAAAGTCTCGGAATTGCTCTTCGACCGTGTACTCAGGATACCAGCGGTATCCAGCCTCAGTCATTACCCTGACCAACTTGGCAGTATGGCCGGGTACATCTAGGCATCGAGTCAGGCGAACCACTTGATTGAGGTCGCGAGTGGCCATCTGAAAGCACAATCATAATGCAAGGGCATTAGAATTTCTAGCAAAATTTCGGCAGCATAACAGCTGTAAATGCTCAAGAAGGATTTTGAGACATTTGACAAAGGATTACACACACACTCATCATCATCATAACAAGGTTCTGAATCCATTCTAACAACATAATGTGGTAGTAGAACTGAACTAGGCTTGTATCCATCAAACTTATAAGGTACTACTGATTAGTAACACGTGATCCTGATAGAGAGAATAGGTCCTAATTCCTTAACCCCTGGTGGAAGAATGGACTGACTCAGATCAGAATGTCATAAGATAAAGGAGTAAAAAGAGCCTTACGTTCCATCCCACAAACAATTCCCCTACATATAACTAAAGAATTTCTAGACTCAACATCGACCAGTTTGGCTTGGAGAACCTATAGGCAGTCCGGCTCTGATGCCAACGCTGTCAGGACCCCGACTCAATGTCACATCGATCTAGCCGGTAACACCTCATATCACTTTGCGGCCTCACGCACGGTATTCCCACGGGTGTCGCCTTACCTTTGCCCGGAACCGTTTGCGCCTTTTGGCTCACGTATATGATAGTGTCGCTAGCATCCATATGATAAGGAGCCCGGGCTGACATGACTAGTCGTAAACCCAAAGTGGCACAGACTTACAGGGACAGGCATCCATGACCTCGAACGTGTCGGTCATCAGCAAGTGAGTCCGGGCTGTAGCACTGGGCTAGCAGGACTCCGGTAAACCGGGCTGTAGCGGGCTAACAGGACTCCGGTACTCAAAGCGTGACATTTCCCCGAAGGGACAGACACAGGAACGAAGAAGGACACATGCCGGCCAGCCTAAGTGTTCCAGAGCAGTAGCAAGCTACCATGGCTCAGCGGTAACACTAGGAGACATTTCCCGGTAAGAGAGGCTACTAAAGATAAACAACTAGATAGTCAGATCCCACACATACCAAGCATTTCAATCATACACACAATATGCTCGATATGTGCAAATACAACGAAGCATCACAACATGACTCTATGACACAAGTACTTTATTTAAGGCTCAGAGAGCCATACATGACATACATAAAGGTACGGGTCTCACGACCCAACATACAAGTCATACAGTCATACAAACCAGCAGCGGCAGTAACTTGTCTGAGTACAGACAACTAGTAAAATAAAAGAGGCTTGGGAAGCCTAGCTATACTACAAGGTCCTTCACAAGCTCAGGGTCACCACCTGGGTCTTTAGCCTACTCGTTGATGTCAACGTCTACATAGAACCCATCAGAAGGGGTTGCAGCGTCTTCTGAAAAATGTAGATTATAGCAACATGAGTACAAAGGTACTCAGCAAGACTTACATTAGACCCTACATACATGCTTAGTATCAAGAAGGGTTGCTGGAGTTATTGCAGCAAGCCAGCTTTGACTCTTGGCTAGACTATCCTACGAGACTCCAACTTGAAATGGTTTTGCGCACACGAGTCCACTACTCACCAATTCAATACACTACCGAGGATCCGCCTCCGTCTTCCTACGGAAGAGCCATCCTCGGCACTCACACTTATCTTGAGGCTTTTAACAGTTTCCATTTACTTGTCTATGAACTGTATAAGCAACCAAGTAGTCCTTTACTGCGGATGCGGCTATTCGAATAGATCATGTTAACCCTGCAGGGGTGTACTTCTTCATACACGCTCTCACCACTTACCGTCGTTTACACGACATGTACTCGGCAACCTTCAAGCGGAAGCCCAACGTGGGTGTCGGCCACGACCTACCTAATCACCTAAGCCTCCAGTCCAGGTTTATCGCCTATCCAGGTTCCATCCGCAGGGAGTCCGGCCGAGGTTTCCCATACGGCCCCGAACGATGTGAACAGGGTTCCCGAGATACCTAACGGGTATTCGGTACACCGTGCCACGTACCTACCGCATCACAGCCCACCCCTACGGTCAGCGCTGTCCACGGCCTCCAGTAGGCTACAAACACCAGAAACTACTTGCAACTCCTGGACGGAGAACTAGGGTGAATAAGAAGCCGAGAGGGTCCATTGGTTTCGGGCCCAATGCATGGTAGTAGCTGATTCTTAAATCACACATACAGATCTCAGTGCTTAAGGTCGGCTTCAATGAAACAACCCACCATGTACTCCTACATGGCCTCTCATCGATACCTTTACCAAATCGTGTTCACCACACCACTCTCATTACCGACATAAACATTTCACTCTAGCCCATCACCCAGATGAACCAGACCTGACACGACTCTAAGAATAGGAGGCATGGCAAGGTAGGAACAACACATACATATGGCTCAAACAACTCCTACACATGCTAGTGGGTTTCATCTAGTTACTGTGGCAATGACAGGTCATGCAGAGGAAATGGGTTCAACTACCGTAGCACACAGCAGTTTGAAACGCGTTGTCTTAATGCAGTAAAAGAGAGCAGGAGCGAGAACATGGGATTGTATCGATATGATCAAATGGTTGGTTGCTTGCCTGATGGTTCGATGCACTGATACGGTTCTTCGTTAGGGTAATCACGGTACTCTTCGGGGACAGAACCTGCCGCAGAGAGCACCGATTCACAAACATTACCAAACAGTATGCAACAATATGATGCATGCATGAGACATGGCAAAATGAGTGTATTGGGCTAATGCAACTAAAACCAGAAGGGTTTGAACAAATTTGAATCAAGGATTCAAATTTCAAATTCAAATATGGCCTTTTAAAGTGCTTTTCCTTGTTCTGCTTAAAACATCAATTTAACTTGTTTGATCATGCATGAAAATAGTACAGATGGATAGATTGGATTTTTCCGATCATTTTTCATATATAATTTGTCCAATTTGGAGTTACAGAATAAAAGTTATGAATTTTTGAAGTTTAAATAATATTCTGGAATTTCCTGATTTAAATTAAATCCAGAAAATCAATTACTGCGTCAGCCTGACGTCAGTGTGACGTCAGCAGGTCAACGGAACTGGTCCAGGTCAAACCTGACAGTGGGTCCCGCATGTCAGGGTGATTATTTTAATTAAAATTTAATTAAAACTAATCATGTTTAATTAACAGGGCTGGGCCCCACCTGTCATTGACTCAGGGGAGTCAACCAGGGCCCACCCGTGGTCAAACCCGGGTCGGCTGCACCGGCGTTTAGCCGCCGGCGAGCCCGACGCGGCGGCGGGAGTGGTTTTGGCCATTTCGGCCACCAAATGGGCCGCGGAGACCACCGGAGTGGAGCTGAGGACAACCCGCAGCTCTTGGCGGAGTCCGTTGGGGTCGGGGTGGCCGGAGTCGACGGCGGCGAGCTCGGCTGCGGCCGCCGGGGTTCGGTCGTGCACGGGAACAGGGTTGGAGCTCGAAGTCGAGCGAAGCGAGGCGCTAGGGATGCTCTACGGGGTCTTGCGAACTCGTTGGACTCGCCGGGGTGACCAAATGGTCACCGGAGTGCGTCGACGGCGAGCTCGGCGACGGTGGAGGTTCGGCCGTGGTGGGGAGGAGGCTACGGTGGGGGAACGAGGGGGAGGAGAGGGGGAAACGGTGGCGTAGCTCACCGCGGTTGCAGTGGGCGTCGAAGCGGGCTCGGGGACGCGCCGGAGACGACGAATTCGACGGCGACGATGGTCGGAGCCCGAAGAGGGGAACGGCGACGTGGCGGCGATGCAGGGCTTCCGGGGAGCTGTGGAGCGGTGGGGAGGAAGAGGGGGTCGTGGCGGAGCTTCTGAGCTAGTCGGGGGAGCGAGGGGTGGCCGGAGATGGCTGCTACGGCGAATGGCGGCGACGGTGGTGCTCGGCCGTGTGAGAGAGAGAGCGAGGGAGAGGAGGGAAGAGTCGGGAGAGAGTGAGAGAGAGCAGGGGGGGATCGGGACGGCCTGCGGGAGTCGTCCACGCGGCCAGGAGCTCGTCGGCAAGCAGGAGGTGGCCGCGCGGCCGTGCGCGTGCGAGCACGCAGCAGCTTCGGGGCGAGGGGAGGAAGACGACGGAGGGCTGCAGTGGTGGGTTGGGCCGGCTGCTGGCTGGGCCGCACAGTGGAGGAGCCCAGGTAAGCTCCTCCTGTTATATATTTTTCTGTTTCTGTTTTTATTTAATATATCTGCAACTTTGTTGAATTTAATAAAATACCTAGGCAACTTCAAAAATCACCAAATCACTCCTGGTCCATAGTTGGATTATTTCCAACATGAAACATTTTAGTTTGGAGGTATTTGAGCATTTAAATATTTTATATAATTTTAAATGCCCAAATTCAAATATTTATGAATTAATTCAAAAACCCTAAGATGGCCTAGGAAAATGTGCACCACTTTTGGCAGAGGTTCTGAACCAAGACAAAAATGATGGGCATTTTAGAAGGGCATTTCAGGTTCATTGAAAATTATTTTAGTAAACCCTAGTTGGTTTCAGAGGGGACTGGGGGTTCTGTCATCCCCATTTCAAGTTTCTGATGAAAGAGTAAACATGATGCAACACTCTAATGCATGACTAGCTAGGGTGTGACAACTGGTTCAGACTTGACCAAGTCCCCAAATGATCTGGTGGCTGTTGCCTATCAAAGGGTGTTCGTTGGTTCGGATACGACCAAGGCCCCCAGTGATATATAAAAACAAATATCAAGGGGTAAACCGGAGGCCGCTTTTAAACAGAACCACTCCGTGTAACCTCGCATGATGAGACAGACAGAGACCCCGCTTCAGCTGAGGCTCCGGTTTAATATATCAAAGATAATATATACATTGTCATGATATGTACATAGATAGAGCCAATGGCTCAAGTATAGTAAGGCCGAAGATGAGCTATATTCCACGGTCTGCCGGTCTCCTCCTCGGATGTACGTGAGTCTTGATGCTCTCGAATATCAATCAGATAATACGACCCGTTGTGCAGATTCTTGCTGACTACGAAAGGTCCCTCCCAAGGTGGGGATAACTTGTGCATATCCGTTTGATCTTGGATGAATCGAAGCACCAAATCTCCTTCTTGAAAAGTTCTGGTTCTAACCCGGC
This sequence comes from Triticum dicoccoides, assembly GCF_002162155.2. NCBI lineage: Eukaryota > Viridiplantae > Streptophyta > Magnoliopsida > Poales > Poaceae > Triticum > Triticum dicoccoides. The sequence continues at coordinate 278,701,189 of NC_041385.1, forward strand.
GACTGTGATAGCGACGAAGATCTTGTTGGTAAATCGCTGAACGGGCAACCGCTATATCACGCTCCTCGTCCAATAGGTCCAAAGCATCTTGTCGTGCTGTCTCATTGTCTACTTCAACATAAGCTGCCACCCGAGGCGAATCGTGCCGGATGTCACTAGGGAGAACTGCCTCTGCTCCATAGACCATGAAAAATGGCGTGTATCCTGTGGACCGGTTTGGCGTAGTATTGATACTCCATAATACAGATGGCAGCTCTTCAACCCAACATCCTGGTGTTCTTTGCAATGGGACCAAAAGCCGGGGTTTGATGCCTCGCAAGATTTCCTGATTAGCTCGTTCTGCTTGTCCATTGGACTGGGGGTGTGCCACTGACGACACATTAAGTCGGATGTGCTCACGTTCACAGAACTCCTTCATAGCGCCCTTGGATAAATTGGTACCATTATCAGTAATGATACTGTGTGGAAAACCAAAACGGAAAATCACCTTCTTGATGAACTGTACCGCTGTTGCTGCATCACACTTGCTGACAGGCTCTTCTTCAACCCACTTGGTAAATTTATCAACTGCCACCAAAAGGTGAGTTTTCTTATCCTTGGATCTTTTAAAAGGTCCAACCATGTCTAGCCCCCAAGTTACAAACGGCCATGTTATTGGGATCATCCTCAATTCCTGAGTCGGCACATGAGCACGCCTTGAAAATTTCTGACATCCATCACACCGTTTAACCAAGTCCTCCGCGTCAGCATGCGCTGTCAACCAGTAGAACCCGTGACGAAACGCCTTTGCAACCAGAGACTTTGAACCGGCGTGGTGCCCACAATCCCCTTCATGGATTTCTCTTAAGATTTCACAGCCTTCCTCAGGAGAAACACAACGTTGAAACGCCCCTGATACACTGCAATGATGTAATTCACCATTGACAATCGTCATAGACTTGGATCGTCGGACTATCTGCCTGGCCAGAATCTCATCCTCTGGCAACTCCCCCCTTGTCATGTACGCAAGATAAGGAACTGTCCAATCCGGAATAACACGCAGGGCTGCCACCAATTGGGACTCTGGATCAGGAATAGCCAAATCCGCTTCACCTGGGAGCTTGACTGACGGATTGTGCAACACATCCAAAAAGACGTTAGGCGGAACCGGTTTATGCTGAGAGCCCAACCGGCTTAAAGCATCCGCCGCTTCATTCTTCCGACGGTCCACATGATCCACTTGATAACCCTTGAAACAACCTGCAATATTATCCACTTCCCGACGGTATGCAGCCATGAGCGGGTCTTTAGAGTCCCAAGTGCCGGACACCTGTTGAGCCACTAGGTCCGAGTCACCAAAACACTTAACCCGGCTTAAATTCATCTCTTTAGCCATCCGCAGACCATGGAGCAAGGCTTCATACTCAGCTGCATTATTAGTACAAGGGAACATTAAGCGGAGAACATAACAGAACTTATCACCTCGTGGGGAAGTTAATACGACTCCAGCCCCCGAGCCTTCCAATTGCCTGGATCCGTCAAAATGAATAGTCCAATATGTGTGATCCGGCTTCTCCTCTGGTGCCTGTAATTCTGTCCAATCATTGATGAAATCAACAAGTGCTTGAGACTTCACTGCCGTCCGAGGCACGCACTTTAGTCCGTGCGCCCCCAGCTCTATAGCCCACTTGGCAATCCGGCCAGTCGCCTCCCGATTCTGTATAATATCACCCAAGGGAGCTGAACTGACCACTGTGATGGGGTGCCCTTGAAAATACTGCTTCAACTTCCGACTGGCCATAAAAACACCATATACCAGCTTCTGCCAATGCGGATACCTTTGCTTGGATTCAATCAGCACCTCACTGATATAATAAACCGGCCGCTCAACTGGATATTCCTTGCCTGCCTCTTTGCGCTCCACCACAATAGCCACGCTAACTGCCCGAGCATTAGCCGCTACGTATAATAATAGTGGCTCCTTGTCGACCGAAGCTGCAAGAACAGGCGGATTGGCTAACTGCCGCTTCAGATCCTCAAATGCCTCGTCAGCACCTGGACTCCAGACGAATTTGTCTGTCTTCCTCAGCATTTGGTACAAAGGGATAGCCTTCTCCCCGAGGAGGCTGATAAACCGGCTCAGCGCAGCGATTCGGCCCGCCAAACGCTGAACATCGTTGATACACTCCGGTTTAGCTAGAGATGTAATAGCCGTAATCTTCTCCGGATTAGCCTCAATTCCTCTGTTAGACACCAAGAAACCCAGTAACTTGCCTGCTGGAACACCAAAAACACACTTAGCCGGATTAAGCATCATCCTGTAAGCTCGCAAGTTGTCAAAGGTCTCCTTCAAATCATCCACCAGTGTCTCCTTCTGCCTTGATTTTACTACAATATCATCCACATATGCGTGCACATTGCGGCCGATCTGCTCATGCAGGCAATTCTGTACACACCGTTGATAGGTGGCTTGGGCACTCTTGAGCCCGAAGGGCATAGATACATAGCAGAAGGCTCCAAAGGGAGTGATGAATGCTGTTTTGTCCTGGTCCTTAACCGCCATCTTGATCTGATGATATCCAGAGTATGCATCCAAAAAACTCAAACGCTCACAACCCGCCGTGGCATCAATGATCTGATCAATACGGGGGAGGGCAAAAGGGTCTGCCGGACAGGCTTTGTTAAGATCTGTGTAATCCACACACATACGCCAAGTGCCATTTTTCTTAAGAACCAGCACCGGATTAGCAAGCCACTCTGGATGGAACACCTCAATAATAAACCCAGCTGCTAAAAGCCTGGCCACTTCCTCTCCAATGGCCTTGCGTCTTTCTTCGTTAAACCGGTGGAGGAACTGTTTCACCGGTTTATACTTAGGATCCACATTAAGAGTGTGCTCAGCGAGTTCCCTCGGTACACCTGGCATTTCAGACGACTTCCATGCAAAAATGTCCCGATTCTCACGGATGAACTCGATGAGCGCGCTTTCCTATTTGGGATCTAGGTTGGCACTGATAGTGAACTGCTTGGACGAATCGCCGGGCACGAAGTCAACAAGCTTGGTCTCAGCTGCCGATTTGAACTTCAGATCTGAATCATGCTCTGTAGTTGGCTTCTTTAAAGGGGTCATATCTGCCGGATCAACATTGTCCTTATAATACTTCAACTCCTCTATGGCACAGACTGACTCTGCATAAGCCGCATCACCTTCCTCACATTCCAAAGCGACCCTACGGCTCCCATGAACCGTTATGGTCCCCTTGTAACCCGGCATCTTGAGCTGCAAGTAGATATAACAAGGCCGCGCCGTGAACTTGGCGTAAGCCGGCCGGCCAAACAAGGCGTGATACGGGCTCCGGATCTTCACCACCTCAAATGTTAGTTTTTCCGACCGGGAGTCATGCTCGTCCCCAAAGGCCACATCTAGGGCTATCTTACCAACAGGATATGCAGATTTGCCTGGCACAACACCATGGAATACCGTATTCGACGGTCTGAGATCCTTGTCTGTTAGTCCCATGCGCCAGAATGTCTCATAGTATAGTATGTTAATGCTGCTTCCTCCATCCATGAGTACCTTGGTGAATTTATAACCCCCCACCTGAGGGTCTACCACTAATGCTAGCTGGCCCGGGTTATCAACCCGGGGCGGGTGATCCTCTCTGCTCCACACGATAGGCTGCTCCGACCAGCGCAAGTAACGTGGTAAGGCCGGTTCAACAGAATTCACTGCTCGCTTGTGGAGTTTTCGGTCGCGCTTATCCAAACTAGTTGTGAACACATGATATTGCCCATTGTTCAACTGTTTTGGCTGGCTCTGATAACCCGACTGCTGCTGCTGCTGCTGGCTGTTCTGATTATTCTGGTGATTGTGACCGCCCTGATTGCGACCTAAACCGGAAGCTCCATCGTGATCCGGCCCGTGGAAACCGGATCCTGAACCGCCACCTGACCCGTGATCATACTGGAAAGCATTAGAGTTTTTGAACTCCTGCATGATATAACAATCTTTCCAAAGATGGTTAGCCGGCGCCTCTTTTGTCCCGTGCTTCGGGCAAGGCTGATTCAACAAATAGTTCAAACGACTCGCGTTAGGATTGGGAGCCCCGTTACGATTTGCCGCTTTACCTCTGCGCCGCTGCCCCCTGTCCTGTGCGTTGGTGTTGGCCACAAAGTCCATGCTGCCGTCCGCTTTGCGCTTGCCTCCGTTTCCATGACCCGCTAGTTTGTTCTACTGCTGTTTGGAGTTGCTATTCTTCTTTCCCTTCCCTGCTTCATCATCATTAAGCTCGGGATCCTTGGTACTGTCCGAATCGGCATACTTCACTAAAGCAGCCATGAGGGTTCCCATGTCATTACAGAACCACTTCATGCGTCCCAATTTCAATTTTAGAGGCTCAAACCGGCAGTTGCCTTCCAGAGTTAAGACCGCAGAGTCAGCATTAATCCTGTCAGACGAGTGCAAAATTTCCGAAACGCGGCGCACCCAATGGGTCGTTGATTCTCCTTCTTCCTGGACACAAGCCGCCAGGTCTACTATGGACTTGGGCTGCTTACATGTATCCTTGAAATTCTGTATAAACCGGGCCCGCAACTGGGCCCATGAGCTGATAGAGTTGGGCGGTAGGCTCTTTAACCAAGTACGAGCCGTGCCCTCAAGCATCATGGTGAAATATTTTGCACATGCGGCCTCATCCACGTCCAGCATTTCCATGGCCATCTCATAACTCTCTATCCATGCTTTAGGGGGTAAATCAGCGGTATAATTCGGCACCTTGCGTGAACCCTTGAAATCTTTGGGCAGGCGCACATTACATAAAGCAGGGACCAAGCAAGGCACTCCCAGAGCGGATGTGATTCCTGGTCCAGCAAAGGTGGCAGAACGAACCGGTGTAAGTTGGCCTGCATTATCCTGTGCTGCTAACTCGGCCTCCCTTTGTGCCCGGGCCCGGTTCACCGCATCGACAACACCACCTGCCGGGTCATCACCACGGGCCGCTTCACGGCCTTGCGCATTGCTCGATATGGCCGGTTCATCTATGCGCCTGCTATAGCTCCGGCTCGGACGGGGCGTAGAATGAATCTGATCACGGCTGTATGAGTATGCCTCCTGCTGAATCAGCGCGGTCCGGAGAAGCTCCTTAACCCGGTGCATCTCTACTGCTTGCGGAGAATCCCCTTCGACTGGGATGGCCTCTAACCGTGCTGCGGCCGCAACAAGGTTATCCATAGGATTCGAATAATGACCCGGGGGTGTCTGGACCGGCGGCGGAACCACAATATTTTGATGAGGGGGTTCCATCAAGCGAGGTTGGACCGTCGCTCCTGGCCCTGGCGCCTCAATCCGGTTTGTCTCCTGGTACTGCGGTGGATTACTGGGTCCAGCTCCTGGAGTGTGAAAGAGATTTCGGGGGTCAAACCCTAACGGCAGGCGTGATCTGTGCTTCCGCTTCAAAACCTCCTGTGATGCATTCTGGTCAAGCATGAGTTTATAGGCCTGTGCGTCCAAAGCGGCCCGCTCTGCAGCCATCCGGTCTTTTTCCGCTGCCAGATCCGCTTTGGCTTGCACGATCTGCTCTTTCACCTTCGCAATTTCTGCATTATGAGCCTCTTGATCTGCCGGATCATCCTCTGCCATAAGCGTGGCTAGTGCGTCAAACAGATCAGACAGAACTTGAACCGGCGGGCGCACAAGGCCACCTGCCCCTGCTGCCGCTGCCGCTGCGGATCCGGAGAGCATTGCTGCGGCAGCCGAGGAATAATTCGCCGCCTGGGTGCCAGCCATGAATATTCCAACCCGGTTGATCTGGCCTGGGGGGTCCGGAATACTGTCGCCATTGGAACAACCCCTCACCTGATCGTCTTGTATCCGGTATAGCGACTCGGTCTCTCCGGTCGAAGACTCGTCGCCGGAATAGACGACGGTCTCGCTACCGTGCTCTGATTTGTCCTCACGCTCTCCTCCGTAGATGACTCCAACGAAGGCACGCTTCATGGCTGGTTTAATCTGGGTAGATCTCGCACGCTGAGCCGTCTCGACGGGGTCGGTGTAGATGTCCGGCTCAGGCCCAGGCTCACCGATCTTGCCGATGAAGACGTGTATGCTGCCAAAGGGGACCCGGTACCCATACTCGATCGAATCGGCCTCGGGACCCCATCCTGCATCATCGATGTAGATCTTGCCCCGACGACTCTTGGTCATCCGGCCCACAACATAGCCTTCGAGTCCCTTGAGCTTGCCCTCCAAGATCGTCAAACTATCGTGCGATAGCCCCACGGTGGGCGCCAACTGTCGTGGATTTGTCACGGCAGGTGTCCTAGCGAAAGGACTTAGTCGTGGAGCCATCGCTACGAGTTTACTTGAAGGGGTTAAAGCGGACACAAAGACACGAGGGTTTTATACTAGTTCGGCCCCTTCGATGAAGGTAACAGCCTACGTCTAGTTGTGGTGGAATTGATATGATCTCGATGGCTAGGGAGCAAACAAGCTTCGCCTAGGCTCGAGTTGTTGTTGTCTATCTTGAACCGCCGTCGGGTCATCCCCTTATATACACGGGTGACGCCCGTCGGTCCATAGAGTCCCAGCCGGTTCATATTCGTATCCCGGTCGGTATCTCTCTATTCCTAACTTACAGTACAAGTTATACATCAGGTCTGTTTACAGCTACAGATTCTAGACCGACTATAGGCCTTGGGCCTTCACCTGCTTATACCACTATGAAGTTAACCCGGCCCAAGTAGGCCGGTTTACGCCCAGTGGTAATATCCCCAACATATGGGTTATCATCAAATTCGCATTCATGAACAAGATATTCCCAAGACAACATTCAGAACAAGCTATGGTTCTTATGAATATACTGTCATGTCTTTCGGCCTTGTCAATGCTCCTCCAACATTCTCTTGCATGATGAACTTCATATTCAACCCCTACACCAATGAATTCGTTCTAGTGTATCTCGATGATATTTTGGTCTTCTCCAAGAATAAGAAGGATCATGCCAAACATTTGCGATTGGTGCTCGACAAGCTCAAAGAGTATCAATTCTATGCAAAGTTTTCCAAATGTGAATTCTGGCTTGATGAAGTTATTTACCTTGGTCACATCATCTCCGCCAAGGGCATCGCTGTTAATCCCGAGAAGGTGTCTGCAATTGTGAATTGGGAACCTCCTTAGAATGTCAAGCAGCTCTGCAGTTTCCTTGGTCTTGCAAGCTATTGCCGAAGCATGTCAAGTATGTTTGGACTCCTGAGTGTGACGTTGCTTTCAACACCCTCAAAGAGAAGCTTGTCTCAGCTCCTGTCTTAACTCCTCCTAATGAATCCAAGCTATTCGAAGTTTTCTGTGATGCTTCTCTTCAAGGTCTCGGTGCTGTGTTAATGCAAGAGAAGAAAGTTTTGGTCTATACCTCTCGTTAGTTGAAGCCCAACGAAAAGAACTACCCCACTCATGATCTTAAGTTGGCGGCAGTTGTCCATGCATTAATAACATGGAGACATTTCTTGTTGGGAAGGAAAGTGGACATATTCACCGATCACAAGAGCCTCAAGTATATCTTCACTCAACCCAACCTCAACCTCAGGCAAACTCGATGGGTCGAAATGATTCAAGAGCACAATCCAAGCATTGAATATACTCCTGGCAAGGCGAATGTGATTGCAGATGGTTTGAGCAGAAAGGCCAATTGCAACAGCTTAATCCTCAAGACCTTCCAACCGGATCTTTGTGAAGCTTTCCGCAAACTGAATCTTCAAGTTGTTCCTCAAGGCTTTCTTGCCAACCTCCTAGTCTCTCCTACTTTGTAAGTTCAAATTCGTGAGGCACAACTCCTGGATACCATGGTGAAGAAGGTGAAACGTGGTATCGATAAGGGCATTTCCAAATACAAGTGCTATCGCTCGGATGACAAGATACTCTTTTCTTCGAGGATCAAATTGTGGTTCCTAAAGGCGATCTGAGAAAAGTCATCATGAAAAAGGCACACAATTCCCTTCTATCCATTCATCCTGGAAGTACGAAGATGCACCATGACCTCAAGCAGTCGTATTTGTGGAGTCGAATGAAGCGAAAAATTGCTCAATTCGTGAATGAATGTGATGTCTGCCGAAGGGTGAAAGCAGAACATTGAGATGGACTTCACGATTGGATTTCCTAAGTCCAAGCGTGGGAATGATGCTATTTTCGTTGTCATCGACAAGCTTACAAAAGTGGCTCATTTCCTTCCAATCAAAGAATCTATCACAGCAGCTCAGCTGGCAGAGTTATACACCTCCAGAATTGTCTCCTTGCACAGTATTCTGCAATTGATCTCTTCAGACCGTGAAAGCATTTTCATCTCTAAGTTCTGGGACTCCTTCCAGAAGGCCATGGGCACCAACATTCGTTTCAGCACAACTTTCCATCCTCAAACTAGTGGCCAAGTCGAGCGAGTCAATCAAATCCTTGAAGATATGATCAGGGCTTGAGTCATCTCTTTCGGTATGAAGTGGGAAGATTGTCTTCCATATGCCGAGTTCTCCTACAACAACAGCTTCCAAGCGAGTTCGGGCAAGGCCCCATTCGAAATTCTATATGGCAGAAAGGGCCGTACTCCTCTCAATTGGTCCGAGACTGGTGAACGCCAACTTCTTGGCAATGACTTGATCACAGAAGATGAAGAAATGTGTAAAGTCATCCATGAAAATCTCAAAGCCGCGCAATCGCGCCAGAAGAGTTACTATGATAGCAAGCACCGTGATTTGTCTTTCGAGATCGGAGACCATGTCTACCTCCGCGTCTCTCCAATGAAAGGCACTCGTCGCTTTGGTATCAAAGGGAAGCTTGCCCTTAGATAGGTGGGTCCCTTCAAGATCATTGGCAAAAGAGGCGATCTCGCCTATCAACTTGAGCTCCCCCCCAACTTCGCGAATGTGCATGATGTGTTTCACGTGTCACAGCTTCGCAAGTGCTTCAAGACTCCTGAGCGCACTATCAACTTTGAAGAGATTGACCTCCAAGAAGATCTTTCTTATCATGAGCACCCCGTTGCTATTCTTGAAGAAACCGAGCGCAAGACTCGCAACAAGTTAATCAAATTCCTGAAAGTGAAGTGGTCACACCATTCCGACCGAGAAGCCACCTGGGAGCGTGAGGATCACCGCCGTTCTGAATATCCGGAGTTCTTTCAGTCCTAGATCTCGGGGTGAGATCCTCTTGTAGTGGTGGAGTGCTGTAACACCCCGGATGTAACTTTCCATATTTGTAACTCAAACTCTTGCCATTTTCGGCTATGTGTTACGATATTCCCTCCGTGGTTGGGGTTTTGTCTTTCGTTTTGCATTTTGTTCATGTCATGCATCTCATATCATGTCATCATGTGCATCTCATTTGCATACGTGTTCGTCTCATGCATCTGAGCTTTTTCCCCGTTGTCCATGTCGCAATCCGACACTCCCACATGCACCGGCGCACCCCCCCTCTTGTCTCTTTTCATGAGCGGGTGTTAAACGCTCTCGGAATGGACCGAGTCTTGCCAAGTGGCCTCGGTACACCACCGGTAGACCACCTGTCAAATTTCGTTCCATTTGGAGGCCGTTTGATGCTCCAACGGTTAACCGGGTAACCGCAAAGGCCTCTTGTGTGTTGCAGCCCAACACCCTTCCAAAGCAGCCCATAACCCATCTGAACCCCCTCCATGCTCTCATTCGTTGTATCATGATTGTGTGGGCAAAAACCACTCCTCATTTGGAGTCTCCTAGCTCCCTCTACCTATAAATATGTGCATTCCCCTGGATTTTTCGCGCAGTCCAACCCTAGCTGCGCCCCTCTCCGCCGCCGGACACGTCCGCGCTGCCGCCCGCGGCAAACCGGAGCCCGCCACATGGCGCGCCACCGCCTCCCACCGCCGAAGCCCGCCGAGGCCGAGGCCGGCCCCCGCGGCCCGCACCGCGCCGCGCCGCACCCGTCCTCCGCCTCCTCCCGCCTCGACGCCCGCGTACGCCGCCATGCTCCGGCACGCCTCCTCACCGGCGCTCCACCGCGCAGCCGTCGCCGGTCGACACTAGCGCCCGCCACCCCCGGTCGCCACCCGCCGCGGCCGCCGCCCCCGGTCGCCGCCCACGCGCCGCCCGGCCCCGTCGCCACCCCCGTCGGCCTCGTCCCTCCGGCCATCTCCCTCCTCTCCAACTCCGGCGAGCTCCCTGGTCATCCTCGAACCACGTGCTCCAGATCTGGATCCAGATCCAAGGTTGACCCCGAAAATTCCACCGTCCCTTTTTCTGTCATATTTTTGTGCCCATTTGACCTATCATAACTCCATGATCGTAGCTCCGTTTCATGCCCATGATATATCAAAATGTTCATCATGAGATGCTCTTCATTTTGTTCCATTGTTGCATGCTTGTTTGAGTTCATCTTGATGCCTGAATCATCGTTGCAAGAGTGCTATGTGATGTTTACTGCTGTTACTCATCAGATTATGATGTTTTGTCATTTTTGTTGCATTTGATGTGTGCATCCTATGAGCCTGAGCTCTACATGTGTTTTGATCTATGTCATGCCATCTTTACAGAGTTGCTTACCATGTATTTTTGTGATCAATGTGGTGGCTATCACAAGCATGCAAACTAGGCTTTGTGATGTTGCTGATTTCAGTCCCTGTTCTGCTATTATTTTGATGCCATGTAAACTTGATGCTACAGTGGGATCCATGCTTATTTTGAGATACTTCAGTAAGGATGTTTTGATCATGTGGTTAGGCTCTATCCATAAATACCCCTGCTTGCAATTATGGAGTAATCTAGCATGTCATTTTCTTGCTGTACTTTTGCTATAAAATGTTCCTGGCAGAATGTTAACATGCTATTCAATTTTGCCATGGTTGTTGTTAGTGATCCAAGCATGCTATGAACTTGCTCTTGCAATGGTTAGCTTCGTGAACATGTCATCTTGATGTTGGTATGCTTGTTTTGTCACGAAATGCTTTGTGATGAGTGAATCGAGCTCGCAAAGATGCCTTCATGATTTTGTTAATGCCATGCTCTGTTTTCTGCCAAGTCTGAATCTGTTAACGAAAATTGCTATGTTTACATGGGTGCCATCATATCTTATGATCCTTTTTGGCTCATGATCAATAAGGGACTTTTGTTTTATGCATTTAGTAGATTCATGCCATGCCTTGTTTTGCTATGTTGTGTTCCTATAGCATGTTCATTGCTTACTCTAAACATCGCTACCTGATGCTGTTTATGCCATGTTCAGTGTTTTCACAAAGTCTGTGAAGGTGATATCTTTTGCACTTTTGCCATGCTTGTTTGAACCTGTTATTGTGTGATCTAGCCGTAGCTCAGTGTTCATATTTTGTCAAGCATCTCTTGTAGATCACTGCCATGTGCTTCGTTGCTATGTTGGAGTAGAGTAGCTTAGTTTCTTGTTCCATGCTAAGTAGCATCGTGCTGTTAATCGCAGAAATGTGTCATTCTTGTTTTGCTTGCCTTTTGCAAACCGTGCATCCGTTTCCGGTGATCTTTATATCGATTTCAAACGAAATCACCTCATCTTTACAGAGGCATGCTTGGTTTGCCAAGTTGATTCCTTGATCATTCTTTCCCTTTCGGAGCACGCCTATGCATTGCATATCATATCTTGCATATCATGCCATGTATGGCATCATGTTGCTTGTGCATTGCACCGTGATTGATTGTTGTTCCATTGCTTGTGTTCTTACCTTGGGTAGAGACAGCAGATGAGTACGTGAACGAGGAACCTATTGAGTATGCTAACGAGGATCAAGCTTTCGACAACTCTGAGAAGTTTGCAGGCAAGATGACCATACCCTCGATATCACTTCTATTTTTGCTTTGCTAGTTGATCGCTCTATCGCTATGGTTTCACTACCTACCATTTGTTTATCATGCCTCCAATATTGCCATGTCAAGCCTCTAACCATCCTTTCCTAGTAAACAGTTGTTTGGCTATGTCGCCGCTTTTGCTCAGCCCCTCTTATAGCGTTGCTAGTTGCAGGTGAAGATGAAGTTTGTTCCTGGTTGGAACATGGATATTCTGGGATATCACAATACATCTTATTTAGTTAATGCACCTATATACTTGGTAAAGGGTGGAAGGCTCGGCCTTATGCCTGGTGTTTTGTTCCACTCTTGCCGCCCTAGTTTCCGTCATACTGGTGTTATGTTCCTTGATTTTGCGTTCCTTATGTGGTTGGGTGATTTATGGGACCCACTTGACAATTCGCTTTGAATAAAACTCCTCCAGTAAGGCCCAACCTTGGTTTTACCATTTGCCACCTAAGCCTTTTTCCCTTGGGTTTTCGCGAGCCCGAGGGTCATCTATATTTACCCCCCGGGCTAGTGCTCCTCTGAGTGCTGGTGCAAACTAGAGCCCTTTGCAGCGCCCCCTCAAGGAAACTTGAGGTCTGGTTTTAGTTGTACGGATTGCTCATCCGTTGTGCCCTGAGAATGAGATATGAGCAGCTCCTATCGGGATTTGTCGGCACAGTCGGGTGGTCTTGCTGGTCTTGTTTTACCATTGTCGAAATGTCTTGTAAACCGGAATTCCGAGACTGATCGGGTCTTCCTGGGAGAATGAATATCCTTCGTTGACCATGAGAGCTTGTGATGGGCTAAGTTGGGACACCCCTGTAGGGTATAAACTTTCGAGAGCCGTGCCCGCGGTTATGTGGCAGATGGTAATTTGTTAATGTCTGGTTGTAGAGAACTTGACAGTTGACTTAATTATAATGCATCAACCATGTGTGTAGCCGTGATGGTCTCTTTTTGGCGGAGTCCAGGAAGTGAACACGGTTTGGGTTATGTATGAACGTAAGTAGTTTTAGGATCACTTCTTGATCACTTCTAGCTTCTCGACCGATGCGTTGCTTCTCTTCTCGCTCTCACTTGCGTATGTTAGACACCATATATGCTTAGTGCTTGCTGCAGCTCCACCACCTTAACCTTTTCCTACCCTTGAGCTTAAATAGTCTTGATCTTGCGGGTGTGAGATTGCTGAGTCCTCGTGGCTCACAGATTCTACCAAAACAGATGCAGGTGCCGAGGATACCAGTGCAAGTGGCGCAACCGAGATCAAGTGGGAGTTCGACGAGGACCTTGGTCGTTACTATGTTTCGTTTCCTGATGATCAGTAGTGGAGCCCAGTTGGGACGATCAGGGATCTAGCATTTGGGTTATCTTCTTTTCATTTGGATTTGACCGTAGTCGGTCTATGAGTGTATTTTGAATGATGTATGAATTTATTTATGTATTGTGTGAAGTGGCGATTGTAAGCCAACTCTCTTTATCCCATTCTTGTTCATTACATGGGATTGTGTGAAGATGACCCTTCTTGCAACAAAACCTACAATGCGGTTATGCCTCTATGTCGTGCCTCGACACGTGAGAGATATAGCCGTATCGTGGGAGTTACACCTATGCATAGTGTCGGGGATATACCCCGCGGCATGACCCGGCCAGAGTTATGACCCGACCGGACTTGGCTATTCACCAGAAGACCCGGCTGGAGTTAGGCGACTCACTGGCGATCTGCCCGGACATGGCGGTTTACATATAACCCGCCTGGACATTGTGACTCACTGGAGACCCGGCGGGCGGGTCAAACGAACGACAAGGCCCAAGGCCTAGTAGGCCGGTTCGTGTAATGGTGGGCCGACTTAAGAATAAAGGTGTAAGGAGTATTTCCCTTATAAGGAATCAAGACCCAAACTTGTATCCGGCTTGTAGTAGAAGATAGGCTAGTCCTAGTCCTACTAGGACTCCACATGTAACCTGCCCCTCTAACTTATATAAAGAGGGGCAGGGCTCCCCAAAGAGGAGGAAGGAACAAGAAATAATATCTAGGGCTAGATAGAAAGAGGAGAGCCGGCTTACCGGCGACTCCCTCATGAGCATAATGAGACCTAGCCTCAAACAACATGTAGGGCTATTCCGGATGATGTTTCCCGGGGCCCGAAGTTGTCTAAATCCTTGTCTTGCATGTTGCGTCTCTCGTCCCGATCAACCCCTCTCAAGCTACCACATAAATGTGTTGGCCTCGTGACTAAGTCCTGACACTAAGGACATCTCTCGTGTTAATTCCACGATAGTTGGCGCCCATCGTGGGGCCCGTGTACAGTGGTGTTGAGTTCTTGAAGGGCGCTATCCCAGGGATCGAGAAGCTCCGCCCAGTTTATTGAAGAAGTTCCGATCAACTTGTCAGAGAGTTCCAGCTGGCTCACCGAAAAAGTTCCGACCGCCTTGACGAAAGGTTCCGTCTAAATCGCCAAAGAAGTTCCGACCGCCTCGGTGAAAGGTTCCGTCTGAATCGGCAAAAAGTTCCGACCGCCTCGACGAAAGGTTCCGTCTAAATCGGCGAAAGGTTCCGACCGCCTCGATGAAAGGTTCCGTCTGAATCGGCAAAAAGTCCCGACCGCCTCGACGAAAGGTTCCGTCTGAATCGGCGAAAGTTTCCAACCGCCTGGACGAAAGGTTCCGTCCGAATCACCAAATAGTTCCAATCGCCTCGATGAAAAGTTTGGTCCGAATCACCGAAGGGTTCCAGCCGAATCGCCGAAAGGTTCCGTCCGAGTCATCGAAGAGTTCCGACTTAGGCTACAGAAAAGTTCCGGAGTATAAAAAAGTTCCGGCCGGATTATCAAGACGTTCCGGTTCAAAAGTTCTGGATTATCAAAAGTTTCGGCCAGATTATCAAGAAGTTCTGGTTTCAAAGTTCCGGATTATCAAAAGTTCCGGCCGGATTATCAAGAGGTTCCGGTAAAAAAGTTCCGGGTTATCAAAGGTTCCCGCCGGATTATCAAGAAGTTCTGTTTCCAAAAATCCGGCTCAAAAAGTGCCGGCCGGGTTATGTGGAGAGCTCAGGCACTAGAAGACACAGAACCAATTGACTCTTTTGTCAAAAAAACAAAACCAGCACTATGCATTTTCAGGTGCCAGCATGCGGCAAAAAATACCAGGTGATATCCATCCAGTTTACTTTTATCAATATTTATTAATTTTTTTGAAAACAATTACTCTGCCTATAGTGTTGTTATATACAGCCATCGCCCCTGCGGTCCGGTTTACGTCAACGCGGCGACCGACTCGCCCGTCAGCATCACCTTACAACGCCACAGAGGACTCGCCCGTCCGCCCTCGCGGCCGGTTCACGCGTCCTCACCGGCTTACAATGTGGATGACAACTTGCTCATCCGCACCGGCTTACAAACGCCATGGCCGGTTTATCTGTTTGTTCCCGCGACCGATTCACCCATAAGGGATTTCAGTTTCACCTAGGGATCATCAATTTCATGGCGGATTATTTTCGGCCTAAACAAATCAGGTGATATCCATCCAAGTTTGTTTTATTATCACATGTTGTTTTTGTCAAAGAACAAGTTTATCTTTGCCTTGGTCTGCAATATTGTTTATGCAGGGCAGTTATTTATGACAAAAAGTGATATTATACCGCGGAGGTGGAGACACGCCAACATCTTTTGACACAGGTGGTCGTCTTTACTCAACGGACTCCCGCACCGGCTTACAACGCCTAGGCCGTCTCTCGCGACCGCGCCGGCTTACAACGCCGTGGCCGTCTCTCACGACCGCGCCGGCTTACAACGCATTGGCCGTCTCTTATGACCACGCCGGCTTACAACAAGGAGGACAACTTACCCGCCCGCACCGGTTTACAGCACCACAGTTGATTCATCTGTCTAAGCCGCCTTTGATGTTGCAGTCGTTTTTACGGTCCGTCTCTCGCGGCCTGGTCTACATCAACACACCGGGTCGCATTTTTTTGGATGAGCTGTTTATTGAGTATGAGCAAGTCACTACTTGGGAAGCCCGGTTTCTCTTCCAACAAATTGGAGGCAAATTATCATATATTATCAACCGCCGTCTACACTGGATGGTTCAATGGATAGGTGCACAAGTCACCGGCACTATGGTTTGGTTAACTTCAAACAGCCAGTTGGAACGAACCATTGGCCGAGTTGGTGACACGATTCATACGGGATCATTTATAACCCGCCGCAATCACCTCAACCTTCTGTGGATAATCACTAGCCTAGCATATCATGTGAAATCCATCCAATATATTTTATATTACATATTATTTTCTTCAAAGCAGCAATTACTTTGGTTTGTAAGATTGTCCCATGCAGGATTCAAACCGGTTTATATCACGGTTAATTATGGAGAATCTTAAGCCAACTCCTCAACTCGTCTTGAGACTCGGGGGCTACAATGATATGACTCGGCAAAATAAGGACCCTGGTTTAAAATCCGGTTCAAGAGACATCTTTCTCCCACAAAGCACTGAATCTCTTAAATCCGGTTCAGAAGCCGGCCCAGGGTGAATTTATCCCTCATAAATTTTTGAAGCTCTCAAATCCGGTTCAAAATCCGGCTCAAGGTAAATTTGTCCCTCACAATTTTTTTAAAAAAGCTTTCAAATCCGGTTTAAAGTTCCGGTTCAAAAAGCATTAATCTCTGGCAAGTTCGAGTCCTCAGAAAAATTAAAGGTTGCCAAAAGAACTTGCTGCCATGATGCGCGGTTCAAACTTGGGGATCCTGCCTTACGGCTTATCTTATTATGATCACTTGGGGGCTTCCTGTTCAAACATAGGTCGTATTCGAACCAAAGAGAACATAGCTGTCGATACCCTCTTGATCGGCGTACTGCCAAACCCACTAGGGGGCTTCTTGATCATATCTGAATCATAGCTTAACCCCTTTGGGTCTGACGTGGGTCGTATTTGAACCAGCGTCATTAAACAACTCTTATGGTCACTTGGGGGCTTCCTGTTCAAACATAGGTCGTATTCGAACCAAAGAGAACATAGCTGTCGATACCCACTTGATCGGCATCGCCAAAGCCACTGGGGGCTATATGATCGTATTCGAATCTTAGCTTAACCCCTTTGGAACGGTTTACTAATTGTATCCGAATCAGAAGCCTCAAAAAGTTTTATTCTATCTCGTCTAAAGTTTATTGCAGCCACAATTACTTAACTTGAGACCTTTTGGGGATTATATCTCAAATGTATATAAGTGTTTTATGATTAACCCGGCTTGACTTTTGACTATAAGTCGCCAGCTTATGACAACCATCATTTATATGGAAGCATTGGCTTCTAAGGATTGGGTTATCACCCTTATTACACAGGTCAGGTAAACCGGCAGTACAAATTCAATATCACAGTGGTCATTTGGGGGTTTCCTGTTCAAACATAGGTCCTATTCGAACCAAAGATAACATAGCTGTCGATACCCACTTTGATCGGCAACACCAACACCACTGGGGGCTATATGATCGTATTCGAATCTTAGCTTAAACCCTTTTGGAACGGTTTACTGATCGTATTCGAATCAGAAGCCTCAAAATTTTTATCTATTTTTATATAATCGCAAGCATTTGATTTGTCACAAATATCATATGTGCCGGCTCTTACAGAGTTGAGTTATCAACTTCACTGTCCAGGTCACATAAGCCGGCGGTATCATTCAAAGGATCATAGGGATCATGTGATCTACCTGTGTGCAGGATAAGACTACATTTGGGTGTTTACCTGCCCTAGTTTTTGATGTTAAGTCGCCAGGGTATATGTTGTTTAAACTCTTTGCAGGATTTGCAGAAATATGACATATAAATGATTCAGTTCAAGCTCATTACCAAAGTTCATGCTTCAAAATGATGATCCGTTCTGGATTTTTCTCAAAGGCTATAAGCCGTAGGGTTACAAAAATTATGGCTTACAATGGAGGCGTATTAACTCGCCATCGGCCAAGAGCCGCCAAGTCTTTAAAATCCGGATTTACTTGTCAACCGATGAGGTGTTCAAACCTTTAATAGCCAAACTGGCTGGATTTTCATGATGACATTGATGATTGAGGTTTTCATACCGGATTATATTATTCAAATCTCGAATAGCCAACATGGCTGAATTTCTAGTGTGATTATCAATAACCAGTGCCATGATTGAGGTTTTCAAAGTTGCTTTAGCGCAACGGCTATTATTTTTATCAATGGATATGATTTATTCTACAATGGAAGGAATAGTCCCGAGTCGCTGTAGGCTTACGACCCGGCACTTGGGGGCTATATTACTCAGATTGGGATTATATCAAATATGCAAGTCCCATGTCACTGCCAGCATGCACCATGGCACTTGGGGGCTAATGTAAAGTCATTTTTTGATCAACTTATTGAAGACCCGACTCATTCCATTGTAATGAGCCGGCCCTTGGAGGCTACCAATTGCTCCTGTCAAAAATTCAAGGTACACAAGCATTAATCCATTATATTGAACAGTCCACTATTTAGTTGGTGGAGTACAAAGCTCTTAACCTTGTGGACGTGGGTTCAAGCCCCATGGTGGAGACTATATTATATGGTGTTATTATCAATTATATACAAAGTCCCAGCTTAGTATTATCTTACTAAGCCGGCCCTTGGGGGCTACACATTGTTGTTCAAATTTACATGGTTATATCTACAAAGTCCCGGCTCATTATTTGCATAATGACCCGACCCTTGGGGGCTACACTGGTTGAAGTTTTCATGAACATAAAGCAATTACAAGTCCCAGGTTGCTGCAAGCATGACAACCCATCCCTTGGGGGCTACATGTGTAGAATATTCAGTTTATATGATGGAGAGGAATAAACCGGATTTCTTCAAAGTTGCAACATTTATTGGAGAAAGTCTTAAACCATCACTTTGTTCTGCTCAAGACTTGGGGGCTATAGGTAATATGGATATAAGGGAGAAAAAAATCTTCAAACTATCAGTTTTTTAGGAGGATCAATTACATAAATCGGTGTCAACAACAATTATGACCCGACATCGTCTGTTTTATAATCAGGCAGTTTTTGGTAATGATAAACCGGCAAGTTTTACATCTTCAAGCCGGCTGACTATCAGATGAGTATTTGAAGACCAAAATTATTTAACCCAGCGCCTTGGAAGCCGACTCAAGTGGATTATTCTTCACAAAATTTTTCTGTGAGAAACCAACATCAGCAAATTGAGTATGAAGCTAGCTTATTTGACCTGGATTTTCTAGATGAAGGAAATGACAATTGGGCTTAAGGATAATCAGGTCCTGTCTCAGGAGAATATTTAACCCGGAGCGCAAGGAATTAAGGATGATCAGGTGCCGGCTTACAAGAATTTTTAACCCGGAGCACAACCTGTCAAAGTTGTTCTAGTGTTTATTTTGTAGGATCAGTTTAACATGGATAAATCCAAATTAAATTGGGGGCTAATGTCGGGGATATACCCCGCAGTATGACCCGGCCAGAGTTATGACCCTGCCGGACTTGGCGATTCACCAGAAGACCCGACTGGAGTTAGGCGACTCACTGGCGATCTGCCCGAACATGGCAGTTTACATATAACCCGCCTGGACATTGTGACTCACTGGAGACCCGTCGGGCGGGTCAAACGGACGACAAGGCCCAAGGCCCAGTAGGCCGGTTTGTGTAATGGTGGGCCGACTTAAGAATAAAGGTGTAAGGAGTATTTCCCTTACAAGGAATCAAGACCCAAACTTGTATCCGGCTTGTAGTAGAAGATAGGCTAGTCCTAGTCCTACTAGGACTCCACATGTAACCCGCCCCTCTAACTTATATAAAGAGGGGCAGGGCTCCCAAAAGAGGAGGAAGAAACAAGAAACAATATCTAGGGCTAGACAGAAAGAGGAGAGCCGGCTTACCGGTGACTCCCTCATGAGCATAATGAGACCTAGTCTCAAACAGCATGTAGGGCTATTCCGGATGATGTTTCCCGGGGCCCGAAGCTGTCTAAATCCTTGTCTTGCGTGTTGCGTCTCTCGTCCCGATCAACCCCTCTCAAGCTACCACATAGATGTGTTGTCCTCGCGACTAAGTCCTGACACTAAGGACATCAGCCATGTTAATTCCACGACACATAGATTCATTAAACCCGCAAGTTGATCACCAAAACATACATCAAGTAGATCACGTGAATATCCCATTGTCACCACAGATAAGCACGTCAAGACATATATCAAGTGTTCTCAAATCCTTAAAGGCTCGATCCGATAAGATAACTTGAAAGGGAAAACTCAATCCACTACAAGAGAGTAGAGGGGGAGAAACATCATAAGATCCACCTATAATAGCAAAGCTCGCGATACATCAAGACCGTATCACCTCAAGAACACGAGAGAGAGAGAGAGAGAGAGAGAGAGAGAGAGAGAGAGAGAGATCAAACACATAGCTACTGGTACATACCCTCAGCCCCGAGGGTGAACTACTCCCTCCTTGTCATCGAAAGTGCCGGGATGATGAAGATGGCCACCGGTGATGGATTCCCCCTCCGGCAGGGTGCCGGAACGGGCTCCCGAGAGGGTTTTGGTGGCTACAGAGGCTTGTGGCAGCGGAACTCCGATCTATACTATTCCCCGATGTTTTTAGGGTATACGGACATATATAGGCGAAAGAAGTCGGTCAGGGGAGCCATGAGGGGCCCACGAGGGTGGGGGCATGCCCAGGGGAGGTGGGCGCGCCTCCCTGCCTCGTGGCCACCTCGAAGCTTCCCTTACGTGCACTCCAAGTCCCCTGGATTGCTTCCGTTCCAAAAATAACTTCCCCGAAGGTTTCATTCCGTTTGGACTCCGTTTGATATTCCTTTTCTTCGAAACACTGAAATAGGCAAGAAAACAACAATATGGGCCGGGCCTCCGGTTAATAGGTTAGTCCCAAAAATAATATAAAAGTGCTTAGTAAAGCCCATAAACATCCAAAACAGATAACATAATAGCATGAATGCTTCATAAATTATAGATACGTTGGAGACGTATCAACTAGTAGCACTGTCTTTTGTGAAGAACGAGTTTTTGCTCCCTTAGATATTGCCATCACCCCCTCCAATTCAAATGGCTGATAAATAAGAAAAGAAATTGAACGTATAGACATTGTATGATAGACAGATGTGGTAATTCACATATATGTTGTCTAACCAAACAGGACTGCATGCCACAATTTCATATATATGATGCCTAACTAAAAAGGATAGCATGACACAATTTCAGATATATGATGGATAACTTAACAGGATATAATGACATAATTCAACATATGATGAGTATCTAAACATGATGACATGACAAAACTATATGATGTCTTTCTAAAATAGGTTGGGATGAAATAATTCACATACATGTTGTCTAAGTATACAAGATGGCATGATATAATTGACATAATTGATCATATACTAAGCAGCCGGCACTCGCATGTATGATCTCTAAACTCAGCAGATGGAATTCAATATTATGCATATGATGTCTAAACTAAGCAGTGCAAGACACCATATGCATGATATGAGAAATATAAACATTGCAACTTAGAGCATACACCTCAGGTGGGATATAGGGCTGGTCATCTATCTCTGAATCCTCCTCTGAGGAGCTCCCTGTAACCATCGAGATATATGCTTCAACAGGTACCATTTCCTGCTCTAAAGACCTTGTTTTCACTCCACATTTTTCCATAACCGGCTCAAATGGCTGATACACATGAAGAATAGTTCAATATACACAGATTGTCGACAAATGGAATACGTAATGAAAAAAAAGATGGCATGAGATAATTCACATATATGATGCCTGGCTACATGGCGGTGCATAATTCATGTATATGATAACTGGCTGGAAAACATGGCATTGCATAATTCACATATTTGATATAGAAAGCAAACACGAGGCATTCACACAAAGCATGTCTAATCTAAGCAGATGGCATGGCAATGCAAGACACCGTATGCATGCTATGAGCAATATAACCCTGCCAAGTTAGACATGCACCTCGGGGGGGGGGGGGATATGATTGGTCATCTGTCTCTGAATCCTCCTCTGAGGAGCTTTCTGTAACCAGCAAGAAATCCGCATCGACAGGTAGCACTGACTGCTCAGAAGACCTTGTTTTCACTCCAGATTTTCCCATGACTGACTCGAATGGTTCATGCACAGGAAGAGTAGATGAATGTATAAACATTGTTGACAAATGGAATACATTATGAAAAAAATATGGCACGATACAATTCACATATACGATGAATGGCTAAACAGGATGGCATTGCATGATTCACGTATATGATGCCTGGCTAAAGAAGATGCCATTGCATAATTCCCATATACTCCCTCCATTCCTAAATATTTGTCTTTTTAGAGATTTCAAATGGACTACCACATATGGATGTATATAGACATATTTTAGAGTGTAGATTCACTCATTTTGCTCCGTATGTAGTCACTTGTTGAAATCTCTAAAAAGACAAATATTTAGGAATGGTGGGAGTATGATATAGTAACCAAACAGGAGGCATTCACACAAGGAAAATCTAAACTAAGATGATGACATATAAGATGTATAATGTAAGCAATGTGAGGTGCCATATGCATGATATGACCAACATCAGCATGCCAGGTTAGAGCCAACACCTCAGGTGGTAAACAGGAGTGGTCGGCTCCCTCTGAATCCCCATCTAAATAGTTATCTTCCTCCGGAATACAATCTGGAATGGTGGGAGGGGGGGGGGCACTTCGCCCACCATGGAGCGGCGTCTACATGACATTATATTCCCACGCAACGGTCTTCTATTTTTCTCTACATGTTCAGTACGATTGTGTACAATATCTGACATGTATAATTAAAAAAATAGTTAGATTTTGTAAGGCCTAAGGGGTGCACGCAAAAAATCAAGACTGATGGTAACAAAGGAGTGGATGGATCTAAAACTAATGATAGGAGGTAGATTATAGCTTCAGTTTAAAAAGATAGACAATGGATCATCTATTGTTTGTTGCCCACCCAACATCAACCACATAGAAGACCCTAGATGAACCAGATAGTAGACAGATACTATTCGTTGTTGCCTTGATATGAGACCCACGGGAATTTTAAAACTCAAGTTTGAACGATAAAGTAGGAGGTAATAATAACCGATGTATAATGTAAGCAAACACAAAAGACTGCGACCTCTCTTCCGGCACTGTGTAGTCCTTAGGTTCATCTGCTCAGTCGATGATGGTAATGCAGTTGGCGTGGCTGCCGGCAATGGGGAAGATGATCTGAGGTGGCAAAAGAAAGTCTGCAGGGGGTCTCTACTACAGTGAACGCTTCTGTCAATGGTGCACCTCAGGTGGGGTGGATGACGAAACGATAGGAGCAGGACATGACACACAATGTTTTTTTTGACACCTATCTGAAAATGAAGTAAATCTGTAAGGGCTCCTTAGAATTGGAGGATTCTATAAATGCAGGGACAAGGAAAAACACAGGAATATGATAGGAATGCACGTGCAAGACAGAGCATTTGGAAACATATGATTTCAGTCAACCTGGGTGTTTGGTTCACATGAATTGGAAGAACACAGGAATGGAGAAATGTGGTCAAATTAAAGTCAAACCACGTGAAAATGGAAAAAAATAAGAATCTTATTATGCCAGTACTGCAATTAGTTTTGTTCTTCATGCATATTAGAAAAGGACATCCAAGTGAATATTTAAATTCCTATGTTTTTTCTTTGAAAGAGATACCAAAGGAAAAAAATCCTCCAGTTTTGCTTTGCTCCACTCCTTCTAACCAAATGCACGAATAGTAGTACCATAGTAGTTCCATAGCAAAGGATCCCTGAGGGATCGACATGAATGTAGAGTAACAAAGTGATGCGACGTGTGTACAACCTCTTTGGCATAGCCTTGTGGAGCTCAGCATCATTGGGTTGGATGTCACGCCCAATATGCGACCCTATCCAAAAGGAACTCGAAGGTCCCACCAAGGATAGACCCGCATATTGAAACACTTTTGCAAGGTGGATATCATTACATCAACATTACATAATAGATGGGGATACATACATCAGGCATACAATGCCACACGAATACAACATCACAATACATTAGAGCATCATCCGACTACGGATGAAACACAAACATAAACTCAAACGACATCCACCCTGCTAGCCCAGGCTGCCGACTTGGAACCTATCCCTGATCGAAGAAGCAGAGGAAGAACTCAACGCAAGCAAGCATCGCTCTCGCGTCATGATCATCGCATAACCTGTACCTGCAACTGTTGTTGTAGTAATCTGTGAGCCACGAGGACTCAGCAATCCCATTACCATGGGTATCAAGACTAGCAAAGCTTAAAGGGAAAGGGGTAAAGTGGTGAGGCTGCAGCAGCGACTAAGAATATATGGTGGCTAACATACGCAAATAAGAGCGAGAAGAGAACAAGCGGAACGGTCGTCAACTAGCAATGATCAAGAAGTGATCCTGAACTCCTACTTATGTCAAACATAACCCAGAAACCGTGTTCACTTCCCGGACTCCGTCGAAAAGAGACCATCACGGCTACACACGCGGTTGATGCGTTTTAATTTGGATCTGGTGTCAAGTTATCTACAACCGGACATTAACAAATTCCCATCTGCCTATAACTGCAGGCACGGCTTTCGAAAGATTATACCCTGCAGGGGTGTCCCAACTTAGCCCATGACAAGCTCTCGTGATCAACAAAGGAATAGACCTTCTCCCAGGAAGACCCGATCAGACTCGGAATCCCGGTTTACAAGACATTTCGACAATGGTAAAACAAGACCAGCAAAGACGCCCGATGCGCCGACAATCCCGATAGGAGCTTCACATATCTCGTTCTCAGGGCAACACCGGATGAGACAGGCTACGAGTAAAACCAGCCCTCAAGTTTCCCCGAGGTGGCCCCGCAGGCGGCTCGGTTCGGACCAACACTTAGACAAGCACTGGCCCGGGGGGGCTAAAATAAAGATGACCCTTGGGTTGGCCGACCCAAGGGAAAGGGTAGGTGGTGGTGAGGCAAATGGTAAAACCAAGGTTGGGCCTTGCTGGAGGAGTTTTATTCAAAGCGAACTGTCAAGGGGGTCCCATAAATCACCCGACCGCGTAAGGAACGCAAAATCCGGGAACATAACACCGGTATGACGGAAACTAGGGAGACAAGAGTGGAACAAAACACTAGGCAAAAGGCCGAGTCTTCCACCCTTTACCAAGTATATAGATGCATTAATACTATAAGAGATATTGTGATATCCCAACCAAAATCCTGTCCACCATGGAGAAATCTTCAACTTTACCTGCAACTAGCAACGCTATAAGAGGGGCTGAGCAAAAGTGGTAACATAGCCAAACAACGGTTTGCATAGGAAAGGTGTCAAAGGTTAGAGGCTCATGGCAATTTGGGATGGCTTGATAAACAGATGATAGGTAGCGCAGCAAAGCGATAGAACGAAGCAACTAGCATAGCAATGATAGTAGTGAGATCCAGGGTAGCGGTCATCTTGCCTGAAATCCTGCAAGGAAGAAGAACGAGTCCATGAAGAAGACGAACGGATGAAGCCGAACCAAGCGTAGACGAACGAATCCTCATGATCGCAACGAAACAGGAACTATCGAGAAGAAGCACACAACATAGTAAACACACCACACATGAACAAGGCATGATGCACGAACAAGCATGATGCATGCTAAGACTACATGAAGCTACTCATGGCAAGAGATGATGCAAACAAGAGCAACACATCAAGACAAGTTTAAATGAGGCCGGGAACAACATATAACAACTCCGGTAAGTCCTCATATGCATATTTCGAAATTTGTCCAGATCTGAATAAACCTTATGTTCAAGTAGTTAAACATCAAGTTAAGATGCACAAAGATGATCTACACGATATTCTAGTCAAGTTACATATAAAGTTCATTTAGTTCGGAGCTAAGGCCTAGAAGATATGAGCAAAACAAGTTAAACATGTCATTGATGCAAAATGCACTCAAACATCAAGCAAACACCTCAAGACATGGATGCAACATGATAATATGAAACTACATGCAAAATCAAGCAAGTTTCATATAGAGCACACTCAAAACGGAGCAACGGTTCAACACACACACATGAAACAAGTTTAAAGGACAAGCTGTCCAAAACAGCGACTAGGCATATTGCAAGCACCAAAACAACATGCTACAGCACCCAAACATAATAACAAAAGGCATGGACATGATGTACAGGTAAAGCACAACAAAACATGAACACTGAGCTATTTCCAGAAATCACTAGAACATGCTCAAACACACATGGAAAGATTGCAAGTAATAACAATTTCAGACTTTGCAGAAAATAACATCACGATGCAATGTTTAGAGCTATCAAACAACATGTTACAGGAACTTATAATGGCAAACAAAGGCATGGCATGATACTACTACATGCATAGATCAAAAGACCCTTACTGACCATAAGCCAAAAATGAACAGAAAATATAATGGCACCCACGTAAACATAGCAAGTTATTATTACAGATTCAAACAAGGCAGGAACAGAATTATGAAGGCATGTAGATGAGCTTGTGCAACTCTCTACAGAGCAATACATGGCATGTCAAGGCACCCAACAGTAATAAGGCATATTTGTGAAGCTAAGCATGGCAATAGCAAGGTCATAGGGTGCATGGATCACTAGGAAAACACATGGAAACAACTGAACTTAATGTAAACAGGCTGGCAGCAACATTTTCAAGCAACTTTAAAGCAAGATTACAACAAGCTACAGCAACCTATAAATTCAACCAGGGGCATGGATGGATAGAAGATAACATGTAGATCAAAACATGTTTATAGAACATCTCCAGATTATGCATATAATGACTAGTAGCAACATGTTTATATAGCATCACGAAATAACAGATTCAGCCTAGCAAAACAGCAACATCATGAACCCTACTTAACAAGCTCGATTCACTCACTACGAGTCATTGCATGACAAGATAAGCATAACATCATCAAGAAGGCATGTTTGTGAACCAAACCAAGTCAAGAACAAGTCGATATCATGCAAGAATCAACTATAGCAAGCTTGGCCAAATTGAATAACATGTAAACAATCTGCCAGGAAACATTTTGAAGCAAAAGTAGAGCACGAAAATGACATTCTAGACTACTCCATAATTGCAAACAAGGGCAAGAATGGATAGACAATAACCTATTGTTCAAAACACCCTTACTGAAGTATCTCTAAATATACATGGATCTCTCTGTAGCAACAAGTTTACATGGCATCAAAATTACAGCAGAACAGGAACTAAAACAACAACATCACGATGCCTAGTTTGCATGCTTGTGCTAGTCACCACATTGATCACAAAAGTACATGGCATACACCCCTGTAAAGATGGCATGGCATAGTTCAAAACACATGTAGACATCAACCTCATAGGATGCACACATCAATCATGGCAAAAATGACAAAAGAGCTCATTCTGATAACAGACAACAGAAAACATTATGAAGCACTCTTATGACGATGATTCAGGCATCAAGATGACCTAAAATGAATATGATGTAATGGAATGAAATTATGTACTCGTCGGAACGAACAATTTGACATATTACACGCACGAAACAGAGCTACGGATGCAGAGATGCAGCATGACGAACATGGCATAAAAATTACTGAATCTGGGGACTTAGCAGATTTCAGGAAAAAAAACAGGTGAGCGTCGATTAACTAAATGACGCACAGGACAGGGAAAATGGTCATCTCACCATGGGCCTGGCCCAGGTTGCAGAGGAGGCGCCTGGCGGGTCGGAGGGGATGCGGGCTAGGCCGGTCGGATCGGGGCTCCTCCCGATCCGCCCCGGACGGCGAGCGGCGGCGCGGCCTCCGGTGAGGGCGGGGCCGGCAGAGGCCGGAGGCGGCGAGCTGGGTTCCGGCGCGGGCGCCGTGGCCGGAGGACGGGCGGGGCGCCGGGCGGAGGCGCGCCGGAGTAGACGGGAGGACGGCGGCGACGCGGATCCGGGGCCGGCCGGGCACGGCCGCGGCGGCTCCGGTCGCCGGAGGCGCGGGCGGGCGGCGCTGGAGCGGAGGGCGCGGGGCTCGGGCGACTCGGGAAGGGGCCGGGACGACGAGGGCGCAGCCGGGCGGCGGAGGGAGGCACGCCGGCGGGCGGCGCCGGCGATGGCGGCGGAGGGCCGAGGCGGCCGCGGCTACGGGCCCGGCGAGGCCTGGGGCGGGCCGGATCTGGGCCCCGGGCAGCGGCGCGCGGTGGAGGCGCGGGGGAGGCCACGTGGCGGCAGCGGAGTGGAGGAGAGGGGCGGCAGGGTGACGTGGCGGCCTGTGGTTGGTCCGGGCGACGTGGCCGGCGGACGTGTCCGGCGCGGGCGGACGCGTCCGTCGGCGCGAGGAGGAAAACTGCTAGGGTTTGGAGGGTTTCATCCGCGAAAATGGAAGGGGAGGGCCTATTTATAGGTAGAGGGAGCTTGGAGAGTCCAAATGAGGAGCGGTTTTCGGCCACGCGATCGTGATCGAACGACCGAGAGCATGGAGGGGAGTTTGCTGGGTTTTGGGCCACTTTTGAAGGGGTGTTGGGCTGCAAAGAGAAGGAGGCTTTACGGTTACCCGGTTAACCGTTCGAGTACCAAACGACCTCCAAATGGCACGAAACTTGACAGGCGGTCTATCGGTGCTATACCAAGGCCACTTGGCAAGACTCGGTCCATTCCGAGAACGTTTGACACCCGCTCACAACGAGAGACGAAAGGGGAACGCCGGAGGGCATAGGAGCGCCGGATTGCAAAACGGACAACGGGGAAAAGGCTCGGATGCATGAGACGAACACGTATGCAAAATGAAATGCACATGATGACATGATAAAATGCAACACGCATGCAAATGACATGGCGACAACGGCGAATAACTGGCAGACACCTGGCGCATCGAATCCGGGGCATTGCATTGGACATGGAGGATGGTGATGCTGGTGTGACTGTCGGAGGCGGGGAAGAAGATCTAAGGCCTCTGGAAACGATGCCGAGGGTACTGCTCCACTGTGATGGACGGTTCCATGGTTGGAGTAGCTCCGGTGAGGTGTACGGCAGCGAGGCTGAAGTAGGACAAAACAGACAACATTAATCTGAAGTGGGACTCTAATATCATCTACAATAGATGATGTAAAATACATCACCAAAAAGTGCTAGATGTAAAACGCATCAGCCGCGCCACGGCCGCTCC
This sequence comes from Triticum dicoccoides, assembly GCF_002162155.2. NCBI lineage: Eukaryota > Viridiplantae > Streptophyta > Magnoliopsida > Poales > Poaceae > Triticum > Triticum dicoccoides. Next base: position 278,730,218 of record NC_041385.1, read on the forward strand.
GACAGATCCTATAAGTACTGTTCACTCTGAACTTAACTGAAGAAACTGAACTTAACAGTTGAAACTGAATTTTACTATCGAAACTGATTGAACTAGTAGCAGAGCATTGCAATTGATGTTTAGGGCATTCGAGCACTAGTAGCAAAGAAGCAGTGATCTAAATCAGCAAACGCTCGAGCAGGGAACGCACTAGCAGAGAGCATGTTGTGCAGTAGCATCGCGAGCGAGTGCTAAAGTAGCAACTCCTGTAGCTACCGAAGGTCGTGCAGCAGCAGCAGCAGCGCGAGCGAGAGCAAGAGTAGAGGAGCAACATGAACTAGAGCAAGAGCGGAGCAGCAGCGTGACCGACAGCAATAGCAGAGCAGAGCAGCAACACGAATGAAAGCAAGAGCAGTGCAGCAGCGCGACCGGCAGCAAGAACAGAGCCGCAACGCGAGCGAGGGCCGGAGCAGCAGCAGCTGCAGCTAGTGCCGGTGTGGAAGTCGCTGCCGAGGAAGCAACAACATGGGGGAGAGACGCCATTGATGAAGTGGCCGGCGACGGCATTGTCAATGGAGACCTGCCATGGCTTCTCGGTATCGAGCACCGGCAGCCCCGTGAGATCGAATAAAAGATAAAATGCAGCATGAGAGCAAGAACCTCCTTGGTGGCGCCGAGTTGGCCTCGGCTTCATCGGAGGAATTGGTGAGGGTGCTGCGGTTCCGGTGGGGCAGGTCAAGACGGTGCTGTGGGGATGGAGGTGGCGCCATAGACGAAGTGAATGTCGGGGCAGCTCCTTGGAGGTGGAGGATGGGGCGGCTGATCTGGCGGGACGACGAGATCGACGACGGATCCTCATCCGGTGTGGTGGATGAGGGACGACGAGCTGTTGCGGTGGACGACGTAGTCGGGGAAGAGTCTTCGGTTGGGCGGCGGTCGGGAGGCCGACGGAGGAGCGTGGG
>NC_041385.1:278731462-278759507 GCF_002162155.2 Triticum dicoccoides
GAATTGTAGGGTAAGTTACCAACGTATCCCCACCGGTTTTGACACCGCGATGTCGAGCTTCATTTCTGGCTGAGGGGTAGAAGGGGGATTTCGCGTGTCTGAGCTACGGGACCGACTTCGGATGAGGAGGGAGTTTTCGCGCGTGTCGAAATTTCGGGATAACAAGGCGCGACGTGGGTTGAAGAGGCGGGAGTTTCAAAGCAGGTGAGACAAAAGATGCTCGAGCTTGAAAATTTCTGGATAACAAGGTGTAGATTCCTTGTTCTGTAGAACAAAGTTAACGTGTACAAAAATAATAATTCATACAACACACAAGAGAGTCATGTCCCCTTTTACTATATTTCTATAGATGCCATTGAAAAAACTACAAGAAATATGTAAAAAAAAATTGGGAGAACAAGATTACCCTGTACAGTACCAAATCGATTCGCACTTCCCTAACAACAATAAGAAACAAATCAATTCCCACCAAAAGAAAGAGTAATGTCCCTTTTTATATGATTACAAATGCCAGGATCTCGAATTTCAATTTTTGAATCCACGTTATGTTGAATTCGAATATATCGTTAGGTGACCTTCCGATTTATAATTGATGTAGTCATACATTTTCATCTTCCATCATATATGAACATTTTACTCCACCCTGTGAACATATATATTATTGTCTACCATATGTACTAAATTTGAATCAATTTTCCTTATTTGAATATGATTGTTGTCAAGTTATACAATCATTTAAATATTATCTGGATAACAAAAAACATGCATATAGCAGTAATCATATTTCACTATGAACTACATGTACCATACGATCTCCAGTTCAAATATTTATATCCATTTTATGTTGAATTCAAATCATAGTACATTGGTCTAGGTAGCGAGATGTTCGGGATAATCTAAACCCTATTTTCATATGTATATTTTTTTGGCTGAATTGGACAAGTTTTAGTATGAGCTTCTTGCAAAACCGGAGATTCTCTCAACAAGCCTCGTGGTTCCGAGAGGGAAAGTGTCACCTTTGTGTGTGAAATGATATACGCGGCCTTCCCTTGATTTTCTTCACAGAGGCAACATAGAACTATATGAGTGCCCTGTTAAATTTTGGAATTATTCTGGGTTCGTTTGGCCTTTTTATACATTAGTTGAGTTTCTAGACTTTTAATGTGCATAATCCAAATTTGAACTGCAAGCACATGCTCCGGTGCACCAAAGTTGGTTGAAAAATCACATGTGTGTCCTTGGCTGGATTTCTAGGTCCCATGCAACAAATGAGAATGAAATTCAAACATCTAGGTGTCGTGACTCGGCCGAGAACATCGAGAAACTTGGATTTTTAAATTCATACAAATCCAAAACTCGCCTGGAAATCATGAAACTTGGCATGTTGTCATGTCATGGCACTAACATGTTGTGGTCAAAAATTAGGCCAATTTGGAACAAGTTTTGGTATAGGGGCCGTTTGGATTATGCCCACACCAGCCCGACCAAACCGACGACATGCCAAAATTTTGGCGAAGGAAATAGCCGCCGGGAACTCACCCACATGCTAGTTCTGAATCACAACGGCTGGCCAAAAAGTTGGCTGTGAGCCAAAAACTTGGCTGTGATCCAAACACCGGCCCAACCTGTGGTCAACGACCAAAATTTAGGAAGGGTAGCTTGGGGCTGCCATCCAAACAGCCCTATAAGCTTCTTGCAAACCGAAGCTTCTCTCAAGAAGGCTCGTGGTTTTGGGAGGGAACATGCCACCATTGAGTGCGAAACGATATACAATGCCCCCTTGATTTTCTTTCCAAAGGCAACATAGACATACATGAGTGCCCTGTTAAATTTTGGAATTATTCCGGGTTCCATTGTCCTTTTTTATACATTAATTGAGTTTCTGGTCATTTAATGTGCATAATTCAAATTTGAACTACAAGCACATGCTCCCGTGCACCAAAGTTGGTTGAAAAATCAAATCTGTGTCCTCGGGTGAATTTCTAGGTCCCATGCAAGAATGGGAATAAAATTCAAACATCTGGGCATCGTGGCTCGGCCGAGAACATTGAGAAACTTGGTTTTAAAGTTCTTGTAAATCCAAAACACGTCTGAAAATCATGAAACTTGGCATGGTGTAATGTCATGGTACTACCATGGTGTGGTAAAAAAATTGGCCGAATAGGAACAAATTTTGGTATAAGCTTCTTGCAAACCGAAGCTTCTCTCAAGAAGGCTTGTGGTTTTAAGAGGGAATGTGCCACCTTTGAGTGAGAAACGATATACACTGCCCCCCATTGAGTTTCTTTACAAAGGCAACATAGAACTACATGAGTGCCCTGTTAAATTTTGGAATTATTACGGGTTCGTTTTGCCTTTTTTATACATTAATTGAGTTTCTGGTCATTTAGTGTGCATAATTCAAATTTGAACTAGAAGCACATGCTCCCGTCCACCAAATTTCTTTGAAAAATCACATATGTGTCCTTGGGTGAATTTCTAGGTCCCATGCAAGAAATGGGAATAAATTTCAAACATTTGGGCATCGTGGCTCGACTGAGAACATTGAGAAACTTCCTTTTAAAATTCTTGTAAATCCAAAACATGCCTGAAAATCATGAAACTTGGCATGGTGTCATGTCATGGTACTACCATGTTGTGGTAAAAATTTTTGGCCAAATAGGAACAAATTTTGGTATAAGCTTCTTATACAAGCACATGCTCCAGTGCACCAAAGTTGGTTAAAAAATCACATGTGTGTCCTCGGGTAAATTTCTAGGTCCCATGCAAGTAATGGGAATGAAATTTCAAATTCTGGGCATCGTGGCTGGGCTGGAAACATTGAGAAACTTAGTTTTTTAATTCCTGTAAATCCAAAACAAGCATGAAAATAATGAAACTTGGCTTGGTGCCATGACATGGCACCAACATGCTCTGGTAATTTTGCTGTCCGACTTGTGAAGGCGCACACATTAACAATCAACAAAGTCATTTTGGAACCATGGGCGTTCTATTTACCATTTACGTGCCGCCACGCGTCCCCTTTTTTTTATTAGCTAGGAGGCACCGTGCAGCTTAGCAATTTGAGTACGAGAGGCGTGCGATCAGACCCCTGCACGTGCTTATCAAGAGGAGAGCCCCTTGACCTCCATCTGCCGTCCACCTCTCTCCCAAGGTCTCCATTAATGGCGCCTGAGCCTCTGTTTAACAGTGTGGCTATGTCTCACTCGACTGAGATTTAAGAGAGAAAAAAGAAAATCTGAAAGCACGTATCTTGATGTAAGATCCGACGGACCTATATAGCATCTACTGTGACTTATAGCAAGACTGATGAATATATAGGGACGACGATAGTGGATAATAATTGTCTTACATAATTAGGAAGATAATTAAAAAGGCCACATGCGGCTACGCCCGAAATACACAAGGGCAAAAGAAGGAAGACAACGATCTGGCTCGCTGATCTCTACTTTCTTGATGCGTTGCTGCAGGCCGTGGGAACTAGTCTTCGCGGCAAGCAGCGATGATCTCTTTTGTGTCCTCAAGACGCTGCTTGAGAGCATCCACAGATTCCTCCACCAGCCTTTGGCGTTCGATGCGGAGCATGTCATTCTCGTCCATAAGTTTCTTGACGATGACGTCGGTCCTCTTCAACAAGGCACTGGTCTCCTCCTGCTGGTCTGCACTTCGGATGATCTTCGCCCTCAACAGGTCACGCTCGGCCCGGAGCCTCTCATTGCCCTCCCTTAGTTGCCGGATGATGCCGGTAGCCTGTTCAAATGAGGCTTTCATGTCATCCTGCAACCTCGCCCAGCCGGAGATGTGATCCATCTGGCTATGGACGATCGCATGCATGCGCCTGTAAAAGTCATCGTCTGCCCGTGAGACATTTTCCCAGGCCGTCGCGGCGCGGCAGGACATCTCTGCTGCATTCGCGGCGCGGTGGGACATCTCTGCTACATCGACGGCACGACGGGACCTCCGTGCTGCTTCGGCGCTACGGTAGGACCTCTGTGCTGCTACTTCCGTGCGGCAGGACATGTCGACTGCTTTTGCGGCGAGGAAGGACATCTCTCGTGCTTCCGCTTCCATGCTCGCCTCTCCCTGGTGGTAATCTCTCGACCCAGAACTCACGCTGGCCATGGCAGACACAAGGGAAGGATGTTGAATGACTTGTTTGTTTTTGTGGATGAGGAGTTGAGGACGAATGTGCACTCATCTTGGCATAGTAGTATTTATAACCGAGTACTAATACGCTCCTAAGTGGGAAACCATTTAGGTTGTGATCGGTGTGAACAGTTTTTTTGAGGGTCGGTGTGAACAGGTTTGCAATTAAATATAGCATGGTAGTAGTAGTAATTTGGAATGTGACAAGATGCAAGCTCAAAATTTATTGACGGTTCTAGTTTAGAAGTGCGGCACTATTCCCGGATGGCGTAACGTCGGCACGTGTTCTCGGCCATGGTGTAGCATATGCCCTGGTAGTTCTTTTTCTACTACTGTGTACGTGCAATAACTGACACCGTCGGATAAAATATCTTACAGTTATTGGGGCGTTCGACAGGAATAGCTGTGTGGAGAGTGAGGGAGTCCGGGATTAAGCGGTCCTCGGACAGCCGGACTATATACTTTAGCCGGACTATTGGACTATGAAGATACAAGATTGAAGACTTGGCCCCGTGTCCGGATGGGACTCTCCTTTGCGTGGAAGGCAAGCTTGGAAATTCGGATATGTAGATCTCCTTCTCTGTAACCGACTCTGTGTAACCATAGCCCCCTCCAGTGTCTATATAAACCGGAGGGTTTAGTCCGTAAGACAACAACAGTCATAATCATAGGATAGCTTCTAGGGTATAGCCTCTACGATCTCATATCATCAAGATCAATCAAGCAGGAAGTAGGGTATTACCTCCATCGAGAGGGCCCGAACTTGGGTAAAACATCGTGTCCCCTGCCTACTATTACCATTAGCCTTAGACGCACAGTTCGCGACCCCCTACCCAAGATCCCCCAGTTTTGACACCGACGTTGGTGCTTTCATTGAGAGTTCCACTGTGTCGTCGCGATAAGGCTCGATGGCTCCTTCAATCATCTTCAACGACGCAGTCCAGGGGGAGGTTTTCCTTCCCGGACAAATCTTTGTATTCGGCGGCTTTGCCCTACGGGCCAACTTGTTTGGCCACCTGGAGGAGATCGGTAGCTACGCCCCTTGCCATCAGATCAGGTTTGGAAGCTGGAACTATACTGCCGATATCCGCGGAGACTTGATCTTCGACGGATTCGAGCCCATGTCAGGTACTCTGAACAGTCGTGGCGAGCATGACTTAGATCTGCCAGCAGACAGTGTTCGGGAGATCAAACCTGCGGAGGCCCCGGGAATCAATCCGGAGCAGATCTCGCCCTCTGAGGACAGGTGGATGGACCCCACCACGGAGGCTGCACACTCATCGGCATTGGAGCCGAACACTAATCCCACCTCCTGTGAGGGTGGTGTCAACGGACCCCCGGACTCGTCTCCGGCTACAGGATCCGAACCGTGTATGTCCGTGCCTATCGAATCTGATTGGGCACCGGTCTTGGGGTTCACCTCCGCGGATATTTTTCAGCACTCGCCCTTGGGTGATGTGCTAAATTCATTAAGATCTCTTTCCTTGTCGGGAGATTCTTGGACGAACTATGTCCGGCTAGAGTGGGAAGCGGACGATGAAGAAATTCGTCCCCCACCCACCACCCACTTAATAGCCACTGTCGATGACTTAACCGACATGCTTGACTTCAACTCCAAAGACCTCGACTATATGGACAACGATGCAGGAGAACAACAGGAACCACCGCCTATAGGGCGCTGGACAGCGACCTCTTTGTATGATATATATGGTGGACACGCCAAAATAAGGCGATGGCGATGATGCATCGAAGGATAATCCCCTTGATAAGCCACCAAAGCAACGCCGTAGGCGCCGCTCTAAATCCCGCCACAGTAAAAACAATGACAACAGCGCAAGAAAGAATAATACCCCGGTCGATTCCAAAGGAAACGATGACCCCATGGACCTAGCGATGGAGCAGGATGCGCCAGGGGGCGGTGAACATAGTCCAGAGCCGACATCAGATGACGCCGATCCCGAGATTAAAATTCACCAACCTGTCTCCGGAGAGAAGAACAGTCCGGACGATGACGCACTCATCATCCCAGAAAGACACTTGGAACAAGAGAACTTCCACAGAAGGCTTATCGCCACCGCGAGGAGCTTAAAGAAGCAGAAGCAAAGGTTTAAGGCTGCGCAGGATACGCTCAATAGCAGATGGAACATGGTGCTGAACACTGAAGAGAAATACGGTGGCGATCGCCACACAAAGAGCTATCCAAAGCGCAAGCTGTTGCCCGAATTCGACGACGAGGCCATAGAGCCCATTCAGCCGAAAACGGCCGAGCAGCCGCACCGACCACCCCGTGGCCGCGACAGGACAGCTAATGATGCCGCACACCAGTCAGCACACGATGTACGTGAGCTCCTGGACAAAAATTCTGGTATGGCCAGGTCCATCTATGGATCTAGGAAGCGCGCTTCGGCACATGATCAGAGCTACCAAAACGATCACATAGATCGAATACCAGCTAGGAATCAGCACCAAACACAACAACCGTCGACAGCATGCCACGACATGTCCAAATACAAGGGTGCCGCACACCCCCTGTGCTTCACTGATGAGGTGCTGGACCATGAATTTCCAGAAGGATTTAAACCCGTAAATATAGAGGCATACGACGGAACGACAGACCCTGGGGTGTAGATTGAGGACTTTATCCTTCACATCCACATGGCTCGCAGAGATGATTCCACATCGTTAAATACCTATCCCTCAAGTTGAAAGGACCAGCCCATCACTGGTTGAAAAGCCTTCCTGAAAACTCAATTGGAAGTTGGGAAGAACTTGAGGATGCTTTTAGGGCCAATTTTCAAGGGACATATGTCCGACCTCTAGATGCAGATGACCTAAGTCACATAATTCAACAGCCCGGAGAGTCAGCCCGAAAACTTTGGAACAAATTTCTTACTAAGAAGAATCAAATCGTCGATTGGCCGGATGCCGAAGCCTTAACAAGCACAGTGTCCGAGACGAATGGCTCACCAGACACCTCGGCCAGGAAAAGCCGGGGACAATGGCAGCCTTAAAAAGCCTCATGACCCGCTTTTGCACGGGCGAGGACAGTTGGCTGGCCCGTAGCGGCACCAGCGACCCAGGCACAACCGAAGTCAGAGATGGCAATGGGAAGCCGCGACGCAATAAAAACAAGCGTGGAAACAATGGGGACAGCCCAGATAACACGACGGTCAACGCCGGATTCAGGGGCTCTCAACCCGGTCAACGGAAGAAGCCATTTAAAGGCAGCAGAGATGGACCGTCCAGCCTAAATAAGATTCTAGACAAATTATGTCAGATTCATGGCACCCCCGAAAAACCTGCTAATCACACCCACAGAGAGCGCTGGGTTTTCAAGAAGGCCAGCAAGCTAAATGCCGAACACAAGGGGAGGGAGACGCCATGTGAAGATGAGGAAGAGCCTCGCCAGCCGAACACTAGAGGACAGAAAAAATTCCCACCAGAAGTCAAAACAGCAAATATGATTTACGCAACTCACATTCCAAATAAAAGGCGCAAACGCGCACTCCGAGACGTATACGCTGTGGAGCCCGTCGCCCCCAAATTCAATCCCTAGTCGGCATGCCCTATCACTTTCGATCCCAGGGATCACCCGACTAGTATCCGGCACGGAGGTTCGGCTGCCTTGGTGCTTGACCCAATAATTGATGGATACCATCTCACTCGAGTCCTTATGGACGGCGGCAGTAGTCTTAACCTAATATATTAGTACACTGTCCGCAAAATGGGGATAGACCCATCAAGAATCAGCCAAAGCAAGACTACCTTTAAAGGAGTGATACCAGGCGTCGAGGCCCGCTACACGGGCTCTCTAGTACTAGAGGTTGTATTCGGCTCTCCCGACAACTTCAGAAGTGAAGAACTAATCTTCGACATCGCTTCATTCCGAAGCGGCTATCACGCACTACTCGGAAGAACGACCTTCACTCGTTTTAATGCAGTACCACACTACGCCTATCTTAAACATAAGATGCCCGGTCCACGTGGCGTCATCACAGTTAGCGAAATACAGAGCGTTCCTTACGTGCGGAAGAATGTGTGGCGGCTCTAGCAGCCGAACACTGAGCGGCCCCTCCAACCAAAATAAACGGTCGGTCGTCAAGACCACAGACACGGTTAGACGAGTCCAGCTCTCCACCAGATGTAACAGCCCAGATAAACCTGAGATGGGTTTACCCCCATAAGTGGTGCTAGGGGCTGCTCGCAAAAAAGAAGCCCATAGTTCGGCTCGACCCTATTAATACAATAACATATCACGTTCTCATGGTTCATTCAGATTAACCAATTCTTCGCACGAAGTCTTTCACCTGGGTTTTTCCTTTTTTATAGATGATCATCGTGCTACGCCCTTCCAGGATACGGCACAACAGAGATAAAGGCGCAGACGTGCAGTAGGGCCCTGCTCAAAGGTTTCTCTTTAGATTAAGACCCTGCGTAAACCTTTTTAATGTCTCTTGTTGCTTCTTCCCCTCCGGACACTTAACACAACTGGAAGGGATACTGGCGTTGTTGGCATTTTTGTCACACCAGACTAATGCACATACCTGGAAACTTAAGGCTTATTATTGAGGGCGTTATTCAGCCCAGTATATGTTGTAAAGTCCGAATACCTTAGGGAGTGTTCAGCGTCACGAGTTTGGCCTTATACGCATCAGCTCCGAATCATGTCTTTGGTCAAATGTTGGGTTTGCCCGGCTCCCGTGTTTTGCTACCTTACGTTCCGCTCTATCGGCTAAGGCGACACCGGGAGAACTACTGCGATTGTGCCCTGGTTCATCTGGATGAGCACCTCAATAGAGAAAGCCCAAACCTGACTGTCATGATACAACACAAGACTGGTCAACCACTCGATGACTCAGTGGAATCTTCACGATTCCTCCGCATTAACGAAGGACCGATTTCCCGGTCATGTACGTATGCGCACCATATTCGGATGAACACGGAAGTACCAGGGGCTATATAGTAGCCCCACCGTCAAACTCCTATGGCTAAGTGAAAGTTTTAAAGCTATATAGTCCGATTGCCTGGTTCGCCGCGCTACCACCTCCTTAACGGACCAAGACATTGGATTAAGTGTGACTACACATTTTCTCGAACACCCCCACAATATATGCGTTGGGGCTGAAGCCGACGACTGCAAACTTTCAGGTTATATACATACATAAACGGCCGCACATGAGGCACTATAATACTTTTGGGCAAAAGTATAAACATAGCCTTTATAATCAAAATAGCATTGTTTTTACAATTGAGATACATGTCAATCGAACATGGCACACTTCAAGCACTGAGCCTTTATTAAACGGGCGCCTTCTAGGACTTCTTCAAAATAGTGCTCGGCCGGGTCCTGGCCTTCCGCCGGACCCCGGGTTGCAATAGAGGTGGTTTCCATCCCTGCCCAGTATGTTTTAACATGGGAAAGAGCCATCCACGCACCCTCTATGCACGCCGACCTCTTCACAACATCGATATGCGACACAGCACCAAGGAATTGTTGCACTAATCAAAAATAACTGTCTGGCCTTGGTCCCCGTGGCCAAAGATGATCCACAACAGACCTCATAGCAAGCCCGGACAACCTATGGAGCTCGGCCCACGCGGCCATCCTTTCTTTCAACGGCAGCGGATGTGTCGGGGCACTGAACTGCGACCAGAATAACCTTTCTTCCTTATGGTATTTTCGATCTTTGTAAAATTCGGTCGCATCAGCAGCACTCTTTGCCAGGTCTGCATATGCATCGACAGCGCTCCAGAACTGATCCAGAGGGGCATACTTTGGATCTCCAAACTTGATCCGCAACAAATAGGGCCTCCCAGCCATGATATCTCCGGCTTCGCGAAGCTCCTCCCTTATCCCTCTCATTTCAGAGCGGGTTTCCTTGGCTACCTCCAGGGCCTTCTTCAGGTCAGCCGCTTTCGCTTGGTTTTCCAAGGAGCTCATGGCGGTCAGCGACATCTTTCAGCTCAGCAGCCATCCGGGCTTTCTTTTCTTTGCTCTGGCGATGAGCAGCTTGTTCGGCTCTTAACTCTTCGACCACCTTCAAAGCAGCCGCATCACTTATTCGGTCTTGCTCCTTGGCTCGGGCAAGCTCCGCCCGAAGGGTCTCCACGGCAGTAGCTCCATCTGCAGTCACATCATATTATAGATACTAGCATCATGCTTGTCGTGGTATTCTTACGGGGGGTGTAAGATGACATATGCCACAAGGTGGCTTTGTGTGAGGGCAAGACTGCTGCTGATAGGCCCGGGAGCGTGTATGCGAATAGCACGCGGTAGTTTACCCAGGTTCGGGGCTCTCCGGAGAGATAATACCCCTACTCTTGCATGTCTGAGTATATGTTGTATATCTGGTACAGAGTTGCTCCTAGAGCTGTATCTAAGCTCAGTGCCATAGGCATATGGCTTTGTATATGCCTCATATGTGGCATGCTAGTGGCCGGCCATGCCCATGGCCGTGAGCATGTGTGTACTCATGCGTGAGTGCATGTGAGAGTGGGGGAGTGGATGGATGGATGGCTAGCTTATATAGTGTGGCTAGCTTAGCATGCAAGCTATGTGGTGGACATGAGGGCATGGTGTGGGTGTCATGCTTGTCTCCCGGGTCACCTCATAAATAGTGCCCAGGGACAAGTGATACTGTACATGATGGCGTTGCGGTACGGTTGTCTTGTTCGTAGTATGGCTGTCTCGTCGGGTCTTGTCAGTGCCGGGTCGAGCTGCAGTCGGCGGCCGGCTGGTCGGCACAGTCGGCAGCCGGCTGGTTGGCTCAGTCGGCAGCCGGCAGCCGGCTGGGCAGAGCAGTCGGACGGGGAGCCGGCAGGAGCATCCAGGTAGTCGGACTGAGGGGCTTTGCTAGTCCCGATGTCTTAATTTATTGTCTCGCCGTCTTCTGGGTACCCGTGGCCAATTACTCCGACAGTAGCCCCAAAGCCTACGGGCAACTTGGCAAAGTTGGGCGGAGGTTTTTTGGCGGGTTTTCATGGAAATGATCATGCAAAATACAAAATTGGTCAACGCAGATATATCAAATGATTGCTTTTAGCGTTGCAATTTTTATGCGGAGGGTGTCGACTCAGTTTCGTCCGAGCCCCCGTCAATCTTTTTCGTGTTCCCTCCGATTTTTGGCTTGTGCTCTCGCTCGCCGGACAACCGCTCCGCGGTCTGTGGCTGAGAGTGGGCCGCAAAGTGGAGTGTACAGTAATCGGACTCTGGGAGCGGATTTAACCGAGCAGGTACTTGTAAAGGAAACGGCCGGGTCGCCTGAACCGTTTTTCTTCCCGGATGTTTTTCGCGTGGGTGGCCTCCAGCGTTCACTCTTGCCAGCCGGACAGCCGCTCCATGGTCTGTGACTGAGAGTGGGCCTTTGGTACCACGCACGCTACTAAGCCGTCTGCTGGAACTAACGTCTCAGGCCAAGCGGCCAGCCCCATGGGCCAACTCTGGCTGGCGCCGGGGCGAACAGTGATGCAACTGTAATAAAATGCGGATATAGCCCCCGAGCATCGCTCGGGGTTATCCGTGCTTGCGTGATGCAAAAATATGCGGGTGAGGAGCTCACATTGATTTTCGTGTAGTCACAGCAGAGGTTGTCGAAGACAGCCGGTGCGGCTCGGCGCTCGCGGAGCGTGCCAGCGCACACGCTGGATGTAGCCCTCGAGCCTCCGGGTGCTCGAGGAGGGTCAGCCGGTCGGGTTTGACCGGCCAGGCAGTGAGCGGGACGCGACCAAGCTGGCTTGGCACAGCCGCCCACGCGGTGAGGCGTTCGGCAGCGCCCTTCTTTTTGTTCTTCTGCCGGCTGCTGGCAACCGGACAAAACTCTTTTCTTGTTTGCAATCTTCCGTGGGTGCGTGCCAGCGCACCCACTGGGTGTAGCCCCCGAGATTCTGGCCGACTGCTGAGCAGTCGGGCCGGATCTTCTGGGAACTACTTTGTCTTCTTCTTCGCGGGGGCGCGTCAGCGCACCCGCTGGGTGTAGCCCCCGAGATTCGGGCCGACTGCTGAGCAGTCGGGCCGGATCTCCCGGCAACTACTTTGTCTTCTTCTTCGTGGGTGCACGCAGCGCACACACTGGGTGTAGCCCCCCAGATTCGGGCCAACTGCTGAGCAGTCGAGCCTGATCTCCCGGCAACTACTTTGTCTTCTTCTTCAGAGGGGAGCGTCATTTCACCCGCTGGGTGTAGCCCCCGAGATTCGGGCCGACTGTTGAGCAGTCGGGCCGGATCTCCCGGCAACTACTTCGTCTTCTTTGTCCGCCCACACAACCGAACGGATACCTCTTCTTTCCATTCAGCCAGGTAGGCAGCCAACAATATTTGTCCAGCTAGCTTATTTTTTTTCTTTTTTTGTCCGACTGCATTTGAGCAGTCGGACGCCACCAGTCGGCCTCAACTTTTCTCTTCAACTGGCTAGCAGGCATTTGGCCTCCGACTTTTTCAGCCGGCTAGCCGGCAGTCGGCCTCTTCTTTTCTTTCGTTCTCATGTGAGCAGCCGGCCACATTCCATTTTTTCTTCTTCTTTTTTTTGGGCACTCGGCCCTTGACTTTTCTAGCTCGATCCCTCTCTTCTTTTGCTTCTTCTTTTATTTTCTCTACCCGCAGAAGGCGGCAGCAGCGAGCAGCTAGGGCCGGCTGGGGCGCGTCGGGTGCCGGCTGAGGCGGGGCCGCGAGCCGGGCACCCAGAGCCGACCAGGCGGAGGTGGCTCCAGCGAGCAGACGACGACGGGCGAGATGCGGCCGCGGCGGCAGGAAAGCCGGATGTGGAGCGGCGGCCAGCGCCGGGTCGCATACAGGCGCGGGGAACCGGCCCAGCGGCCAGGGCGGAGTGGGCGCGGGGCGGCTTACGGCACACCCGGCGGGGCAGCCGAGCTGAGTGGGGGCCTGACGCGCAGGACGGAACCGGCAGGCGGCCGGGGTTGCCGGGCGTTGCTGGTACGCGAAGCGGAGGGGTGGAGCAGAGCTGCTGGGGCCGGGCTGCGGAGGTGGCGGCCACGGGGAGGCATGGATGGGGGCGTCGCGGGCGCTTGGAGCCGGCCCTGGCCGGGTGCACAGAGGAGGCGGAGGCCGGAAGCAGCCGGAGCGTGGCGGAGGCCGGCGGCTCGGGAACCCGGCGGAGGCGGGGACGAGGCAGGCCGGCCACGGGGCAGCCCGCAGCAGGAGCGGAGGCACCCAGGCGGCACAGCGAGGTGGGAGTACCGGGGCACCGGGTGAAGCAGGCGGAGACGCAGCGCTGCAGGAGCGCGCACGCGAAGGTGCAGGGGACGCGCGCGGGGCGGAGCAGCGCTAGAGCTCACGGACGTCGGGAGCCGCAGGGCAGCAGCGGAGCAGCCTGCTACGATGTGGGCGGACGGGCAGCCGCGCCGGTCGAAGGGCGGATGTTCAGCCGCTGCTGGCGCTCAGGAAGGAGATGAGCGAAACAGCTCAAGGACGCGGCAGGAGTGGCTACAGCGGGGCAACAATGCCATGGATTTTGGAAGTGTTTGACTCGTATCTGACGAATGCGTGGATAGTGTATGAGTGGTATATGACCATGGTTTGACTCGCATCTTGCCATCTTGTATAGACGGTATATGGAGGAGCAAATGCGCGTTTCGGCCAGAGCAAGGCACAACACGGAGGGAAGCAGACACGAGCGGCGCGTGGATGGCCACGGCTGACCGAAACGAGGCCCGGCGGGCGGTGCGCGCGGGGATGGACGGTCGGTGTTGCGGTGGTGGTGAAGAAGGCAAGGCCGACGACGAGGACGCGCCGCCCCTCGCGGCCATTCTGGGGGCATGTCGATGTCGAGCCCCCGACAGCTATCGGAGAGACGGCGTGGCGCTGCGATGATGAAGACGAAGAGGCCGAAGGCGAGGACACGCGGCCCCTCACGGCCGCTCTGAGGGCGCGTCGACGTCGGGCCCTCGAGCTCTACCGGAGAGACGACGGCGACGCCGCGGTGATGACGAAAATGGGCCTACCCGGACTGTGCAACCAGCAGCAGCGCGGTAGCATAGTACCGCCCCACGGTGGGCGCCAAATGTCGTGGTATTCTCACGGGGGGTATAAGATGACATATGCCACAAGGTGGCTTCGTGTGAGGGCAAGACTGCTGCTGATAGGCCCGGGAGCGGGTATGCAATTAGCACGCGGTAGTTTACCCAGGTTCGGGGCTCTCCGGAGAGATAATACCCCTACTGCTGCATGTCTGAGTATATGTGGTATATCTGGTACAGAGTTGCTCCTAGAGCTGTATCTAAGCTGAGTGCCATAGGCATGTGGCGTTGTATATGCCTCATATGTGGCATGCTAGTGGCCGGCCATGCTCATGGCCGTGAGCATGTGTGTGCTCATGCGTGAGTGCATGTGAGAGTGGGGGAGTGGATGGATGGATGGCTAGCTTATATAGTGTGGCTAGCTTAGCATGCAAGCTATGTGGTGGACATGAGGGCATGGTGTGGGTGTCATGCTTGTCTCCTGGGTCACCACATAAATAGTGCCCAGGGAAAAGTGACACTGTACATGATGGCGTCGCGGTACGGTTGTCTTGTCCGCGGTATGGCCGTCTCTCAGGTCTTGTCGGTGTCAGGTCGAGCTGCAGTCTGCAGCTGGCTGGTCGGCGCAGTCGGTAGCCAGCTGGTTGGCACAGTCGGCAGCCGGTAGCCGGTCGGGCAGAGCAGTCGGAAGGGGAGCCGGCAGGAGCGGACGGGTAGTCAGACTGAGGGGCTTTGCTTGCCCCGATGTATTGATTTATTGTCTCGCCGTCTTCGGGGTACCCGTGGCCAATTACTCCGACAATGCTCCTCTTAAACATTTGCTGACAAGCAGAACATGCATACCCTGGGCCTCGTCAAGCCGCTTGTTAACCGGCGCGATGTCGGGATCAGCCACGTCAAGCTGCTACTTCAGTTTGGCAAAATCAACAGTCCGGTCAGCCGCCGGACCCTCAGCCACCTACACATAAAGTAGCGCGATTATTACCAGAGATTATGATCCTATGTTTGCCACCTTTGGATGGCAACCAGAGTCTCACGAGCTACTATCTATACAGAGCACACCTAGCATGTGCGGTACCGACAAAAATACATATTTTTTTGCGTACCTCAAAGCCTCTCAGCAGACTCGTAAAAGCTTCATTTAAACCGCTTTTTGCGGATGAAATCCTCTCAACCACTGTACCCATTAAGGCACGATGTGTCTCTGAGATGGCCGCTCGCTCCAGAAGACTCATCAGTGTGTCCGGCTGTGTACCGGACAATCCCGGACTCTTTCTGAAGCTCTCCTTGGGAGCCGAATATTCCGGACTTTGGGCAGCCGAAGTGTCAACTTCTGGCCTTGGCGGATCAGGAGAAATCCTCCGGGACGACACCTCAGGGTCGTCCGCCCCATGTGGCGGGGAGGCAGGAGGAGGCGTTTAACTCTCCATCATCTCTGGAAGAAGATCCCCCGAAGACGAACTCTGTGGAGAAGGGCTACGAGCCGGTCCGTAACAAATATGTCTCAGTTATTTTTCTCAGAGACAAAACGGGATATACTTACCAAAGTACCTTTTTGCACTTACAGCTCGGTTGAGGGCTGGCCCCCTTGCGGGCGCTATGCGGTAAGGATGCCCTCTAGGGTAGGGCCCCCTGGCGAGGTTTTCTTCCCTCGTTTGGAAACTTCCGTTTCCAAGTCTTCAGAGGCGGCCCTTTTCTTGCCGTGAGGAGAGGGGATTTCAGATTCACCTCCGCGATTATCCTCCTTCGTGGAGGCACTTACTACCCCGATTTGGATGTGTAAAGTATGAAGCCCATCGGTGACTTCTCCATTCCTCCCCTCATCTTCTCCCGATGGCACCTGATACGGTGCACGCTCAAGCATCCTGATTAATAGAGGATCCGGCGAGCCTTCGAGAAGAGGGGCCGAACACCTAATCCTATCTGCCTTCCTTATCCATTCCTGGCGGAGAGCAATTTTTTAGAATGATGTTATAACAAACATAAAGGACGGTGTGTTCGGTAGCGGAATTACTTATCTGGGTATCCGGACGGTTGCAGTTGAGACCCACGTCCTCGGTGGTGTCCGGACACTTTATTCGTGATCTAAAGAACAACCTGTACATCTCTTTGAGCGTCATGCTAAAGAATTGTTGAATGGTTCGCGGTCCTTCCGGGTTGAACTCCCACATACGGAGAGGTCGACATTGGCAGGGCAGGACCCGACAAACAAGCATTACTTGCATTATCTTGAGGAGACTGACATCCTTCTTAAGGTCTCGGATGCAGCTTTGCAGTGTCAGCACGTCATCAACTGGCCCCCAATCCAGCCCCTTGTTGACCCATGACGCCAGTTGCAGCGGAGGGCCCGAGCAGAACGCTGGAGCAGCCACCCGCTTTGTACCTCGAGGAGCTGTGATGTAAAACCACTCCCATTGCCATAACTCAGAAGTTTCTGTAAAGGAACCCTTTGACCATGGGGCGTCTGTGCCTTTGCTGATTATAGCGCCTCCACACTCCGCGTGACACCCGTCGATCACCTTCAGCCTCACATTGAAGGTATTGAGCCATAGGCCAAAGTGGGGGGTGATGCGGAGGAAGGCTTCACACACGACGATAAACGACTAGATGTGAAGGATGGAATCCGGAGCTAGATCATGGAAATCTAGCCCGTAATAGAACATGAGCCCTCTCACGAAGGGATCAAGACTAAAACCTAGCCCTCGGAGTAAGTGGGAAAAAAATACGACACTCTCGTTGGGTTCAATAGTGGGGACTACCTGCCCTTGAGCAGGGAGCCTATGCAGGATTTCGGCGGTGAGATACCTGGCCTCCCTAAGCTTTTTGATGTCCTCCTCTGTGACAGAGGAGGCCATCCACCGGCCTTGAAGGTTGGATCCGGACATGGTTGAAGGTTCGAAGTGCTTAGCTTGAGCCTTGGGTGTTGGAACTCGAGGTGCGGGAAGGGAAGGATCGAGCGTGGGAAGAAAAGGACAGGCCTTGGTCTCCTTATAAAGAGGATGAATATCAAGCGTCCCCCGCGTGACCGTTCAGGACTTGCCTAAAATCGAGGAGTCATATTAAACAAACACGGCTGGGTTACCCATACCTGTATTGATGAGAATCCCGTGATAAGGGGAACACGATCTCTGCTTCGACAAGACATGCCAATAAAACCGCCTAGCAGCACGTGAAGTGGCTGGTGGAGAAAAACGGTTCGAATAATGACCAGGCTGTGGCATGATGTGATGCTATAAAAAGCTGTCAGCAGATTAGATTTGTGGAACATTGTGCTCTCTGTGGTGGTATGTGGAATTTTGATTTGCAGAGCCAGACACGATTCTCGTGTTCAAAATTTTCTATGGAGTATTCGGAGAAGGAACCCGCCTTGCAATGCCGAAGACAATCTGCGCGCCAGACTCATCGTCATTGAAGCCTGGTTTAGGGGCTTCTGAGGGAGTCCAGGATTAAGGGGTCCTCGGACAGCCGGACAATATACTTTAGCCGGATTATTGGACTATGAAGATACAAGATTGAAGACTTCGCCCCAAGTCCGGATGGGACTCTTCTTTGCGTGGAAGGAAAGCTTGGCAATTCGGATATGTAGATCTCCTTCTTTGTAACCAACTCTGTGTAACCCTAGCCCCCTCCGGTGTCTATATAAACCGGAGGGTTTACTCCGTAGGACAACAACAATCATAATCATTGGCTAGCTTCTAGGGTTTAGCCTCTATGATCTCGTGGTAGATCAACTCTTGTAATACTCATATCATCAAGATCAATCAAGCAGGAAGTAGGGTATTACCTCCATCGAGAGGTCCCGAACCTCGGTAAAACATCGTGTCCCCTGCCTCCTGTTACCATTAGCCTTAGACGCACAGTTCGGGACCCCCTACCCGAGATCCGCCGGTTTTGACATCGACAGCGAGCTATAGACTAGTCTTTTTTCCAGACGCATTAAACCTATCCCTCAGGACTTCTCACACGCACCATCTCTTGCTCCCTAGGTCGATGCCATGCACATACACTTGTACTTTGAGTTTAGTATGTTATACATGAAGAGAAGAGGTGCATGCACGCACTCGTCCTCTCTCACACATGCATGTGTAGCTACGAATTGTAGTGTTCTCAACCATCCAATTGGCTCTATCATAGGATTCACGTTGCTCCTTGGCCTTGAGATCGAGAAGTTTAAAAAGCGGAGGCTAAGCTGGAGGCGCGAGGTTTTGGTTAATGTGCGGGCCGCACACGGCACCAACACGACACGAGCTTCGTTTGCCTGGTGCGCAGTCCAGTGAGTTGTCCAACACAACCAGGCCCTTCTTGGTATCCGCGCCTCGAGTTATGCATAGAGAAATTAGGGTCGGAGGGAGTACTACTACTAGTAGTGCTAATTTGATGTGTCGCGTCAACTCGCACAAGTATGAAACACTTCGTGAACAAACAAGCATATACTTGTCATCAAAATGGATAAAAAGGGACATATCTAGAACTAAAATACGTCTACATACATCTCCTTTTATCCATTTTGATGACAAGTAGTACTTCTTACCCAAAGGAACTTTATATCAAACATACACAAAATATCCGTTCGACTATTGGAAATTACCGATCTGATGTCGAAGCAATTGCTACATCGCCACCAAAACCCACCATCTCTTAAGCTAAAGTAGACCGAGCTAATCCCTATATTAGCATATTACTAAGATAAACAGAAGGCACTGTAGAAACATTTAGGACGTGAGCTTGTCAATCTGAATGTGGAGGGACACCAGCTTAGCCCCGGCCAGCAGCTTGGGCGGAATTGTGAAGAAGGTCAGCTCCTACATGGCGACGTCGCCAGGATCCTTGCTGCTTGTCACCTCCATTTCCACCTTGACAGCGTCGGTCGTGCCTTTGGGCTCCCCTGGCGGTCCGTTTGCCCACAACTTGGCCACGTAGTGCGGTAGTGGGGACGCCCCTGCTCTGATGCAGACGACCGTCACGGCGATAGGTGTGCCAATGTCGAGCACGTCGCCAACCAAGAAAAACGCGCGACCATCCTCCTCCGCGAACAGCAAGAGACGTGGCTCCGACAGTGGCACTTGCAGCTGGAGCACCTTGCCGTACTAGATCCTGTGCACAGGGATGGGATGCGCGGTGCTGATGTGGTGGTAGAGCGCTGACGGCGGGCCTTCATAGCCGCAGACGGGCATGGGGCATTTGCAGGGTGCGAGCGGACACACGCTCTGGTGATCGGCGAGCTTGTGGTAAGTGACGTAGAGCCCACAGCCTTCGTGCGGGCACTCCACCCTCACCGACGAAAGGACGACGTCCACCATCGTGTTGCGCACGCCGATGCCACCGCCGCGCTCGCACTTCTGGCACTACCGCTGGTTCTCGGGGCACCTGACGCGGCAAGCCGCGCAGGCCAGGTGCCCTCCCTTGCACCGGAGAAATCAATCAAACAACAAATCAATCAAGGAACCTGCACCTTGCTCGATTAGCTGAACGGACAAGGTGTATTCGAACCTCATACACTAGAGGCTTCAAGGGGCGGAGTCACAAGGGGCAGTGGAGCAAGATGAGGTCCATCGAGACCATAGAGAGGTCCATTGTCGGGTCATGTTCTGTCTGCATGATCTCGCCCTCCTCGAGCACAACCATCTCTCGCTTTAGGGCCGGGGCATTACAAAGCTTTACCGTCACATATTCATACTACTTCCAGGTGCATTAAATAAACACATGAAAGTATCAAAAGGAGAGTCACGACATGCATGCATGCATTGTAATTAATGCATCGGTAAACGCAAATTATTGAAATATATCGAGTGGAGTGCTTTGATGTGTTGCGTCAACTCGTACAATAACTAGAAGTTTGATTATCCTCTCCCTCGCGGACTTAACTACACCTGCCTTTGGCTATATGACAGGTTGGCCACCCACCTGTTGGGCCCACCTGTCATACATGCAAATGCAGGAGCACTAAGTCAATGAAGCGGCGTCCGTCCCTCGCACATGAGCGTGGTGGCTGGCAGGACTAGGAGAAGCTTTCGCTACACGCTCTCCCTCCCGCATGCGGTGGACATGCAGCAGTTCAATCGGTGTCAGATGGCCAGAAGCGTACTGTAGTACTCCTCCAGTGCAGTAGTACTCCATCATTTTTCGACTTCCCGAAGAGGCAAAGAGCCAAGCGCAACCGGGACGCTCGTGTGGCAGTTTCTGTGTGGAGTAGTCTAGGATAGCGTGTACCGCGCCTGTAAGCTCAAAATTGTTGGGGTCGGCTCCATGCTATGTGGCCGTCTCAAAGTTTTTTTAATTAAAATAGTCTTCTGTCCCTACCTGTCATCCTGGTGATTGTAGTTTGCATGCTCATCTGGTCAAGACAGGAATATATATTTTATTTTGTGGTGGGTAAATGTTAGAGGTTGCAGCAAATATATTGTACACTATTGGTCTTTCAGCAAAGTTTAGAGGCAAGCATGTGGGGCCAGTGCTATCATGTGTCGCGTCAACTTGTACAATGAGGAGAAGCTTTATTTTACTACTGCATGCCTTCTCCCTCGCCCATGCGCGCAGTTGCTCGCAGACGAGCACATGCTTTTGCTTATAGTACAATAGACGTGAGTAGTAGTAGTATATACCGCATCATTCTTTGCTCCTTCTTACTACGTACTTCGCCGACATGTGGGAGAGCCAGCATCCGGGTCGACGAGTCATGCACCAGATTAGAGTGCGGAATGGAAGGTGGGCATCACCCCGGTCGTAGCCCCAGTAATTCATGACTATAGTGAATAGTTATATCACAAGTCTTTCTAGCTGTAACATGCCGTCAAATGGCACAACACGACCTTTCTAGTAGTAAGTTTGAATCTTCCGCTCCCTCACCCTCCTCGCCTCTCTGTCAAACCGCCTACCTGAAAACTATCGCACGTACTGCCCGGGAAAAGCCCCGCCCTCAACTTTTAACTACACGAAAATAGTTTGAGCTTGTTTGTTATATATAAATACTTACTGTATGTTTATTCACTCGTGGGGTTGTTCAATGAATGGAGGGCCGGGGAGCACAAGTGAACAATACTAGTACTACTAGTAGTAAGTAGGAGTCGTACAGTTAGTCACCTTAAATAGAGAGTTTCTTTTCTTTAATGCCACATACACAAATTGAAACGCTTGTTGTGGAGAGAAAAAGATAATCACTCCACTATATATGTACGCAGGGGCCTGAGCGCTTGCTTGACTAGGGTTGCTCTCTTCATTCTCTCATCCTCTCTAGATCTAAACAAGACAACGGCCATGATATTTTCTCTCTGCTCACCGCTGGTCACAGATCCGGCCGGATCCCTTCGGACGATGTGTGTCAAGGACTAAAAGGTGTGTCGTTCACGTGGTCATCGCCACCGAGGTAGGAAACCCACAGCTGCCGGTGGGGCCCGATCCTCTGCCCGTGCCATTCTCTCCGACAAAGCATCGGCTCGGGAGGTCCTTTGACCCTTCCTCCTCCCTGCCGTATTGTGCGCAGATCGGACATGCCGCCGCCGACACCCCGACAAACCACGGGTACAAGTTCTTCGAAAGCGGCCTTGCTCTACTGCCCTAGCTCTCAAAGTTCCTGCATGTGCATCTTTTTCTACTTCCATTAGCTCTTCCAAATCCACCTAAATTTTTAGTACTATTAGAGGTAAAGCTACTTCATGCATTCGAATCTAGGACTTGGTTCAAACAATGAAGAAAGGGGGGAAAATCGTAGCATGAATCTAGGACTTGATTCAAAGAGGAAATAACAGGGGGAAAGTAGTAGAGACCAGATACCCAACTGGTCTCTTGGTTGAAAAGGGAAATAATGGGAAAACTCAGTAGAAACTGGATAAGGAACAGATCTATTATTGGTTGAAAAAAGGATAGAAAGTGGTGGCTGGTGGACAAGTCAACAGAGTATGTCCAGGGTTAGATTTCCTGCCCTCACATAGTAAAAGGTCTCTAGGATTTGATTTGCTGCCCTCACATAGTAAAAGGTCTCCATGATTAGATTTGCTGCCCTCATATAGGAAAAGTTCTCTAGGATTAGATTTGCAGCCCTCATAGAGCATGAACAAACTCGGCATCACCACTTTATGCCTCCTTGTTGGTACATTCTGCTGATGCGTCCACTGTCGGATGTCCTTATACCAACCTTTTGTTGTTGTTAATGTAAGGGCGCATGTAACATGAAGCGATCACAGTGTTACCTTAAGGACATGTCTAATCAGTGTAATTGTTAATCTAATGCCTCCAATGATATGATGCAATTAAATTGTGTTAACAAATGGTACTCCTGCTATTTTCCCCAGTATGATAAGTAAGTTGCTTCTTTACGCTGCTGAGTGACCTGGTGTCCCCACGGTCCCATGGCCTTAAAACAACTCCTTAGCTGCTGTTGATTTACTGTATCTGGTAAACAAGCAATGCCACTAATTAAAGTAATCCCATATTTGACGAATGCCATAGTTGATCGCAATGATTCCGGTAACATGAAGCATTGCTGATATTTTAAAATTTCTACTGTCCTTGCGTGATTGCCATGAACATAATTAACATGCTTCTTTTCATTTCGTGTATGTTTCATATATTTCTATTGACCAGCAACCGTTTACTTTCTATCTTTTTGTGTAGATAGGGATATCCATTTCACCTGTTGCTATTGTGACCTTTTGGTGAACTGCACAAAACACTTTTATTTGGAATGAGTGTCTTGTGCAGTTCAACTAAAATGTCACGTGGGCAACATCTCTCAATTTTGGTGGAACTGCACAAATGGTGATTGGAGTTTCCAAAATCTCCATCAAATTCTGGTGGTAATCTCGTGCAACATTTTATTAGCTTTTGCAAGATGAGCCGTCACTGTCACCACAATGGCACTTTATTTTAGTGGAACCGCACAAAAGGATAAGAAAATTATAGTTGCTCCTTACATGAGTAGGACAACCAACCTCAATGTTGCTGAATTTTAGTGCAACTACAAAAGAAGAACCTGCCAGCTCACGAGAGCAAGTACTTCTTGCTAGCTGAATGATGCAATCTTTGCTTAATTTCAGGTGAACTGCAGAAAAAGGTGCATGAATTGAATCATGGTCTGCAGGTTGACCTCATCCGAGTGGAGTTGCAGGTTCACCACATCGAGTCGTGGCGGTATAGGGCCCCTCACACCGGTTTCTTCAACTAGTGCCACTATTATAGTAATCATGCTCTTTCTTATATGTGCAAACAGGAATACTCTACTACAGATGTTGTGATGGTCAAGAGCATTCACCAAGTCTTGGGTTGTATGACACGGCTAGCCAAGATGGATTTAATCCTGATATTCACTTTATCAAAAGGCTCTAATGGGTTGGTTCCGAATCTTGCAAGCTGGGAATCAATGTGATGTGTAGGTATCTTTGTTGTACTTATTATTTGAATCTTATTTGTTGGTTCTGAATCTTGGAAGCTGGGAATCAATGAGATGTGTAGGCATCTTTGTTGTACTTATTATTTGAATCTTATTTGTTGGTTCTGAATCTTGCAAGCTTGGAAACACGGCATGATGGTGCAGAGGACAGCAACCATAACAAACCGTTCAAACTTGGTAGTATTTTCTGTGTGAAAGTGCGGCAAATGTGCTGATCATGTGCGTCCTTAGAATAATAATTCTAATTGTTGTGCATGTTGATCCTGTGGCACTAATAGAACGAGCCAATGTATTGCTTGTTTTAAGAATACATTTTAATTAAAGCTAATTAAATTTAAGTAAAGTGACCACTAACACTTGTTATTACAGTACCAATACAGACCCACTCATGAACCGACGTGTGTGGCCGGAATAGGTTTCTTAATGGAGGCGTTTGAATGCGCCGAGGGTGCATATTCTGCTGGGCGTGCAGTGGGTGAAGGAGGGGTAGTAACTGTTGTCGCCTATACACACTCAGTTTATTGTTGAATCCAGTTCCCCAAGAGCTGAAAAGCGAACTGCTGATGCCGCCTACTCACTCGTTCACTTGAAGAGACTCCAATGGCGATCCGAGGGGTGAGCCTCCTGGATATGGACTTCAGCAAGGAGTTCACCTTTGAGTTTTCTGTTCAGTCCCATGGTGGCACCAAGTTGAATGTGATGTACACCAACGATCCAGACTCAGTGAAGCTCTGCTTCGTCGAGTTCAAGGAGTACCTAAAGGACGAGAAAGCACAAGGTTGCAGGACTAGACCTTGTGCCCATCCATTTTCCCCTCCTAACAGGGACCAGCGGATCGCGGTCGCCCAAGTATGTGTGCGAGACGAGGTTCTTGTCTACCACTGCTGTAGGGCCATCAGAGGTTCTGGAGCATTCACTCATTTCATCGGCAGCGCCGACTGCACCTTTGCTACGATGGAGAGAAGGAAGAACACGACGATTTGGCCATCTGGTGCAACAAGCTTGTCGACATCTAGAAGCAATACAAGATCATCAGCAATGGGCAGGAGAAGGACTCCGTGGTTGACCTCGCCGATACCATCATCAACCCTTGCTACGCCAACAAGAAAGAAGACAACGATACCAAGGAGCTCCACCAGCCACCCTGCATCCAAACAAGTCAACCCTCGTACTCCCCTCCGCCTGTGTCTTCCCCCGCCCACGTTCGTTCTGTCCACGGTCTCGACGTCGTCCTCCACCTTGGTGCACTCGCTGCGGCGCCACCGTCTGTCATTCCCAACATGGTCAACAAAACAAGAGGAATCAGGAGACAACTGTTCGTTGAGAGGCTGACAGTCCCAGGCCCACCAGGTCCATGGCCTAGGTTTTGTTGTTTAACATGGGCAGCCCACGACATGTTTCAATCTTTTTTGGATCAAGCAGCCTCTGGGCCTCCCAACCTAGCTTGTCTATAACATCAGCATCCCAAGTTATGTTTGTTTTTTCAAGACGACGCACAGCTCAGTTCTATTTTTCTATAAGAATGCAAAACTGAACCTATGTTTTCCCTTCAATAATAAAGTATATATATATATATCTTATTTTATATACATATATATTTATATATATATATACATATATAAATATATATAAATATATATATATATATATATATATATATATAATAGAAACAACGTAAGGTTCTGTTAAACCTGTCATTCGTTCCAACCATTTTATAGACCTTCCCACTTCCTTTTTTCATTAATCCTATATCTGAATTTTCTTCCACTTTCTTTTCGATGTAAACTGAGTTTTCTCTCAGTACTTTTCCCTAGAACCAACTCAACTATCCCACGTCTAGCCTAAAATAATAATACCCTACGTCCTATTAACTCATCAAATTAAAATGATATTTTATTTCGTAAATTGAAAGTTCATATAAAATAATTATAATAATTGTTTATATATAACTTGGCAAGTTAACTCCTAGTGATTGCGTACATAAGCTTGCAAAGATTTTACTAACCGATGCAGTAATAGACGTGCAATCATGTGTTTATGTTTTTATAACATTTCTCCGTCCATCCCAACATGATATTTTCACCTAGCCTAACAAATCCGTGGATTTTGAGAAAAATGCAAATGGGCTTTAAATTCTACCATATATATAAACGGGCTACATAGATGCTACATCATTGATTGATCCAGGCCACCAAATGGACTAAAAAACAAATGGACTGGGTGACATATGGGCCAGTAGGTCGAAGCCTAAGCAAGGTGTTGGATTTACATCCAACGGTCGACATTCTTCTTCAATCTCTCATCTTATTCCCCCAGCGCTGCCGGGACCGCCTGCTCCAGCCTCCAGCATCCAACGGCGTTGTTTTGCGCGCCTCGTAGCAAAACACTACCCCGCCGATGGCCAGACCATCCCTCCACTCCGCACCTCCTGTTATTCTCTGCCGAGTGTAGGCCCACCCTGCACCCGAACTAGTCAAGTTTCCCACTCCTCTCCGTCTGTGACTCCACTACTTCCTCTTCCCCATCTCCGGGTCATTCCAGTCTAGGGCCTCACCATCGTCCATCGCCTCGCAGCGCTCGACGCGGCGTGGCCAACAAATAAGAGTCATCGGAAGAGGACTGTGCGTGACAGCCTAACGGCTGGGACCCACGAGGTCCATGGTCGCACGCAAGGAAAGTTCCTCCTTATTAAGCTGTTTCCTCGCCCTGACAGCTGGGACCCACCGGCCGTATCTTTGCACGAAAGTAAGTGCCTCCTTGTTATGCAAAAAAAACTATTCCTCCCGATGACAGCTGGGACCCGGCATATTTGGTGGCTGGCTTCTGGGCCTACTAAGCAGACGTGTACGTAGGGCTTTGTCAACTTAATAAACAAATGGTTCTAGCAGCAGGACCGTTGGATGTTAATCCAACAGCCGTGCTCCTTCTTCAACCTCTGTCTTGCTCCTGTCTGCCATGGGTGGCAGTGCTGCCGCACACCCAAACCAGTCAAGTTTCCCACTCCTCTCCATCTGCGATTCCACTGCCGCATCTTCCCCATCTCCGGGTCGTTCCAGTATGGGGCCTCTCCGTTGTCCATCGGCCTTGGTCCGCTCGGCATGGTGTGGTGAACATGGTCAAAAAATGAGAGTCATCGGAAACCTCACATCGCAGCCGAACCAGTGAACCCTCGTACTCCTCTCCGCGCGGGCTTCCACTGCCGCGTCTTCCCTAGCTCTGCGTCGTCCCCTTCCTAGGCCTTACCGTCATCCATCGCCCTGGTGCTCTCGGCGCGGCGTGGTCAACGTGGTCAAGGAACGACTTCCATCGGAACAGTACTATACATGGAGAGGGTGACAGCTGGGTCCACGGCGGCCGCAAGGAAGTGCCTCCTTATTACGCGCAAAATAATTGTTCGTCCACCCGACAGCAGGGACCCACCGGACGGGGCACCATATTTCATGAAAAAAACGTTTCCCACCTGACTGCTGGGACCCACCAACTACATTTTCGCATGCAAGGAAGTGTGTCCATATTACGGACAAAAAAAATGATTCGCCCCCCTGACTGTTGGGACCCACCAGCTACATCTTCGCACGCAAGGAAGTGCCTGACAGTCGGGACCCACCTGGTCGAAGCGTACGTAGTGTTGTCATTCTGGTCGCGAATGTGTGCATACATACTGGTCAATGTAGAGGCGCGCACATGTCATAGTAGAGGCGCACACGTAGCATGTACACGTACGTACAGCGCCCAGGGTGCAAGGAAGAAAATATGGCCACGTACGTACATACGGACGGGGTCTCGAACGCCTACTCGCACATACGTACGGCCAGGGCTCGTGTACATGGCTGGGTCGGAACGGAGAAACTGCATCGTCATCGTGTTCATGGGGAGGCAACGGAAAGCGTCGTGTTCATCGAGAGGCAACGGAGCACGTGGGAGCCAACCGGCTTGGACAGAACAACCGATGGAAATGAGGCCTGGCTTACCGCAGAACTGAGGAAACGGCCTGGTGTTCGACCGGCCACGTTTGAAACGGGATCCTATTCACCAGGAGGGGTCTGGCATACCGCAAAACGGAGGAAATGGACTTCTATTGGACCTCCTATAGTCGAAACGGGGTCCTATTGATCGGGAGGGGTGTGGCGTACCACAAAACGGAGGAAACGGACTTGTGTTTGAGCGCTACGGTCGAAACGGGGTCCTGTTCATCGGGCAGTGTGTGGCGTACCGCAAAACGGGACTCCACGGGGTACTGTTCATCTCCACCGTCGACCTCCTCTAGCCTCCATGGGCTACAGTACATCCACCGTTGACCTCCTCCAGCCTCCACCTGTGACTGTTCATCCAGCCTCCACCACGCGCTTCTCCACCGGGTAATATTTAACCAGCCCTCTCCACGGGCTACTTTTCAACCACCCCTCCACGGCTACTGTTCATCCAGCCCTCCACCGGCTACTGTTCAACCAACCCTTCACGGGGTCGTCCTGTTCATCCAGCCCTCCACGGGGTCCTGTTCATCCAGCCCCAACCGGCTCGATCGAGGTCCTATTCATCTAGA
>NC_041385.1:278759882-278853952 GCF_002162155.2 Triticum dicoccoides
AGAGGCAGCATCGATCGGCTTCAGTTAGAAGCAGTAGCGAAGGAATCGCTCGATCGCTCGGTTCAGTAACGCATAGCCTGTAGTGCAATAGCTCGGGTTTATTTAGGCGACGCCTCGCTCGGGTTCAGTTAGAGCCCAACGCCTCTCACCCACGTGCGTACGGTACAAGAGAAACGCGCATCGCTCGGCCCCCGACCACCCACCGTAACCGGGAACTCCCCGATATTTTCCTCGCCCTCGCTTCTACCATGGTTTTTTCCATCATGGACGGCCCAAAGAATGTCATGCAGTTGTGTCTCCGGCCTGCCCAGGACGAAAAGCCTATTTTCTGTCATGATTTTTTGTCATAGAAGTAGGAGCCCACCACATCTAGTATGATACCGGGTTTTGTCACAATTATCATCATAGAAGTGTCTTAGGTATGACGGAATTTTTTTCGTTCGGCCCAAAATGTCACAAATGTGTCTTTTTTTTGTAGTGTGGTGTTCGAATACTACCTTCTAATATATAAATCATTACCTCTCGACCATTTCGAGAGTCCTTGTCATGTTCGTGATCTCATCCGGGACTCTGAGCAACCTTCGGTCACCAAAACACATAAATCATATAATACATATCGTAATCGAACGTTAAGCGTGCGGATCCTACGGGTTCGAGAACTAAGTAGACATGACCGAGACACCTCTCCGGTCAATAACCAATAGAGGAACCTGGATGCTCATGTTGGTTCCCACATATTCTATGAAGATCTTTATCGGTCGAACCGCTATGTCAACATATGCTATTCCCTTTGTCATTGGTATGTTACTTGCCCGAGATTCGATCGTCGGTATCTCCATACCTATTTCAATCTCGTTACCGGAAAGTCTGTTTGATTGTTCCATAATGTATCATCCTGTCACTAACTCATTAGTCACATTGCTTGCAAGGCTTCATATGATGTGCATTATCGAGATGGCCCAGAGATACCTCTCCAATACTCGGAGTGACAAATCCTAATCTCGATCTATGCCAACCCAACAAACACCTTCGGAGATACCTGTAGAGCATCTTTGTAATCACCCAGTTACGTTGTGACGTTTGATATCACACAAGGTATTCCTCCAGTGTCCGGGAGTCGCATAATCTCATAGTGGGAGGAATATATATATATATATATATATATATATATATATATATATATATATATATATATATATATGACATGAACAAAGCAATAGCAATAAAACTGAACGATCATTATGCTAAGCTAACGGATGGGTCCTTTCCATCACATCATTCTCCTAATGATGTGATCCCGTTCATCAAATGAAAACACATGTCTATGGCTAGGAAACTTAACCATCTTTGATTAACGAACTAGTCAAGGAGAGGCATACTAGGGACATGGTGTTTTTGTCAATGTATTCACACATGTATCAAGTTTTCGGTTAATACAATTCTAGCATGAATAATAAACATTTATCATCATATAAGGAAATATAAAATAACAACTTCATTATTGCCTCTAGGGAATATTTCCTTCAGTCTCGCACTTGCACTAGAGTTAATAATGTAGTTCACATCGCCATGTCATTTAACACCAATAAATCACATTTGTATGTGATTAACACCCATAGTTTACATAGCCATGTGACCAACAAGCAAAGGGTTTACTAGAGTCAATAATCTAGTTCACATCGCTATGTGATTAACAACCAAAGAGTACTAAGGTGTGATCATGTTTTTCTTGTGAGAGAAGTTTAGTCAACGGGTCTGCCATATTCAGTGTCATATGTATTTTGCAAATTTTCTATGTCTATAATGCTACATGGAGCTACTCTAGCTAATTGCTCCCACTTTCAATATGTATCCAGATTGAGACTTAGATTCATCCGGATCGGTGTAAAAGCTTGCATCGATGTAACTCTTTACGATGAACTCTTTATCACCTCCATAACCAAGAAATATTTCCTTGGTCTTTTTAGGTAACTAAGGATAACTTTGTCCGTTGTCCAGTGATCCACTCCTGGATCACTATCGTACCTCCTTGCCAAACTCATGGCAAGGTACACAATAGGTCTGGTATACAGCATGGCATTCTTTATAGAACCTATGGCTGAGGTATGGGGAATGACTTACATTCTCTCTCTATCTTCTGCCGTGGTCGAGTTTTGAGTCTTACTCAACTTCATACATTACAACTCAAGAACTCCTTGTTTGACTGATCCATTTTGAACTCCTTCAAAATCTTATGAAGGTATGTATTCATCGAAAGTCTTATCAAGCGTCTTGATCTATCTCTATAGATCTTGATGCCCAATATGTAAACAGCTTCACCGAGGTCTTTCTTTGAAAAAAATCCTTTCAAACACTCCTTTATGCTTTCCAAAAAATTCTACATCATTTCCGATCAACAATATGTTATTCACATATATTTATCAGAAAGGCTGTAGTGCTCCCACTCACTTTCTTGTAAATACAGGTTTCTCGAAAAGTCTGTATAAAACCATATGCTGTGATCACCTCATCAAAGCGTATATTCCAACTCCGAGATGCTTGCACCAGTCCATAAATGGATCGCTGGAGCTTGCATACTTTGTCAGCACCTTTAGGATCAACAAAACCTACTGGTTGCATCATATACAACTCTTCTTTAAGAAAGCCATTAAGGAATGCAGTTTTGACGTCCATGTGCCAGATTTTATAATCATAAGATGCGGCAATTGCTATCTTGATTCGGATAGACTTAAGCATCGCTACGGGTAAGAAGGTCTTATTGTAGTCAACTCCTTGAACTTGTCACAAACCTTTCACGACAAGTCATGCTTTGTACACAGTAACATTACCGTCAGCGTCAGTCTTTTCTTGAAGATCCATTTATTCTCTATGGCTTGCTGATCATCGGGTAAGTCAACGAAAGTCCATACTTTGTTCTCAAACATGGATCCCATCTCAGATTTCATGGCCTCAAGCCATTTTGTGGAATTTTGGGTCATCATCACTTCCTCATAGTTCGTAGGTTCATCATGGTCTAGTAACATGACTACCAGAACAGGATTACAATACCACTCTAGTGCAAAACGTGCTCTGGTTGACCTATGAGGTTTGGTAGTAACTTGATCTAAAGTTTCATGATCATTATCATTAGCTTCCTCTCTAGTTGGTGTAGGCTTCACGGGAACGGTTTTCTGTGATGAGCTACTTTCTGATTCGAGATAAGGTACAATTACCTCACCAAGTTCAACTTTCCTCCTACTCACTTCTGTCAAGAGAGACTTCTTCTCTAGAAACGATCCATTCTTAGCAACAAAGATCTTGCCTTCAGATCTATGATAGAAGGTGTAACAAACCATCTCTTTTGGGTATCCTATGAAGACGCACTTCTCCGATTTGGGTTCGAGCTTATCAGGCTAAAGCTTTTTCACATAATCATCGCAACCCCGAACTTTAAGAAATGACAGCTTAGGTTTCTTGCCAAACCACAGTTCATACGGTGTGGTCTCAACGGATTTGGACGGTGCCCTATTTAAAGTGAATGCAGTTGTCTCTAGTGCATAACCCCAAAACAATAGTGGTAAATCGGTAAGAGACATCATAGACTGCACCATATCTAATAAAGTATGGTTACAACGTTTAGACATACCATTACGCTATGGTGTTCCAGGTGGCGTGAGTTGTGAAACTATTCCACATTGTTTTAAATGAAGGCCAAACTCGTAGCTCAAATATTCGCCTCTACGATCAGATCATAGTAACTTTATTTTCTTGTTAGGATGATTCTCCACTTCATTCTGAAATTCTTTGAACTTTTCAAATGTTTCAGACTTGTGTTTCATCAAGTGGATATACCCATATCTGCTCAAATCGTCTGTGAAGGTCAGAAAACAACGATACCCGCCGCGTGCCTCAAGACTCATCGGACCGCATGCATCGATATGTATTATTTCCAATAAGTCATTGGCTCACTCCATTGTTCCGGGGAACGGAGTTCTAGTCATCTTACCCATCAGGCATGGTTTGGAAGTATCAAATGATTCTTAATCAAGTGATTCCAAAAATCCATCTGCATGGAGTTTCTTCATGCGCTTTAGACCAATATGACCTAAATGGCAGTGCGACAAGTATGTTGCACTGTCATTATTAACTTTGCATCTTTTGGCATCAATATTGTGAATATGTGTATCACTACGATCGAGATTCAATAAACCATTCACCTTGGGTGACGACAGAAGGTTTTATTCATGTAGAACAACAATTATTCTCTGACTTAAATGAATAGCTGTATTGCAATAAACGTGGTCTAATCATATTCATTATTAATGCAAACACCAAACAAAATTTATTTTAGGTTCAACATTAATCCCAAATGTAGAGGGAGTGTGCAATGGTGATCGTATCAACCTTGGAATCACTTCCAACACACATCGTCACTTCGCTCTTAACTAGTCTCTTGTTCATTCTGCAACTCCTGTTTCGAGTTACTAATCTTAGAAACCGAACATGTATCAAATACCCAGGGCTGCTATGAGTACTAGTAAGGTACACATCAATAACATGTATATCAAATATACCTTTGCTCACTTTGCCATCCTTCTTATCTGCCAAATATTTGGCGTAGTTCCGGTTACAGTGACCAGAAACTTTGCAGTAGAAGCACTCAGTTTCAGGCTTAGATCCAACTTTGGGCTTCTTTATGGGAGTGAAAACTTGCTTGCCATTCTTTTTGAAGTTCCCTTTCTTTCCCTTTGCCCTTTTCTTGAAACTAGTGGTCTTGTTTAATCATCAACACTTGATGCTTTTTCTTGATTTCTACCTTCGTCGATTTCAGCATCACGAAGAGCTCAGGAATCGCTTTCATCATCCCTTGCATATTATAGTTCATCATGAAGTTCCAGTAACTTGGTGATGGTGACTAGAGAACTCTGTCAATCACTATCTTATCTGGAAGATTAACTCCCACTTGATTCAAGCAATTGTAGTACCCAGACATTCCGAGCACATGCTCACTAGCTAAGCTATTCTCCTCTATCTTTTAGGCGAAGTACTTGTCAGAGGTCTCATACCTCTCGATACGGGCATGAGTCTGAAGTACCAAGTTCAGCTATTGGAACATCTCATAGGCTCTATGGCGTTCAAAACGTTTTTGAAGTCCCGGTTCTAAGCCGTAAAGCATGGTGCACTAAACTATCAAGTAATCATCATATTGAGCTTGCCAAACGTTCATAACGTCATCATCTGCTCCTGCAATAGGTTTGTCACCTAGCGGTGCATCAAGGACATAGTTCTTCTGTGCAGCAATGAGGATAATCCTCAGACCATGGACCAAGTCCACAATATTGCTACTAACCTCTGTCAACTTAGTTTTCTCTAGGAACATATCAAAAACATAAGGGAGCTATAACGTGAGCTATTGATCTACAACATAATTTGCAAAAACTATCAGGACTAAGTTCATGATAATCATGATAAATTAAGTTCAATTAATCATATTACCTAAGAACTCCCACTTAGATAGACATCCCTCAAGTCATCTAAATGATACGTGATCCAAATCAACTAAACCATGTCCGATCATCACGTGAGATGGAGTAGTCATCAATGGTGAACATCTCTATGTTGATCATATCCACTATACGATTCACGTTCGGCCTTTCGGTCTCCAGTGTTCCGAGTCCATGTATGTACATGCTAGGCTCATCAAGTTTAACCTGAGTATTCTGCATGTGCAAAACTAGCTTGCACCCATTGTATTTGAATGTAGAGCTTATCGCACCCGATCATCACGTGGTGTCTCAGCACGAAGAAATTTCGCAACGATGCATACTCGGGGAGAACACTTTTACCTTGAAATTTAGTTAAGGGATCATCTTATAATGATACCGCCGTACTAAGAAAAATAAGATGCACAAAAGATAAACATCACATGCGATCAAAATATATGACATGATATGGCCATATCATCTTGTGCTTTTGATCTCCATCACCAAAGCAATGTCATGATCTCCATTGTCACCGGCTTGACACCTTGATCTCCATCGTAGCACTGTGGTCGTCTCGCCAACTATTTTTTCTACGACTATCGCAACCTCATAGTGATAAAGTAAAACAATTACATGGCGTATGTATTTGATACAATGAAGCGACAACCATAAGGCTCCTTCCAGTTGCCGATAACTTTTACAAAACATGATCAACTCATGCAACAACGTATATCACATCATGTCTTGACCATACCACATCACAACATTCCCTTCAAAAACAAGTTAGACATCCTCTACTTTGTTGTTGCACATTTTATGTGGATGCTACGGGCTTCTAGCAAGAACTATACTTACCTACGGTACAAAAACAACAACGGTGATTTATCAAGTTTGTTGTTTTAACCTTCACAAGGACCAACCACAGTCAAATTTGATTCAACTAAAGTTGGAGAAACAGACACCCGCCAGCCACCTTTATGCAAAACTAGTTGCATGTCTGTCGGTGGAACCAGTCTCATGAACATGGTCATGTGAGGTTGGTCCAGGCCACTTCATCCAACAATACCGCCAAATCAAAATAAGACATTGGTGGTAAGCAGTATGACGATGACCGCCCACAACTCTTTGTGTTCTACTCGTGCACATAATCTACGCATAGACCTGGCTCGGATGCCACTGTTGGGAAACGTAGCATGAAATTTCAAAAACAATTCCTACGCTCACGCAATATCTATCTAGGAGATGCATAGCAACGATAGGGGGAGAGTGTGTCCACGTACCCTCGTAGACCGAAAAGCGGAAGCGTTTGCTCAATGTGGTTGATGTAGTCGAACGTCTTCTTGTTCCGACCGATCGAGTACCGAACATACGGCACCCCTGAGTTCTGCACACATACAGCGTGATGACTAGATGAATTCCGTCAGCACGATGGCATGGTGGGATGATGGTGATGTGATCCGTGAAGGGCTTCGCCTAAGCACCGTGAGATTATGACCGGAGGCGTACACTATGGAGGGGGGGGGGGCGCCGCACACGTCTTGGAGCAATTGGTGTGTCCTCTGCCCCCCCACATATATAAAGAAGGGATGGAGAGGAGGCCGGCCTAGGCACGCCTCAAGTGGGAAGGAGTCCCACTTGGACTCCTAGTTGGATTTGCCCCCCCTTTCCTTTTACCTGAGGGGGAAAGGGGGAAGGAGAGGGAGTAGGAGAAGGAAAGGGGGCGGCACCCCCTTCCCTAGTCCAATTTGGCCTCCTCCCTTGCGGGGGGCACACCAGCCCCTTGTTAGCTGGTTAGTCTCCCTCCTATGGCCCATATCTTTCCCCCGGGGGTTTCGGTAACCCCTCCGGTACTCTGGTATGTACGCGATACACTCCGGAACCCTTCCGGTGTCCGAATACAACCTTACAATATATCAGTATTAACCTCTAAACCATTTCGAGACTCCTCGTCATGTCTGTGATCTCATCCGGGACTCCGAACAACCTTAGGTCACCAAAACACATAACTCAAATAATACATTTCGTCATCGAACGTTAAGCGCGCGGACCCTATGGGTTCAAGAACTATGTAGACATGACCGAGACACCTCTCCGGTCAATAACCAATAGCGGAACCTAGATGCTCATATTGGTTCCCACATATTCTACGAAGATCTTTATCGGTCGAACTGCTATGTCAACATACGTTATTCCCTTTGTCATCGGTATGTTACTTGCTCGAGATTTGATCGTCGGTATCTCCACACCTAGTTCAATCTCGTTACTGGCAAGTCTCGTTACTCATTCCATAATGCATCATCCCATAACTAACTCATCAGTCACTTTACTAGCAAGGCTTCATATGATGTGCATTACCGAGAGGGCCCAGAGATACCTCTCCGATACTCGGTGTGACAAATCCTAATCTCGATCTATGCCAACCCAAAAAACACCTTCGGAGATACCTATAGAGCATCTTTATAATCACCCAGTTATGTTGTGATGTTTGATAGCACACAAGGTATTCCTTCGGTGTCCGAGAGTTGCATAATCTCATAGTCGGAGGAATATATATATATATGACATGAAGAAAGGAGTAGCAATAAAACTGAATGATCATTATGCTAAGCTAACAGATGGGTCTTGTCCATCACATCATTCACCTAATGATGTGATCCCGTTCATCAAATGACAACACATGTCTATGGCTAGGAAACTTGACCATCTTTGATTAACGAGATAGTCAAGTAGAGGCATACTAGGGACATAGTATTTTTGTCTATGTATTCACACATGTATCAAGTTTCCGATTAATACAATTCTAGCATGAATAATAAACATTTATCATGATATAAGTAAATATAAAATCATAACTTTATTATTGCCTCTAAGGCATATTTCCTTCAGGTTCTAATCTCGTACTCAGCAGCAATCATGGAGATTTGGGAGGCCATGGATTTTGGAGGCGGGTTAGGAGAAGTTGAACTGGTGTAATGTGGAAGGATAGGATGTCTGGGAGCGAACTATTGTAAGGTAGAAGACGAGTACGAGTAGGGCGTGCGAATGATGTGGGGTGGTTGGCTTGCCCGGTGGATAAACGGTTGCATGCCCCCAAAGAGTTCTCAAGTACTATGCGGAACCCACTAGATGTCATGTCTTCTAGACCCATATCGTAGGCCTGACGATATAGCTTCTGTGTGTTCGCACGCCATGCCGGCGTGTGGATGTAACTTCACTTAATTCCGTCAACCGTCGCGCCTCCCATGACCTTCGCCTCCCTCCCGCGGTCGCGCCCTTTGAGACTTCGGACGGCTATAAATGAGCAATTTTATTTTACCTACTCCACATGCGTGATACTCCCTCTGGTCCTTTTTACTCCGCATAAGATTTGTGTCAAGTCAAAGTTTGCAAAGTTTTTGACCAAATTTATACTAAAAATATCAATATCTACAATACCAAATATATATTTTATGAAACTACATTTTGTAATCAGTATAAAAATATTGATTTGACACTATGAATGTTGATACATTTTTCTATAAGTTTGGTCAAAGTAGAGTTAAATTGACTTCAGACAAAACTTATATGCACAATGCAGACTAGTTCCCCCATCCAGGTGCGTGCCATGTCCTATCTAGTCATCATAATAAGGTTAGCTATTAGTAGAGTACTACTACCTCCCCTCTAGTTTAAAGGGCTCGATTCAAAATTTTCACCTGCTCTTACCAATATAGAAGCGGCGGAATAGTTTTTGTAGTCTGCAAAAGTACTCAATTCATGCTCTCATTATTCACAAAAAATAGTGTTTACCAATGCATTATCCCATTGCATCCATTCATGAACACTAGTAAATGACAAAGATTTTTACATGCACTATCAAGATGCACGTGCATTGCACGAAACATCAAGATGCATTTGTATGAGTAGTTTATCTTATGGGAGAAAAGGATGAACTAGGGAAGGCCTTATCTGCAAATGTGGAGAGGAGTACGGGTAAATTGTCATAGTTTCCTTCCTATCCGTTAGATATAGATCAGATGGTCTATACTGCAGGATGGCAGGTACACCATCATCGCCAACTCTGCTTTTTATAAGAGTAGAGATTAGTTAATATTCTTTTAAGGCTACTCATAGTGGAAAGTATCATATACTAGTATCATGTGCATGATACTAGTGTATGATACGGGACTACCTTTTTAGTGCCATGCATGACACAGAGTAGCATAGTATTTAACATGATATTGTATCTACCTATGTTACTCTAACCGCCCTCTCTTCTTTAATTCTTTGCCACATTAGCATGTTTGCTATTCCTGTGTGCATGATAGTACCAGCTAAGATACCACCACTATGGCCAGGCTTAATCATCGCATGCAATAATTTAGTGCACCTTGAAATCTGAACATGTGTGGGGCATGTATGTTTTTAATGGCTTGAGACTATACCTGGCTCGACATGCAATATGACTTATTATGCACTGTTCCCCATACCTGTAGGAAGCCTGTTTGTCTCCAAATCTTTTCCTCTCCATGTGTGAAAACAATGTGCCTGCTTGACTCTCCTTCTCCCTCCGGCAGTACCACCACTCCACCCCGTGTGTAAAAAATCTACATGCACGACTCTCCTCCCCCTGCGCTCGTCCAATCCATTGTGACCAGCAATATTTGCACCCCTTCCCTCCCCCATAATTTACTCCAACAAATATGCCCATGTAGCTATTACGTTAATCGTGGAACATATCTTATGGGATGGTGCTTCAGTTACTTAACTGCAGGTGCATTGGGTCACTGACATGTGGGCCCAACAGGCATCTGGCCCACATGTTAGTTATGCAACTCCACCAGCAGTTAAGTCACTAAAGCTCAGTCAATATCTTATGTAGGTGTGCCATTGGTCGCCATAAATACTGTGCCTCCCACGGCATTCAGAAGAACGCTCACATTCATCGCTATCTCCTCCCATTGTCGTTGTCAAAACCGGCAGATCTCGGGTAGGGGGGCCCAAGCAGTATGTCTAAGGATCAATGATAACAATGGACAAAGGGACATAATGTTTATCCAGGTTTGGGCCCTCTTAAAGGAGGTAAAACCCCACTTCCTGCTTGATTATATTCGATGAGTATAGGGGGTTACATGAGTTGATCTACCTCGAGATCGTAATGGCCAAACCCGAGATTCTCTAGCCTATGAATGTTATGATCCTCTCTCCGGTCTAAACCATCTGGTTTATATAGACCCCGGAGGTGCCTAGGGTTGTATAGAGTTGGTTTCCAGGAAAGGAAATAGTATATCCGGACACTTAATCTTGCCGCACACGCACACAAGAGTTCCAACTGGACACGGGAGGTGGCCTTCTTCCTTTATCTCGATAGCCCATCAGTCGAGCCCATATTGAATTGGCCGGACGCCCGAGGACCCCTTAGTCCGGGACTCCCTCAGTAGCCCCTGAACCAGTCTTCAATGACAACGTGTTTGGCGCGCGGATTGTCTTCGACATTGCAAGGCGGGTACCTCTCCTTGAATACCGTATATCGGCTTTCCCTTCATAAAAGAACTATATCCGGCTCTTTGTAATTGAAACAACCCTTAGCCGCGAAGGAAAAATATATAAAAACATGAATAGTGTCTTTACTGACAACTTTTCTGGCAAAACGCCAGGCTTGGCTCTTTAGTATTTTGAACCATTTTCACACTCCTTGTTTCATGTTTAGAGGTCAAGCCCCCTTGGCCAGTCTTGTTAAAACAGAGATCCTGCCCACTTATTACAGGATTCTCATCAATGGGATTTGGGTAACCCAACCGACTACGGCGCATGCTCACATCGGGAATGGGTGAGTTTTAAGGCATAAGTGGGGGACGGTTGGCATTTCTACTACCTATTAGAGGGCAAAAAATTCCTCCTTTCTTCCCCACGCCTTCCTCTAGCCTCTTCCTCCCAATCTCTCAACCTCCAACGCCCGGAAAAAAGTTCTCATCTTCCTCCCTGCCACCACCTTCATGGAGAAGGATGTAAAGAATCTCTAGAGCGCAGGGTACCTGGCTGCAGACATTGCGCATAGGCTCCACGACGAGGGCCAAATCATCCCCACTCCGGAGCCCGGCGAAAGGGTCGTATTCCTCCCCATTTTCTTAGAGGGATAGGGTTTCCACTCCATCCCTTCGTCTGGGGCCTCATGTTCTATTATGGGCTAGATTTCCATAATCTAGCCCTGAATTCTTTCCTCCACATATCGGTGTTCATCGTCGTGTGCGAGGCTCTACTCCCCGTCCCCCCACACTTTGGCCTATGGCTCAAAATCTTCAATGTGAAGTCGAAGGTGGTCGACGGACAGCATGAGGACTGCAGCGGGGCCATGATAAGCAAGCTGCCCAACGCCACATGGCCCAAAGGGGCCTTCATCGAGACCGTCAAGGTCTGGCAGCAGGAATGGTTCTACAGCATCGAGCCCCGTCGTGCCAACTAGGCGGCCATTTTGGAATTCAGATCCGGACCCCCCATGAGGCTCACTTCATGGAACGCTAAGGGGCTCGACCAGGGGTCCTAGACGGAGGTGCAGACGCGCATCACCAACGTGCTGGACAAAAATGTTGGTCTCACCAATGTGATGCAGATCATGCTCTTTCGCCGCCTCCTCCCTTGCCAGCGCCGGGCCTCCCATATGTGGGAGTTCAATCTGGAGGAGCGCGGACCTTGAAGTGCTTCTTCGACACTACGCACGAGGGAATATGGAAGCTGCTCTTCAAGGCCCATAAGAGCTGGCCCATGGAGACCGAAGATGTCGGATTCGACATATAGAATCCGGCCACTCCGGTAAGTATTAATCTATCCGAAGATCTGTCCAGTCAATATCTTTTAATCAATAAGAATCTTATCAATCCAGTTCTTCAGAGGGCTAGACAGCAAAGGCGGCATAGATCAAAAGTCTGGCTTCACTGCCCGAAGACACAACCACTTCCCAGGTAACAGAGATGCTGGTCCCGGTGCCCTACCAGGCACCGGAGAAGAAGGGCAAAAAGAAGGGCAAGGAGCCGAAGGGTGGCCCCCGCCGCAGAGGCCCTTCGGACGCTATGTCCGGAGAGACCGAGATCATCTCCTCTCATGAAGGAGATGAGGACGAAGAGGAGGAGGTGGTGGTGGAGACCGACTCCCCTCTCAAAGGGAGGAGGAAGAAGAGGACGGCCTCCGAGAACCCGGAGGGGGCGGCTGCAAAGAAGGGGAAGATTACCCTCTTGGTTAGTTCAGACTCAGAGTCCAAACACACCCCCAAGAGGGCCCCCAGGGTGAAGCCCTTGGGTGATTTGTAAGTATCCGAAATTTCACTCTTCATTTTCCGCTTAACTACCTTTGTCATATAAGCTATATTATTGTTTGCTTTTCAGTCCCCCTCACGACATTCCGAATGTCTCATCTTCCTCGGGGAATTCTCTGGCGCCTGAGGTGGCGGAGAGTGACACTCCATTGCAGGCCCCCTCACCTACTGCCATGGAGGACACCGAGGTGTCATCCCAAAGGACTCCTCCTTGCCGAGGAGGGGCGAACGAGGGCGTCGAGAAGGCGCAAGAGTTTAACACCTCGGCCGCTGAAGACCTGGGACAGGCGACCCCCATGACTACCAACAACGAGGAGCCCCAACAGTCCTGGCCCCCACCGCACACCATTCCAGAGACCAATATGGCTCCGGAAAGGGATGTGCAGCCCCCTTCAACAGAGGGGGCAGGAGCAACAGCTCCCGCAGCGCCCCCCGTTAATCCAAAGGCTGCTCCTGCTCTAGAGGAGGCGATGCAACATGCTTCCATCATGGAGGAGCACCGCACCCTGATGGGTGCGGTTATGGAAAAGGTTCATTCTCCAAAAAGCAGACTGAACAAAGCCTTCAACAGCCTACTGACGGGCTTTGAGGTATGTGATGTAATCCTCTAATCAGATTTTTTTATATGAAAGGATTAACCCATGTATAGATAGTAGCCCTAAGACTCTGTCCGGATTAGAACAATCTGAACAGAGGATCCTCAAGCAAAGTTACTAATATATTGTGCTATTGTGTGACAGGCATCCATGTTGGCGGCTACCGCCCATGCCGCAGAGGTTTCCAAGCTCAATCGGAAGCTTCAATTGGCCGATGAGGAGCTCAACCGCATCAACAAGCGGTTTGACGAAACGCAAGGTATGCAGAACTTATAAATCAGAAGTGATATATGTATTGAGTCTTTTTATCTTATTTGATTATGTGATTATGATCACAGTTGGTGCGGCCGAGGTCAAGACCCTCAAGAGCGCCCTTTCCCAAGACAAGGAGTGGGCGAAGGCGAATAAAGCAGTCGCTGACAAAGCCGCTGCGAAATTAAAGACCGAACAGGTCGCCCGACGCCAGCATAGAGAGAGGGTGGCTGAAGTGGAGCAAGATCTCAAGGACGCCATTAGCAAGTCTGAGGCCTTGGATGAGAAAACAACAGCCCAAACTGCCGAACTCGCCAAGGCCCTCCAAGAAGCAAAAGAGGCGCGGACCGAGTCCTGGAGTGCTCGTGAAGAGATCCGGCAGGCCGGACAGATAGCGGCTAGTAAGCCCTTTCTTTTGTAGAGTTTATTTGGGGGGTCAAAGATATGCTTTTCTCACATGGATGTGGAGTTCTCTAGAGGCTTTTGCGGATCTTCCGAAGAGTGCCGCCGATGCCGCACAGTTCTTCCGAGCCTAGCAGGGGAACTCGATAGAGAAGCTGTTCTAGTCATAGTTCCTGGTGCCGGAGCACCCGACGCTGTTGAACAACTAGATGAAGAAACTGGTAGAGCTGCATAGGATGTCCGGTTTGGCCAAGAAGCACATCATAGTCCGGCATTGGCTAGCCGAACCTATTCCAATCAGCTACTTCGGCTTGGTGAGACGACCTGTCGATGCGCTACCCCGAGTTCATGATGTGAAGAATTCTGTTTATATAGAGGGTGCCCAGCTGGCCTTTGCCCATGTCAAGATGCAATGGGCGAACATGAAGGCCACCAAAGAAGCGACCGCAGGTCCGCCCGAGGGAAAGGATCACCGGAGGCCGGAGAGGTACTTTGAAGATGTCCTAGAAGGGGCCCGAATAGTAGGGTGCCATTGTTCAAAGGATGTTATGTTTGATTAAATGTATTCGGGTGAAAGAACACTATGCCATGAATCCGCGTTATGCATTGCACCTTTTGTGTTATTTTTATCCTCTTGTGCGGCCATTTATTATGTATACTTCTGAAGGTTGCCAGTCGTCGGCTTCTGCCCCCATGTAGATAGTACAAGGGTGTTAATGAATGCGTGGCCGCACTTTATCCAATGTCTTGGTCCTTAGATGAGGCGTCCATGCGGTGAACTAGACAATCAGACCATGCGACTTTATTACCTTCACTTAGACATAGGAGTCCATTGGCGGGGTTAACTAGAAACCCCTGTTGCATTAAGCGGCGATCCGGATTACGGTGCCTTTGCAATGCGGCTGGTCAAATCCCAGCCCCTCATGTGATACAACAAGGATCGCTAACGATCTGTAGTATAACACTAAGTCACAGGATCGCTGACCAACTCTCGCTTATCATGACGGTCTGTTTTGGCTTTCTCTACTGAGATATTTAAGCGGACGAGCCAAAAATACATTCGCAGTAGTTCTCCCTTTACTACCTTAGCCGAATAGGCGGAACATAAGGTGGTAAGCACAGGAGCCGCGCAACCCAACTATAGACCAAAGACATGAATCGGAGCCGATGCATATAATGCAATATCCAGGACGCCGAAGAGTTCCCTATAGGTGTTCGGACTTGAAAATATACAGGGCCGAAGACAGCCCCTGGCTCGAAGGCCGGGCTAA
This sequence comes from Triticum dicoccoides, assembly GCF_002162155.2. Lineage (NCBI taxonomy): Eukaryota > Viridiplantae > Streptophyta > Magnoliopsida > Poales > Poaceae > Triticum > Triticum dicoccoides. The sequence continues at coordinate 278,775,154 of NC_041385.1, forward strand.
AGCACGTACGTTGATTAGAAGTAAGGGGGGATACAAATGATGATGTAGCAAACATACCAAACCAAAAGTGGTGATCATTTGCTTCTTATATATCTTTGTGAATACATTTAGACGTCTTTAGATAAATAGCGCCATGAAGAGGAGGGTCATGTTACATGCCAGAAAATTTACATAAGGGAAAGGTTTACACAGGGCCTTAAAGTAATGGTTTGAATATCCCAAGGGTGCCCTGCTGCACGTCTACACCATTTCTCCTTAGTAGTGAGTCCTTCGGGAGGAGATGTAGAATGGTTGTCTATAAAGAAGAGGCGCCGAATAGGGAGTCCTCATAAAACCATACAGCCTTTAGGTTTATGAAAGAACCTGTAGTGAAAGAGGAAGGAAAAAAAGGTATGTGAGGTCCGAAAAGGGTCGAGCCGTACCATGGACCTTTCCTGCAGTGTGCCTCCGGTGTTTCCCAAGGTATTTTGAGTGGGTAGTTTTGTACGCGTGGTACATATACCGTGGCCTTATAGGGCAGTCGACGGAGGCGAAATTGCTATTCGAGGTCCAGGTCCGCTAAGCTGTTTGTATGAGGTGCAGACCGGAATTTTTTAACATTGTCATTGGTCTTGATGGCTGATGAATTGTTCGGCTTGATGAGGCTACCGTATACCTCGGCTTCTAGGGCCGTGGTGTGATGACGCCCATATAGGCTCAGTTCGGAGGGAGCGCTCCATATTTCCATTGACTGTAATGACGCCCTACGGTTCAGGCATTTTAAGCTTCCAATAAGCATAGTGCGGGACTGTATTGAAATGGGTGAAAGCGGTTCGTTCGAGCAGTGCATGATAGCCACTGTGAAAAGGGACGATATCAAAGATCAGTTCTTCACTGCGGAAGTTGTCCGGAGAGCCGGATACCACTTCTAGTGTTAATGAGCCCGTACAACGGGCCTCCACACCGGGTATCACTCCTTTAAAGGTAGTGTTGCTTGGCTTGATTCTAGAAGGGTCAATGCCCATTTTGTGGATAGTATCTTGATAGATCAAGTTGAGACTGCTGCTGTCGTCCATAAGGACTTGAGTGAGATGATATCCATCGATGATAGGATCGAGTACCAGGGCGGCCGAACCACCATGACGGATACTGGTTGGATGATCCCTGCGATCAAAAGTGATCGGACAGGCTGACCATGGATCAAACTTTGGGGCGACTGGCTCTAAGGCGTAGACGTCCCTTGTGCGCGCTTGCGCTCCCTTTTGGGTATGTGAGTGACATAGATCATGTTCACTGTTTTTACTTTGGGGGGAAACTTCTTCTGACCCCCGGTGTTTGGCTGACAGGGCTTGTCGTCGTAGTCGCTTGGAGGTCTCTTCCCCCTCTGTTCGGTATTTAACTTACCGGCTTGTTTAAAAACCTAGCAATTTTTATTAGTGTGTTTAGCAGGCTTGTCGGGGGTGCCATGAATCTGACAGGGCATCTCGAGGATTTTGTCCAAATTGGATAGACCATCCCTGTTGCCTTTGAAAGGTTTCTTCCGCTGACCGGATTTAGAACCACTGAATCCGGCATTGACTGTCGTGTCTTCGGTGTCATCGTTGTTATTCCGATATTTGTTTTTGTTGCGGCGTTGTAACGCCCCAAGATCGATGCTCCAGATGCCTTCCTTGTATTCCGAGATTCATCGTGTGATTTGTTTTGTTCGTTGCATTCATCCTTGCATCATGTGCATGGCATCATGGCATTATGTCTTTAATCTTTCCATTACCCTCTCTTTCTTTTCATCTCTCTATTTCTTTTCTGCTAGAAAATTAGTGAGAGAGAGAAGCCTAATTTTGGCCCAATGACCAGGCCAGCCCATCTAACCTCTAAGGCCCAGCTACCCCCTCTAACCCTAGCCCGAGCCTGCAACCCTCCTCGTCGTTCCTCAGCGCCGCACGCAATCCCCATCGCACGCACACCCGCATCGCTGGATCCTCATCTCTCCCTCCTCGCGCTGCACCCCCTGCCCGATCCCCTCAGCATCTCTCCCTCGTTCCCCCTCCGCCGCCACTCACACACACGCACCCATCGAGCCAGGGAGAGGAGCTCCCTTCTGCTCGCACCCTCCTGGCCAGCCATTCCCTTCCATGGCGCTGCCTTGCTGCTCCCTCCAGCGCCCAAGCCTCCTCCTCTGCTTCGCCCCCTCATCTACTCCCTCAGCCATGGCGCTTCACCGTCCCTCGTCTCGCCCATGCCGACGACCAGCAGTAGGTCGCCGCTCTGCGCCGTCCGGTAGCGCCTGCAGCTCGTGTCTCCACCCCTCCTCGTTGCCCCGTTGTGCTCCGGAGGTCAGGGCCGCCATGGACGAGCCCCGCGGCCACGCCCCTACCGTCCCTGCGCCCTGCTGCCTCCTAGAGTGCTGCACCGTCGCCGTTCGTCTTCAACCGCGGGAGCGCAGTCCTCCTCCAACCCCATCCAGATTTGGGTGGCCTTCGCCGCCTTGCCCGTTCACGGTCGGATCTGACTCCGGTGGCCCGTCCCCGTCGGAGTTGACCTCCACCGCAGGCCACGCGCGAAACCTCGTTGCCTCTGCCAGCCCTGTGCTGCTGCTTGCATCCGCCAAGCCCCTCTGCCCTGTTTCGCCTCGGCCTCGATCAAGGAGGACGAGCAGCGTTGCTGCCTGCTCGATCCGCCTACACGCGTGCCTCGCGCGTTGACTGCGACCAGCTCCATGCCCGAGCGAGCACGCTCCTGATCCCGATGCCCAGCGTCGCCCAAGTCTCGTATGTTGTCCCTCCAAGCCAAGACCACCTCAAGTTCGCCAAGTACCTCTACGTGCGTGTGCGACCATCTTCGGCAAGGACCCGTGTACGACTACACAACGAACCCTGAAGTTCCACTACGATTGCCGTGTACATCTACCGTCGCCCGAAGACCCGTGTACCACGAGCGCCAAGTTCGACTATCGTTGCCAAGATCGCGAGTACCTCTACCGTCGCCGTGAACGACTACTTCCACGACGTCCGTGAACCACTACTTCCACTACCGCCACGAGAACAACTACTTCCACTACGGCCCGTGTACCACTACTTCCGTCGACGAACTTAATCCACCCCGAATATGCACGCTTCGAAGGTATAACCCCGAGATGACCGCCCGTGAATAAATGCTTGTGTGTTGTATGAGATGCTCGTGTTTGCACCGTGTCCGAGAGAGGTTTCTGCACATTCTCGTTTGCCATGCCGCCGTCCCGTGGGAACCCGGAATCCGGGAGCACCCCACCATCCTTGCATGACATGTTCACACCCACTTTTTTTGCACCGGTATCTCCTTGAGCTACCGGAAACGATATGTTGTTGTGACATCATTCTCGGATTCGTTCCTGTGGCACCCCTTTCGTTCTTCCATGGTGACCAAATGCTTCATAACATGCTCATGTCAACATTTTCATAAAAAAATGCATAAACCTTGATTATGTCATCCGCATCATGTTAACAACATTTAAATGGTTAAAATTGTGTTTGCATTAAATTGCTAAATGACATATGGGGATTTTACGGAATTGTTGTTTGTTGTTTCCGGCCTCATTTAAACTTGCCTAAATAGTTAGTTCAATTATTCTTCACCCCTTGCCATGTTTAACAATATTTAATATTGATGAGTAGCATAAACGAGAGCGAACTAAATGATTGAATGTGGTGTTTCGTCAATATGCAACTCGTTGCATATTGAGCTCCACTTAACTTGTAGTGTTGTTTGTGCATATTGCCATGCCATGCCTCTTTAAACCGGACATGCATCATACTTGATTGTGCATCATGCCATGTTTATGTGATGGTTGTTTACTATGTCATTTGCTTCTTTCCGGTTGCGCTTCTCCTTGATAGTTCCGGTTACGTCGCGATTGTGAGGATTCATTCGACTACGTCCGTTTGTCTTCTTCATGGACTCGTTCTTCTTCCTTGCGGGATCTCAGGCAAGATGACCATTACCCTTGATATCACTTCTATCTTTGCTTGCTAGTTGCTCTGTTGTATCACTATGCTGTGCTACCTATCACTTGTTTACCATGCCTCCCATATTGCCATGTCATCCTCTAACCTTTTCATCCTTCCTAGCAAACCGTTGCTTGGCTATGTTACCGCTTTGCTCAGCCCCTCTTATAGCATTGTTAGTTGCAGGTGAAGTTGAAGATTGCTCCATGATTGGACAGGATTATGTTGGGATATCTCAATATCTCTTATTTAAATTAATGCATATATATACTTGGTAAAGGGTGGAAGACTCGGCCTTATGCCTGGTGTTTTGTTCCACTCTTGCCGCCCTAGTTTCCATCATACCGGTGTTATGTTCCTTGATTTTGCGTTCCTTACACGGTTGGGTGATTTATGGGACCCCCTTGACAGTTCGCTTTGAATAAAACTCCTCCAGCAAGACCCAACATTGGTTTTAACATTTGCCACCTAAGCCTTTTTCCCTTGGGTTCTGCAGACTCAAGGGTCATCTTTATTTTAACCCCCCGGGCCAATGCTCCTCTGAGTGTTGGACCAAACTAGAGCCCTTTGCAGCGCCCCCTCAAGGAAACTTGAGGTCTGGTTTTAGTTGTACGGACTGCTCATCCGGTGTGCCCTGAGAACGAGATATGTGCAGCTCCTATCGGGATTTGTTGGCACAGTCGGGTGGTCTTGCTGGTCTTGTTTTACCATTGTCGAAATGTCTTGTAAACCTTTATTCCGAGTCTGATCCGGTCTTCCTGGGAGAAGGAATATCCTTCATTGACCGTGAGAGCTTATGATGGGCTAAGTTGGGACACCCCTGCAGGGTTTAAACTTTCGAAAGCCGTGCCCGTGGTTATGTGGAAGATGTGAATTTGTTAATGTCCGGTTGTAGATAACTTGACACCAGATCCGAATTAAAACGCATCAACCGCGTGTGTAGCCGTGATAGTCTATTTCGGCGGAGTCCGGGAAGTGAACACGGTTTTGGGTTATGTTTGACGTAAGTAGGAGTTCAGGATCACTTCTTGATCATTGCTAGTTCACGACCGTTCAGTTTGCTCTCTTCTTGCTCTTATTTGTGTATGTTAGCCACCATATTTGCTTAGTGCTTGCTGCAACTCCACCTCATTACCACTTCCTACCCATAAGCTCAAATAGTCTTGATCTCGCGGGTTTTGAGATTGCTGAGTCCTCGTGACTCACCAGATACTATCACAATAGTTGCAGGTGCCGATGATACCAGTGCAGGTGATGCAACCGAGCTCAGATGGGAGCTCAACGAAGACCTTGGTCATTGCTATGTATCGTTTCATGTTGATCAGTAGTGGAGCCCATTTGGGACGATCGGGGATCTAGTAGTTGGGTTATCTTCTTTTCTTTTGGCTTCGTCCGTAGTCGGACTATGTGTGTGTACTCTGAATGATGTATGATTTATTTTATGTTCATTGTGTGAAGTGGCGATTGTAAACCAACTCTTTATCCCATTCTTGTTCATTACATGGGATTGTGTGAAGATGACCCTTCTTGCAACAAAACCACAATGCGGTTATGCCTCTAAGTCATGCTTCGACACGTGGGAGATATAGCCGCATCGTGGGTGTTACAGGCGTGACCTTCCATTGCCGTCCCTAGCTTCAGAGGTGCCGGGCTTGCTATCACTGTTGCTCCTATGAGCTAGCCAGCTATCTTCGCACGCGCAAAAGCAGTGAGGGAGTCCGGGATTAAGGGGTCCTCAGACAGCCGGACTATATACTTTAGCCGGTCTATTGGACTATGAAGATACAAGATTGAAGACTTTGCCCCGTGTCTGGACGGGACTCTCCTTTGCGTGGAAGGCAAGCTTGGCAATTAGGATATGTAGATCTCCTTCTCTGTAACCGACTCTGTGTAACCCTAGCCCCCTCCGGTGTCTATATAAACCGAAGGGTTTAGTCCGTAGGATAACAATAATCATAATCATAGGCTAGTTTCTAGGGTTTAGCCTCTACGATCTCGTGGTAGATCAACTCTTGTAATACTCATATCATCAAGATCAATCAAGCAGGAAGTAGGGTATTACCTCCATCGAGAGGGCCCGAACCTGGGTAAAACATCGTGTCCCCTGCCTCCTGTTACCATTAGGCTTAGACGCACAGTTCGAGACCCCCTACTCGAGATCCGCCGGTTTTGACACCGACATTGGTGCTTTCATTGAGAGTTCCACTGCGTCATCGCGATAAGGCTCGATGGCTCCTTCAACCATCTTCAACGATGCAGTCCAGGGGGAGGTTTTCCTTCCCGGACAAATCTTTGTATTCGGCGGCTTCGCCCTGCGGGCCAACTCGCTTGGCCACCTAGAAGATATCGGTAGCAATGCGCCCCTGGCCATCAGGTCAGGTCTGGAAGCTTGAACTATACTGCCGATATCCGCGGAGACTTGATCTTTGATGGATTCGAGCCCATGTCAGGACTCCGAACAATCGCGACAAGCATGACTTAGATCTGCCATCAGACAGTGTTCGGGAGATCGAACCTGCGGAGGCCCCGGGAATCAATCCAGAGCAGATCGCGCCCTCCGAGGACGGGTGGATGGACCCCACCACGGAGGCCGCACACTCATCGGCAGTGGAGCCGAACACTGATCCCACCTCCTGTGAGGGTGGTGTCATCGGACCCCCGGACTCGTCTCCGGCTACAGGATCCGAACCGCGTACGTTCGTGCCTATCGAATCTGATTGGGCACTGGTCATGGAGTTCACCTCCGCGGTTATTTTTCAGCAATCGCCCTTGGGTGATGTGCTAAATTCATTAAGGTCTCTTTCCTTGTCGGGAGATTCTTGGCGGAACTATGTCCGTCTCGAGTGGGAAGCGGACGAGAAGAAATTTGTCCCCCACCCACCACCCACTTAATACCCACTGTTGATGACTTAACCGACGTGCTTGACTTCAACTCCGAAGACATCGACTGTATGGCCAACGATGCAGGAGAAGAACAGGTACCATCGCCTATAGGGCGCTGGACAACCACCTCATCATATGATATATATATGGTGGACACACCAAAAGAAGGCGATGGTGATGATGCATCGAAGGATAATCCCCTCAATAAGCCACCAAAGCGACGCCGTAGGCGCCGCTCTAAATCCCGCCACAGTAAAAACAGCGACAACAGCGCAAGAAAGCATAATACCTCGGTCGACTCCAAAGGAAACGACGACCCCATGGACCCAACGATGGAGCAGGATGCGCCAGGGGCGGTGAACATAGTCTCGAGCCGACGTCAGATGACGCCAATCCCGAGGGTGAAATTCATCAACCTGTCTCTGTAGAGGAGAACAGTCCGGACGAGTGCGCACTCATTATCCCAGAAAGACACTTGGAACAAGAGAACTTCCACAGAAGGCTTATCGCCACCGCGAGGAGCTTAAAGAAGCAGAAGCAAAGGTTTAAGGCCGCGCAGGATACACTCAGTCGCAGATGGAACAAGGTGCTGAACACTGAAGAGAAATACGGTGGCGATCGCCACACAAAGAGCTATCCAAAGCACAAGCTGCTGGCCGAATTCGACGACGAGGCCATAGAGCCCATTCAGCCGAAAAATGGCCGATCAGCCGGACAGACCACCCCATGGCCGCGACAGGACGGCTAATGATGCCGCACACAAGTCAACACACGATTTACGTGAGCTCCTGGACAAAAAGTCCGGTATGGCCAGGTCCATCATGGATCTAGGAAGCGCGCTTCGGCACAGGATCAGAGCTACCAAAACGATCACATTGATCGAATACCAGCTAGGAATCAGCACCAAACACAACAACCATCGACAGCATGCCACAACACGTCCAAATACAGGGGTGCCGCACACCCCCTGTGCTTCACTGATGAGGTGATGGACCATGAATTTCCGGAAGGATTTAAACCCGTAAATATAGAGGCATACGACAGAACGACATACCCTGGGGTCTGGATTGAGGACTTTATCCTTCACATCCACATGGCTCGCAGAGATGATCTCCACGCCATTAAATACCTACCCCTCAAGTTGAAAGGACCAGCCCGACACTGGTTGAAAAGCCTTCCTGAAAACTCAATTGGAAGTTGGGAAGAACTTGAGGATGCTTTTAGGGCCAATTTTCAAGGGACATATGTCCGACCTCCGGATGCAGACGACTTAAGTCACATAATTCAATAGCCCGGAGAGTCAGCCCAAAAACTTTGGAACAAATTTCTTACTAAGAAGAATCAAATCGTCGACTGCCCAGATGCCGAAGCCTTAGCGGCCTTCAAGCACAGTGTCCGAGACGAATGGCTCGCCAGACACCTCGGCCAGGAAGAGCCGAGGACGATGGCAGCCTTAACAAGCCTCATGACCCGCTTTTGCGCGGCGGGGACAGTTGGCTAGCCCGTAGCGGCACCAGCGACCCAGGCACATCCGAAGTCAGAGATGGCAACGGGAAACCGGGACGCAATAAAAATAAGCGTCAAAACAATGGAGACAGCCCAGATAACATGACGGTCAACACCGGATTCAGGGGCTCTCGACCCAGTCAACGAAAGAAGCCATTTAAAGGCAGCAGAGATGGACCGACCAACCTAAATAATATTCTAGCCAAATTATTTCAGATTCATGGCACCCCCGAAAAAACTGCAAATCACACCCACAGAGAGTGCTGGGTTTTCAAGAAGGCCGGCAAGCTAAATGTTGAACACAAGGGAAGGGAGACGCCAAGTGAAGATGAGGAAGAGCCTAGCCAGCCGAACACTGGGGGACAGAAAAAATTCCCACCAGAGGTCAAAACAGTAAATATGATTTACGCAACTCACATTTCAAAGAAAAGGCGCAAATGCGCACTCCGAGACGTATATGCTATGGAGCGCGTCGCCCCCAAATTCAATCCCTGGTCGGCCTGCCCTATCACGTTCGATCGCAGGGATCACCCGACTAGTATCCGGCATGGAGGTTCGGCTACCTTGGTGCTCGACACAGTAATTGATGGATACCATCTCACTCGAGTCCTTATGGACGGAGGTAGTAGTCTTAACCTGATATTTCAGGACACTGTCCGCAAAATGGGGATAGACCCGTCAAGAATCAGCCAAAGCAACACTACCTTTAAAGGAGTGATACCAGGCGTCGAGGCCCGCCGGACGGGCCCTCTAGTACTAGAGGTTGTATTCGGCTCTCCCGACAACTTCAGAAGTGAAGAACTAATCTTCGACATCGCTCCATTCCAAAGCGGCTATCACGCACTACTTGGAAGAATGGCCTTCGCTCGTTTTAATGCAGTACCGCACTACGCCTATCTTAAACTTAAGATGCCCGGTCCACGTGGCGTCATCACAGTTAGCGGAAATACAGAGTGTTCCTTACGTGCGGAAGAATATGTGGCGGCTCTAGCAGCCGAACACTGAGCGGCCCCTCCAACCAAAATAAACGGTCGGTCATCAAGACCACGGACACGGTTAGACGAGTCCGGCTCTCCACCAGATGTAACAGCCCAGATAAACCTGAGGTGGAGATACCCCCATAAGTGGTGCTAGGGGCTGCTCGCAAAAAAGAAGCCCATAGTTTGGCTCGACCCTATTAATACAATAACATATCGCATTCTCATGGTTCATTCAGATTAACCAATTCTTCGCACGAAGTCTTTCACCTGGGTTTTATCCCTTTTTTATAGATGATCATCGTGCTACGCCCTTCCAGGATACGGCACAACGGAGATAAAGGCGCAGACATGCAGCAGGGCCCCGCACAAAAGTTTCTCTTTAGATTAAGACCCTACGTAAACCTTTTTAATGTCTCTTGTTGCTTCTTCCCCTCCGGACACTTAACAGTACCGGAAGGGATACTGTCATTGTTGGCATTTTTGTCACCCATACTAATGCACATACCTGGAAACATAGGGCTTATTATCGAGGGCGTTATTCATCCCAGTATATGTTGTAAAGTCCGAATACCTTAGGGAGTGTTCAGCGTCACGAGTTTGGCCTTATATGCATCAGCTCCGAATCACGTCTTTGGTCAAATGTTGGGTTTGCCCAGCTCCCGTGTTTTGCTACCTTACGTTCCGCTCTATCGGCTAAGGTGACACCAGGAGAACTACTGTGATTGTGCCCTGGTTCATCTGGATGAGCACCTCAGTAGAGAAAGCCGAAAACTGACTGTCATGATACAGCGCGAGACTGGTCAACCACTCGATGACTCGGCGGAATCTCTATCGCATTAATGAAGGACCGGTTTCCGACAAGTGAATCGTGATGTGTGAACTCAATACTCCTAGCAACTCCGTTGCTTGGTAGTTAAAGGACAATAATTTCATTCTTAGCATGTTGGTTATTGAATCATCATTCTAAGATTGATCGTGCTACCTAGTCCATTCTCCTGGTTCACTCCTCGATCGATGAGTTAGGATTATTTCAAATCCTCGCTCTATTGATCATATCGTCTTGCCCTAAAAAGCAAGATTGTCCTCGATCTTAGTAACATATCGGTGGTTCGTGATTTTCCGAATATCTTCTCAGAAGTATTACGAGGTTGTCACCTGACCGCTATGTTGAGTTCGTGATCAAGTTGGTTTATTCCTGTAAACCACCCTTCTCCAAGAGTCTGTGTTGGATACCCCTGAGCTAGATGGTTAAGCTGAACAACAACTTGGAGAGTTGGAAGATAAAAGCTTGCCTAACTTAGTTCATTTCCCAAAAGGGATATCTTGTGTTTGTGTGTGTTGAAGAAAGATGATATTTTCATTGATTGATCCTCGTGGTCAATTGTTGGATCTATTGTCTTACCCCAAACCTTTGATTTGAGTATGGGCTATCGTCAAATCAAATCAGAACCAATGATATTCGTAATGTTGTCTTACTCGTGGTTTTTCCTCGAGCTTACACCATTATATTCTTTGGTCTGACCAATGCTATCACCTTGTTCACATAATTGTGGTATTCCACTTATATGGAAACCTAGATGAATTGTTGTTGAGCCCATCAGCAGCATTTTATCTCCTCCATAATTCATGATGAACATCAAGCTAGTGTTGGAAACTTGTGTAAGCATTATCTTCGTGTTCCGTTCATGAAGGATATGCTTAGATGAAAGAAGTGACTTCCTCTAATTCATGTGCAATTGGTGCAAGTTGCCGCCGTGAATTCGAGAAAGTTAGTTTTGCTTCCTCCGGAATCATCCCAAGTCAGTCATGCACGTGCGAAGAATTCTGTGGTCTGTTAGACTGATCATCTTCATTCCATATGAATTTCGTAGCACACCTAGCCACTGACTGATTTTTTCAAGGAAAAGGAGTTGCTTTGCAAATACTAGTTCATGCACAATACTTCGATATCCTCAATGATGGTTCCCCACCTGAACTCGGTAGTGTTTTATTATAAGACTACTACGTGGTCATGCTTTTCTGGGACAACGTGTTCACATGTTTGTAGCAGAACCAGCTCATGTTTGGAGCTTGCTATCGTAGTTCATTTCCCGAGAATCTCGCAACGCCATTTCGTCGATTTGTGTTGCAAACTTTCATTTTTCTTCCTAGACTCGATGAGTCTGGAATATCCTGACACCAACCAGATCTGAATCTTAGGCAGATATGATGGTTGGAACATTTCCCAAGAACTATAATATTGGTCCCTCGATAACCGGTAAAGTGGATGTCGTGGACAACACACCCAGCCGGAAGACCTATTATTGTAGTATCTTGTTTGAGGAAGTTGGCCACCTCCCCATAAGGATTTTGTAGGATCTACTCCCTAGTTGTTCCTTATGGATTTTTGTGCTCCCGAAGTCTGACCTTTTACTTGATGTTCTAGTTATCAAACCATATCTATAAATGGGTTGTGCTAGCACATCGAGGAGAACATTAGAAGCGGAGTGCTAAATGTCTCTCGGTCAATCATCCGGATTTCGATCCTTTGGCCTCGCTAAGGTGAAATTTGAGCAGGTGTTATCTTCCTTTGCATCTGCATCGTCCATCACTATCCATCATGGTGGTATGTTGTGTTGCCAGGATCCTTGACACGGATATTGGTAAACCTTGATGAATATGGAAGTGCTCAAGTTCTTGAGAGCACGCACAAGCGCTAGGTGTTATCATCGGCACTAACTGGGATTGCTCTCAGTTTCTTCGGTTATGCTATAACTTTTCAAACAGTGGACTCACTCTCTTCTGTTGAGCTTCTCCCCAGTTACTAAAATCATCCCTTGTGTTGTTTTCAACAAGGTAATCCACATCATCCATTTTAATCCAGGTATGCCATTCTACCGAACCCCTCCAAATGGTCGCTCGAGAATTGCCTTAGGTTGGTATAAAAGATTTTCGATGATCTCTGAATCAAAGGTAATTCTTTTTGCCACTTAAGGTAATAATCTACGAATCACCCTCCTCCAGGATGTCTCGCTGTGGCATCATGGCAACTCAACTCCTCGCTACATTGACAACCGTTCACCACCCTTTTAAGCGTGGAATTGTTGTCTACCTAGTGAACCCTCGTCATTTGTTCCACTCCATCCCTCTAGATGTGTGTTTTGTGTCTCATCTCGAGTGGTGTTGCTATGCCTCATTTCGCGAGTTGATCCTAAGTTGTTCGATCTTCGAGAAGATCGATCCTTCTAGAGTCTCCTTCTCCTCTCGTTGTCATGTTGGCTGGAGTTCTCAGAGCAAGACGACAAGACAAAGATGGTGATTGAATCAACGTTCATTTGAAGTGCAACCTGGATCGTGAAGATTTCGTTAGTTGCATTTCCCCCTTTATCTTACCCTACGCCTGAATCTCGGGACGAGATTCTTGTTTAGTAGGGGTGAGTTGTCACATCCCTAGTTCTGGTATGCACTAGGCTAGCCTTCATGTGAGCATCATGTTTAAATTCTAATGAAATTTGAATTGAGGAATTTTCAAAAGCCTCAGAAGACCTCTAAAAATAACCAACATTTAAATCTCATCAAATGAGTCCAAGATAATGTTCCTGTCATTCTATGAAAATATTGGCATGAGTTAAAATGCAAACCAATATTTTTGGAGTGACTGAAATATTTATTTTGGGCCTTTTGAATTAAATCAATGACATATTTGAGTTGGATTTATTTCGATTATATAAGAAATAAATCTCAAACATTTTTGTAAGTTGCATGTGACTTGGGCTAGACCTAAGCTCACATAACAATTTACAGAAAGTTTATAAAAATGATTTGATGTTCTAAATCAAATCAAAACAAATAACAGAAATAGAAAAACTTAAATAAAAGAGAGAGAGACTAACCTGGGCCACTTACCTGGCCGGCCCAGCTGGCAGCCCACCTGCTGGCCCAGCCCAACAGCCCTTCCCCTGTCGTCTTCCTCCTTGCCAGGAGGACGAGCGCGTGGCTGCAGCACGCCGGCACGCGCCCCGGCCACCTCCACCCTGCCTGCCTGCGTCCCCGATGCCTAGACACCTCCAACAACGCCACGCACCCCCTGGACCGCTCTCACTCTCTCCCGTGGCGATTTTCCTCTCTGCATCTCTCCCCCCTCCTCTGTTCTCTCCACCGAGAGCCACCGTCGCTGCCACTCACCATTGCCGCGCCCAGAGCCACCTCGCCCCTCTGATGTGCCTAGGAGCTCCGCCTTGTATCCGAGAAGCTCTACCACGACGCACGCGATGCCGGGTGCCCTGAAGCCACGCCATCTCCGCCATCTTCATCGCCACGGCCGGCGATCACCGCCGCTCGATTCGCAGCACCGAAGATGCCCCCGAGCTCGCTGACCACCTCATCGTCCTCCCTGTGAGCTCCTGCTCATTTCTCTTTGCTCGCCCCCTCCGTTCCTGTCCCCTAGCTTCGTTTTCCGACTGTGGCCGAGGTCGCCGCTGCCGTGCCATGTCGTTACCGTGGCAACAGCCGCCTCCACCCGATTTTTAGCGCGTTGCCGTGCTCACCGAGCTCCCAGGAGCCGAACGCGTTCCCCAGCTCCTCCTGTCGTGCTCCGCAGCCCCGTTCTGCTCGATGCCGTAGCTCCGGCCGCCGCCTAAGTGGTCGCCGCCGTCGACCCCGGCCTCCCTGTGCCCAGCTGCGTGTGCCCCTAGATGCGCGGGAGCACAGGCTCCCTCCTGGTGCCCTCAGCGCGACCAGCCGCGGGCTGTAGCGCCGTCCCGAGCAACTCCGGCGAGGTCTCGCCGTCGCCGTGGTCACCGGCGTCACTTGCTGACGTGGCTGGCTTAATTAGCCACTAATCACCGCACCGTGTCACTGACACTTGGCCCCACACACTTAACTAACCACTGCTTAATTCCTGTTTAGTTTAAATTAATCACAGTGGCCCCACGCGTCGGCATTGACCTCCCTGACGTCGCCGTTGACCGGGCCCGCCTGTCAGTGTCACAAACAGACACTGGGTCACTGACCAGTTGGTTCCACCGGTCAGGTTTGACCTGGTCAGCCCCGGTTGACCTGCTGACGTCATGCTGCTATCATGCTGATGCAATAAAGCTTTTCTAGCGTTTTTATTAAGTAAGGAAATTCCAGAAAATATAGTAAACTTCTAAAATTCATAGAAAATCAACCGTAACTCCAAATGAAATAATTTATATATGAAAAATGATCAGAAAAATCCAATCTATCCATCTGTACCATTTTCATGCATGTTAGAACAACTTATAGCTGCTGTTTAGCACAAATCATATAAAGGACATTTGAATTTCACATATGGAGTTTGGTTTTGAACTTAGGGTTCAAACCAACTTCATTTAACTTTGTTTCTAGCTGCATTAGCTCAAAACACCAGCATGTTGCCATGTCATGATCATGCATCATAATGTTGCATTGCATTGATTCTGTTTCCTCTCTGTTGCCGGTAATTTTCCCCTCTCGGTAGACGATGTTCCGACGTTGTGATCGTTGACACTGATGAAGACTCAATGCTATCTTCAGAAGTGCCAGGCAAGCAAAACCCCCTTGTTCATTCCGATACAATCCCACTCTCTCGCTCCTGCTCTCTTTTACTGCATTAGGACAACAACGATTCAACTGTTACATGCTGCGGTAGTTGAACCCCTTTCCTCTGCATGACCTGTCATTGCCACAGTAAATAGATGAAACCCACTAGCATTAGTAGGAGTTGTTTGAGCCCTGATGTGCCTACTCATTCATGCTTGTTTGTCATGCCTGCTACTGCTTAGAGTTGAGTCTGGTCTGATTCACCGGGGATGAATCAGAGGCGTGTGAACATGTCCTACTATGTGTGAACTAAGTGTGTGAACACGATTTGGTAAAGGTAGCGGTGAGAGGCCATGTAGGAGTACATGGTGGGTTGTCTCATTGCAGCCGTCCTCAGGAACTGAGTTCTGTGTTTGTGATCCATGATCAGCTACTACCACGCATTGGAATGCTTAAGTGCCCCTCTCGGCTTATTAATCAACTTGATCTCTGTCCAGGAGTTGCAACTAGTTTCTGGTGTTTGTAGGTAGTGTTAGTAGTCTACCAAGTGGCACCCGGTACAGGTGGGCTTGGGATAGACTAGGCACAGTGGCACAGTGTACCAAGTGGCACCCGGATGGTGGGCTTGGGAACCCTGCTCACATCGTTTGGGGCCGTGAGCGACACCCCGGCCGGATCTCCTTGCGGATGGAACCCGAATAGGCGATAAACCTGACGAGAGACTTGTGTGGTTAGTCAGGTCATGGCCGACACCCTCGCTAGGCTTCCGCTTGAAGGTTGCCGAGTACATGTCGTGTAAACGGCGGTAAGTGGTGAGAGCGTGTGTGAAGAAGTACTCCCCTGCAGGGTAATATGATCTATTCGAATAGCCGTGTCCGCGGTAAAGGACTTCTGGGTTGCCTGTACAGTTCATAGATAACTTGAGTCGATACTCTAAAATATGCAAGATAAGCGTGAGTGCTATGGATGGCGTTCTCGTAGGGAGACGGGAGCGGATCCATAGTGGTGTATTGATATGGTGAATATGTGGACTCGTGTGCGCCACCTCAAAAGAGTTACTTGCAGTCGTAGTTCAGGATAGCTACTAAGTCAAAGCTGGCTTGCTGCAGTTAAACCCCACCACCCCTTTGTTGATAATGATGCATATGTAGTTAGATCTGATGTAAGTCTTGTTGGGTACATTTGTACTCACGTTGCTTAATTTATGTTTTTGCAGAGAGACTTCGGTCTCGCTAGTAGCACCGCGTGGACTTCGACGTTTAGCTTGTTACCTCAGCTATGATCTTGTGCCTTCGGCAGGATCTGGTAGATAGACAGGCTTCTCAGCCTTTTTCATTTGTAGATGTCTGTACTCAGACATGCTAAGCTTCCGCATGTGCTTTGACTTGTATGCTCTGATTGTTGGGTCATGAGACCCATGTTTGTAATATCTCGCTCCTCGGAGCCTATTGAATAAATACTTGAGTCGTAGAGTCATGTTGTGATGCCATGTTGTATTTGCACATATCGAGCATATTGTGTGTATGTTATTGAAATGCTTGGTATGTGTGGGATCTGACTATCTAGTTGTTTATCCTTAGTAGCCTCTCTTACTGGGAAATGTCTCCTAGTGCTTCCACTGAGCCATGGTAGCCTTCTACTGCTCCAGAACACTTAGGCTGGCCGGCATGTGTCCTTCTACGTTCCTGTGTCTGTCCCTTCGGGGAAATGTCACGCGATGAATACCGGAGTCCTATTAGCCCGCTACAGCCCGGTTCACCGGAGTCCTATTAGCCCAGTGCTACAGCCTGGATTCACTCGCTGATGACCGACACGTTCGATGCTGGGTCATGGATGCCTGTCCCTGTAAGTTTGTGCCACTTTGGGTTTATGACTAGCCATGTCAGCCCGGGCTCCTTATCATATGGATGCTAGCGACACTATCATATACGTGTGCCAAAAGGCGCAAACGGTCCCGAGCAAAGGTAAGGCGACACCCGTGGGAATACCGTGCGTGAGGCCGCAAAGTGATATGAGGTGTTACATGCTAGATCGATGTGGCATTGAGTCGGGGTCCTGACACATTGTTTTTACTATTAAGAGAGCACTGAGCCTCTATTAAACGGGAACCTTCTAGGACTTCTTCAAAATAGTGCTCGCCCGGGTCCTGGCCTTCCGCCGGGCCCCGGGTTGCAATAGTGGTGGTTTCCGTCCCTTCCCAGTATGTTTTAACACGGGCAAGAGCCATCGGCACACCCTCTATGCACGCCGACCTCTTCACATCATTGATATGCGAACAACACCAAGGAATTGTTGCACTAATCCAAAATAACTGTCCGACCTTGGTCCTCGTGGCCAAAGATGATCCACGACAGACCTCATAGCAAGCCTAGACAACCCATGGAGCTCGGCGCACGCGGCCATCCTTTCATTCAACGGCAGCGGACGCGTCGGGGCACTAAACTACGACCAGAATAACCTTTCTACCTTATGGTATTTCCGATCTTTGTAAAATTCGGTAGCATTAATAGCACTCTTTGCAAGGTCCCCATACGCGTCCACAGCACTACACAATTGATCGAGCGGGGCATACTTCGGATCTCCGAACTTCATCCGCAACAAATAGGTTCTCCCGGCCGTGATATCTCCGGCTTCGCGAAGCTCCTCCCTTATCCCTCTCATTTCAGAGCAGGTTTCCTTGGCTGCCCCAGGGTCTTCTTCAGGTCAGCCGCTTTCGCTTGGTTTTCCTTTTCAAGGAGCTCATGGCGGTCGGCGGCATCTTTTAGCTCAGCAGCCTTCTGGACTATCTTTTCTTCGCTCTGGCAATGAGTAGCCTGTTCGGCTCTTAACTCTTCGACCGCCTTCAGAGCGGCCGCATCACTTATTCAGGCTTGCTCCTTGGCTCGGGCAAGCTCTTCCCAAAGGGTCTCCACAGCAGCAGCTCCATCTGCAGTCATAGCATATTATAGATACTAGCATCATGCTCCTCTTAAACATTTTCAGACAAGCAGAACATACATACCCTGGGCCTCGTCAAGCCGCTTGTTAACCAGCGAGATGTCGGCATCGGCCACGTCAAGCTACCGCTTCAGTTCCGCAAAATCAGCAGTCTGGTCAGCCGCCGGACCCTCAGCCACCTACACTTAAAGCAGCGCAATTATTACCAGAGATTATGATCCTCTGTTTGCCACCTTTGGATGGCAACCAGAGTCTCAGGGGCTACTATCTGTATAGAGCACAACTAGCATGTGCGGTACCGACAAAAATACATATATTATTTTTTGCGTACCTCAAAGCCTCTCAGCAGACTCGTAAAAGCTTCATTCAAACCGCTTTTTGCGGATGAAATCCTCTCAACCACCGTACCCATTAAGGCACGATGTGTCTCATGGCCGCTCGCTCCAGAAGACTCATCAGTGTGTCCGGCTGTGTACCGGACAATCCCAGACTCTTTCTGAAGCTCTCCTTGGGAGCCGGATATTCTGGACTTTGGGTAGCCAAAGTGTAAACTTCTGGCCTTGGTGGATCAGGAGAAATCCTCCGGGACGACACCTCGGGGTCGTCCGCCCCATGTGGCGGGGAGGTAGGAGGAGGCGTTTCACTCTCCATCATCTCCGGAAGAAGATCCCCTGAAGACGAACTCTGTGGAGAAGGGCTACGAGCCGGTCTGCAACAAATATGTCTCGGTTATTATTCTCAGAGACAAAACGGGATATACTTACCAAAGTACCTTTTTTCACTTACAGCTCGGTTGTGGGCTGGCCCCCTTGCGGGCGCTGTGTGGTAAGTACGCCTTCTGGGGCAGGGCCCCCTGGCAAGGTTTTCTTCCCTCGTTTGGAAACTTCCGTTTCCAAGTCTTCAGAGGCGGCCCTTTTCTTGCCGTGAGGAGAGGGCATTTCAGATTCACCTCCCCGATTATCCTCCTTCGTGGAGGCACTTACTACCTCGATTTGGATGTGTAAAGTATGAAGCCCATCGGTTACTTCTCTATTCCTCCCCTCATCTTCTCCTGATGGCACCTGATATGGTGCGCTCTCAAGCATCCTGATCAATAGAGGATCCGGGGAGCCTTCGGGAAGAGGGGCCGAACACCTAATCCTCTCCGCCTTCCTTATCCAGTCCTGGCGGAGAGCAATTTTTCAGAATGATGTTATAACAAACATAAAGGATGGTGTGTTCATTAGTGGAATTAAGTACCTGGGTATCCAGACGGTTGCAGTTGAGATCCACGTCATCGGTGGTGTCCGAACACTTTATTCATGATCCGAGGAACGACCCGTACATCTCTTTGAGCGTCATGCTGAAGAATTGTTGAATGGTTCGCGGTCCTTCCGGGTTGAACTCCCACATACAGAGAGGTCGACATTGGGAGGGCAGGACCCGACGAACCAGCATTACTTGCATTATCTTGACGAGACTGACATCCTTCTTAAGAAGGTCTCGGATTCTGCTTTGCAGTGTCAGCACGTCATCAATTGGTCCCCAGTCCAGCCCCTTGTTGACCCATGACGCCAGTTGCGTTGGAGGGCCCAGGCGGAACGCTGGAGCGGCCGCCTGCTTTGTACCTCAAGGAGTTGTGATGTAACACCACTCCCGTTGCCATAACTCAGAAGTTTCTGTAAAGGAACCCTTTGGCCATGGGGCGTCGGTGCCTTTGCTTATTATAACGCCTCCACACTCCGCGTGACGCCCGTCGATCACCTTAGGCCTCACATTGAAGGTCTTGAGCCATAGGCCGAAGTGGGGGGTGATGCGGAGGAAGGCTTCACACACGACGATAAACAACGAGATGTGAAGGATGGAATCCGGAGCTAGATCATGGAATTCTAGCCCGTAATAGAACATCAGCCCTCTCACGAAGGGATCAAGACTAAAACCTAGCCCTCGGAGGAAGTGGGAAATAAATATGACACTCTCGTTGGGTTCGGGAGTGGGGACTACCTGCCCTTGAGCAGGCAGCCTATGCGGGATTTCGGCGGTGAGATACTTGGCCTCCCTAAGCTTTTTGATGTCCTCCTCTGTGACAGAGGAGGCCATCCACCGGCCTTGAAGGTTGGATCCGGACATGGTTAAAGGTCTGAAGTGCTTAGCTTGAGCCTTGGGTGTTGGAACTCGAGGTGCGCAAAGGGAAGGATCGAGTAGGGGAAGAAAAGGACATGCCTTGGCCTCCTTATAAAGAGGATTAATATCAAGCGTCCCCCGCGTGACCGTTCGGGACTTGCCTAAAATCGAGGAGTCATATTAAACAAACGCGGTTGGGTTACCCACACCTGTATTGATGAGAATCCCGTGATAAGGGAAACACGATCTCTGCTTTGACAAGACGTGCCAATAAAACCACCCGGCAGCGCGTGGAGTGGCTGGTGGAGGAAAACGGTTCGAATAATGACCGGGCCATGGCGTGATGTCATGCTATAAAAAGCTGTCAGCAGATTAGATTTGTGCAATATTGTGCTCTCTACGGTGGTATGTGGAATTTGTGTTGCAGAGCCGGACACGATTCTCGTGTTCAAAATATTCTATGGAGTATTCGGAGAAGGAACCCACCTTGCAATGCCGAAGACAATTTGCGTGCCGGACTCATCGTCATTGAAGCGTGGTTCAGGGACTATTGAGGGAGTCTGGGATTAAGGGGTCCTCGGACAGTCAGACTATATACTTTAGCCGGACTATTGGACTATGAAGATACAAGATTAAAGACTTCGCCCCGTGTCTGGATGGGACTCTCCTTTGCGTGGAAGGCAAGCTTGGCAATTCGGATATGTAGATCTCCTTCTCTGTAACCGACTTTGTGTAACCCTAGCCCCCTCCGGCGTCTATATAAACCAGAGGGTTTAGTCCATAGGACAACACCAATCATAATCATAAGCTAGCTTCTAGGGTTTAGCCTCTACGATCTCGTGGTAGATCAACTCTTGTAATACTCATATCATCAAGATCAATCAAGCAGGAAGTAGGGTAATACCTCCATCGAGAGGGCCTGAACCTGGGTATAACATCGTGTCCCCTGCCTCCTGTTACCATTAGCCTTAGACGCACAGTTTGGGACCCCCTACCCGAGATCCGCCGGTTTTGACACCGACAAGCGGGTCATAAGTGTTGTTAGGGCTGCCATGGTTTTCGACTTTTCCTGCCCGAGGTGTCAGGCAAGCCATTCATCATAGATGCTGTATTGAAAGGCCGCTTAGGCTTTGGCATCTAGACAGTCCACGATTGGGTTCTTTTTGATGAGGAACCGATTCCAAAGTTTGTGGGCTGACTCTCCGGGTTGCTGGATGATGTGACTTAGGTCATTGGCATCCGGAGGACGGACATAGGTGCCCTGAAAGTTGTCCAGGAAAGCATATTCTCAATCTTCCCAGCTACCTATGGAGCTCTCTGGGAGGCTATTCAACCAATGTCGTGCTGGTCCCTTCAACTTGAAGGGGGGATATTTAATGGCGTGGAGGTCATCTCCGCGAGCCATGTGTATGTGGAGAAGAAAGTCCTCAATCCAGACAACGGGGTCTATTGTTCCGTTGTATTGTTCGATGTTTACAGGTTTAAACCCGTCAGGAAATTGGTGTTGTATTACTTCGTTAGTGAAGCACATAGGGTGTGTGGCACCTCTATATCTGGCTACATCGCGATGTAATTCGGATAACATCTGTGTTCGGTGCTGACCTAGAACTTGACGATGTTGATGGCGCCGGGTTTGGTGGCCGTCATCTCGTGCCAGAGCATGTCCCCTAGATCCATAATTCAATATGGTCTGCCAAGCTTTATTGGCCAGGTCTTGACGTGGGTCATAAGTGTAGTCTGGTGCCGCTATTTCCTTGCCTCTACGGCGAGGTGGTGCGGGCTGGTGTTCGGCCTGATAGGTCATTTTGTCCCATCCATGTGGTGGTCGGTCCAGTTGATCAGCATAGTTCTACTTTGACGGAATTGGCTCGAGGGCTTCATCGTCGAATTGTGGCAACAGCCTGCGTTTAGGGTAACTTTTTACCAGTCGCTCAAGGTTGTAATCTTTGGCGCCTAGGACCTTGGTCCATCTATCATTGAGCGTGTCTTGTTCGACCTGAAGCTACTGCTATTTCTTCTTCAGGCTCCTTGTGGTGGCGATGAGTTGTCACTTGAAGCATTCTTGTTCGACGGGTTCCTCTAGGATGATGAAATCTTCGTCACCGAGGCTCACATCCTCTTCGAAGAGAGGTCAGTAATTGTTGTCCTCCGAGTCCTCGTGATCGGCTTGTTCGGGGTTGTATTGACCATCCTCCCTCTCGTCCAGTTCATACATGGGCTCGATGGGGTGGTCTTCGGCGTTGTCTGGGATTTCATTGTCTCTGGTGCCAGTAGTGCTATCCTTTGCCCGATGCGATCGTGAGCGGCGCTGCTAACGCCAACACTTTGGTGGTTCGTCGATGGGCTTGTCCTTGCCTGGATCTTGAAGGCCATCATTGTCTTTTTCTTCAGGAGTGTCCACCGTGTATACATCGTAGGTAGAAGTGGCCGTCCAATGCCATGTAGTAAGCGGGTTTTGGCTTTGCTCGACGTCGACATCATCGTACATACCGTCAATGTCTTCGGAAGCGTACTGTAGCATGTCGGTTAAATCCTCCACAGTGGCTACTAAGTGGTTGGTGGGTGGGGGGACAAATTCCCCGACCTCAGCCCCCAACCTGTGCTGGGTGTAGTTTGGAGGTGAAGCTTCCGTGATGGCGAGATATTACATTAACCCAGGGCTTCGTCTAAAAGCAAAATATAGATGGGGGTCTGCGGATCTGCGGGGCCGTACACTTGATTGAGTCCGGGGGATATAGACCTTAGTGATTTGGAGTTATCCTCTTGAGGAGAGTCCGACTCTCCTATGACTGGGAGAGTCCTGTTTGATTCCGGGGTTACCAATGACGCGATCGCATCTGGGACTCCGGTAAGAGTTCCATTGTAGGAGAGAGTCCAGCGGGGTTGATCCTCCCGTCGTCTAAAAACGTGATCTGCCCAGGATCTAAGGCCGAGGCAGGTGTGAGCTTTGGCCCCTGGACGGGATCTGACACCGGATCTGAAGGGCCCTCTTTATGAGGGTGGGGAGCAGTAGTTGGGGCCGTGAATCCCTTGAGGATTAGATCCCCCCAGATATCAGCAATGTAGCTCAAGTTCCCGAACTGGATCTGGTGACCAGGGCGTAATTGTTGACCTGCTAGAGGTGGTCGGTTGAGTCATCACGTAGCACGAAGCCGCCGAACACGAAGACCTGTCCGGGGAGAAAAGTCTCCCTCGACACATTATCATATGAAGAGAGACGCCATTAATCCTTCCGTTGACAATACAACAGAGCTCTCAATGAAAGAACCAATGTTGGTGTCAAAACAAGCAGATCTCGGGTAGGGGCACCCAAGCTGTATGTCTAAGGATCAATGGTAACAATGGACAAAGGGACACAATGTTTACCCTGGTTCGGGCCCTCTTAAAGGAGGTAAAACCCTACGTCCTGCTTGATTATATTCGATGAGTATAGGGGTTACAAGAGTTGATTTACCTTGAGATCGTAATGGCCAAACCCTAGATTGTCTAGACTAAGAATGTTATGATCCTCTCTCCCGTCTAAACCCTCCAGTTTATATAGACACCGAAGGAGCCTAGGGTTGTATAAAGTCGGTTTACAGGAAAAGAAACAATATATCCGGACACTTAATCTTGCCGTACACGCACACATGAGTTCCAGCTGGACACGGGAGGTGGCCCTCTTCGTTTATCTCGACAGCCCATTAGTCCGGCCCATATTGAATAGGCTGGACGCCTGAGGACCCCTTAGTCCAGGACTCCCTCACCCCTCCCTCTCATGTCGACCACCATGGCATCGCCCTCCCAAGCCCTAGGTGCCCCTTGCTGTACCGCATGGACGGTCATGCATCATTGTTCTGTTCCTCACCGCCACTAGTCAAGGAGGACGCGTCGGCATTCCGCTCGTCGCAGCGACGTGTTGAGGTGGACGCGTCGGCATTCCCAGTCTCGCCAGCATGCATGTCGGAGGACGCGTCGGCTCCCCGCTATGAGGAGAATGTCGCGCCACCCGCCGAGCCCCCCAGCCTTGAGGAGCTTTGGAAAGAAATGAATGTCACCTTGTGGGAGGCTTTTCCTCTGTCAGAGCGCGCCAAAATAGAGGCGGAGAACAAGGTCGAGGATGAGAAGTGCACCGCGACGCATGCTGCATGACAGGCCTATATCGCGTCCGATGTTGTCAGGCAATTGGCTCTTTGGTAGAAGGCTCATGCGAGGGCCGTGAGGGTGGTGGAGGACCCCCGTGCCAAAGCCCTGAGTGCAGTCGGGCCCAAGCGCCTCATCTACGCTTGGCGGTACATGGACCGGGTGCACGCTTCCAGCAAGGAGAAGTACCTGTTGGCACCGGACCACCACACCAATGAGATCACGCTCGCCCACCAGCTAGCCGCCAATCAGCACCTCATGAGTTGCGAGGCAGAGGAAGAGGTGTTGTGTCGGCGCGCTCGGAAACGGCCACGCACCAGGGCACTCGTGGTATGCCGCAGGCACCCCTGCGAGCGTCATGGCTTTTATTAGGAATAATTTAGTTCGTAAGGCGATCTCATTAATTTTGGGATGCAAATGATAAATACCGAACGATCAGGAATTATTAGCGTCCTTAATTAAATATGTCAAAGGAAAAGTTTTGAAACCTTGTGTATCCGTACGCATTTTGTAAGTACGTGCATATAGCACAAACTTAACTATATATCGCACTACATGTCTATCTCTATATATGCTTGCAAATTGTGCTACTACTATTACTTATATACGTTCAAATGCACGTTTTAACATTACGATGCAATTTTTGTAAAAGTAGAAAAACGGCACTAGTCAAGCTTGTGAAACGATTCAATGCAAAAGAAATGCAAAAATGCCTGTTTGATTGTTTACTTTTAGCTTTCTTCTCTGTGGTTATTTCTCTATCGCACTTTGTACAGAGTATCTCACTGGTCGGAAAGGCATGCAAATTCCTAAACCGCTTCCTACACCCTGTATCGAATTTTTTGCCTAACAAGTGATGCCGTGCAATTGGGATTCCAACTTGAGTACTACTACTAGGAGTACCAGGGGCCAGTTCTTTTTGGCTTCTAGATTAGTAATCCCATAACTACTACCTCCGTCCTGGTTTATTGGTCCCCATTGTAACCTTTGTCAAATTTTGACCATAAATTTAACTAATGAAATGTGTATGCATGTCACCCAAAATTATATAACTTTTGTTGACATGCACTGACATTTTATCAGTTAAATCTTTGGTCAAAATTTAGCACCAATTACAATTGTGACTGATAAACCAGGAAGGATGTAGTAGTTTAGAAGCCCAAATGAATGAGTGAGGCGCCTTATGTTACTCTCCACCGTGACTAGTCTTATGGAAAAAGCTGGGGAAGAGACGGCTTATTTTTTAAGCTGCCAAAAGAACTGGCCCTAGGAGTAGTAGCTAGGGATACTAGGAGTAGTAGCTAGGGATACTAGGAGTAGTAGCTAGGGATCGAGTGTGTCAGATGAACCGGACAAAGTAAATGCAGAGAGATGAAATGCAAAAAAGACGGAGGGATGTGATGGTTGCTTGTCCGCTTATTTTACCAGACCACTTATTACTGGGAGTGGTGGGGTTTTGTGATATGACGGCTTTATTGCAGCGCCATGAGCGGGGTGAGACTCCTGTGCAGCGCCGCCCTCTACACTAGTACTACCTCCGTTGTGGTTTATTAGTCCCCCATTGAATTTGACTGAAGATTTAACTGACAAAATGTTAGTGCATGTCAACAAAAACTATATCGTTGGATTCGTATTTGAACATAGTTTTCAATGATATCATTTTTGGTGACATGCATGGGCATTTATCGTACTATATATAATGTTAGTTAAATTTATAGTCGTACTAATATATAGTAAGGTGTCCGTGCGTTGCACAAAATAGTGAAATGCATTGATCTGGGAGTTTTTTATTTTGACAAAGTATGTGGGGTCATCTTATGTGTAACAAGTATCAGTAGGTTTCTTTGGATATTATTTCTTCTCTAGAGCTCACAAACATCTGGGTAAAATAGATAAAAAGTATCTTTTGCAAACAAAAGCGTTCAACTGTTCAATCTGCATCCAAAACTTCTGAAGAAATAACACTTATTGTGCTTTGCAAGAAATGATCTTTAAGAACTAGTTTTTGAGTATCGATTTTGTTTATTTTTTCTAGACCACCATGAATGTACTCCCTCCGTCCAGGTGAATAAGTCATCTTAAGTTGTGCACCACGACCAAGAATGAGGGGAAAACGAGAGAACTTAATATTTATTTGCTAATTAATAGCATTGCATGCAATGAACTAACCACTACATGTCGTGTTTGGTATTCTTGAGTCATTGAAAACATGCATGCCCCACATATCTTATTGGTTGATATGTCAACAAACAAGAAACGAGGTGGGAGTTAATGCACCTTGCCTAAGTGTTTTGGGATTATTTGGTTTTCGTAAGGTGACTCAGAGCGAGTAGAATAAGGTACAGGCAGCAGGCTGTAAGAAGTAAAGTAATATTTCTAATGCTTCTATACCCCTATAATAGTGTGCGAATAACTTTGACAGATGGTCGCTGGATGAAGCCAATCCTATGGTGCAGAGATGGCAAATCCGAGCACTGTTGGCCGTTGGATATCATCTACATTCCACCAGATTCTACCACATGTACAATCTAGAAGATTCCATGGTTGAACTTAAGCATAATGCTCAAACCTCAAAACACAAGCACTTCTCCTTTGTTCTAGAAGCTTCCGTATCATAATTGCTCAATTTTTTTTCTAGATGAATTGCCATTTTTTTACTTTATGCTTTACAATGCATAATTACATGAATATTAAATAGATTAACTTTTTTATAAAATCTATTGATTTTGAATGAGATGAACTATAAGAATTAAACGAACATCTACATCAAGCATATATGACTCAAAGCTTACATGCTAATCTGCATCATGCATATATGACTCAAAGCTTACATGCTATAGTGTGGTATTTATTCATAATTTTGTTACCAAATCTCATGCGTGCAATGCACGTGTACCTTACTAGTAGTTTGAGGAGACAGGATAGGAGAGAGATTGTAAGTGGGCTCTCATGCAAGAGCCAACTATAGCACGTGCTCCTAGGCACTATGTGAGAGTGGAAAGTGGGCCATATTAATAAAGTAGCACATACTTATAGCTAATTGTTATACATGTTGGCTATAAGTTGGCTATAAATGATGTGGCACTTTCTTATACTATTAAGTATTAACCATGCTCTTATACACCTAGACGGAGGGATTAAATCAGGATGACTTGGAAGGGGCAGAGGAGATGTAAGAAATGGTTCATCATAAGTCTTTTACTGTAATAAAAATTCTCAATTAATCTCGTAAATGGCAAGCGAGAACTCTAATGGAGAAAAATCATACATGGAAGATTCTTGACTAAACCATAAATGGATACACTTCTATTCAAGTGCGATACTCTAATAGAGCAAGATCACGCATGGAAGATTCTATACTATATAAATAAAAAGTCTCCACATGCTTAGACAGCAGATTACATTGAGCGAAGAGTAATGATGAACATTTGACTTGGTAATGCATATGACCAGGTGAACCTCCTTGGAGTCCCCGTGGACCATCTTGGGGTGAAAAATCATACCAAGAGTCTTCCATGTCCAGATTGCCGGGAATGGAGCAGCTCGGCAGAGTCTCAGTCAGCGTGATTGAGGCGGCGTGGGCACCCTCATACCTCAAAGGAGCAGTAACAGTGAGCACGCACCTGTACACCGGCCTTGTGTCAGCGTCTGTCGGTGTTCTGGGAATGGGGTACCTAGACTTGCCTGCCTGCGGCCTGCGGCGTGGCTCAAGGAGTGGCCCAGACGACCCATCTTCATCAACACATGCTCAAGACCCTCTCGAGGGGCCAAGCCTCGCGGGGCAGACGATAGGAGGCTTCCTCAGGCACGGCCTCGTCAGGCTAGCTCACGAGGAGGAGGAGAGATCAAGGTGGGGTACCTCACGAGGTGCCCGTGACGCAAGCCATGATGACCAAGGGGAAGGCGGGCGCCAGGCGGGCGCCGGCCTGCGCAGAGTCCTTGTTTCCCCTTTGGTGCAAAGGGGGCAAGCGCAGGCAAGGGTATCAAGCAAAGGCAACCATTTCAGTGCAACAAGACCAAGACCAGCAGGACGGCAGAACGGAGGTCATCGTGGAGCCCAAGCCAACGTCATCGTCAGGGTCTTTTGGCAAGCGAGGACCAACTTTACTCAGGATAAGTGTACTAGATGTTTCCCTTCAAAATGGCCAATTGTTGGCGCCCTTCCCGCTCAACATTTGGGAAGAGGCCCGGGGCCTTCGCCTATAAATAGGACTAGCCACCCACAGGGTAGGGGGATATCGGATCGGACCCGAACCCAAGACACACAGAGAGAGAGAGAGAGGCGACTGAACCCCCCTAGCAGTTCATCGTCTCAACCAAGAACAGACCCTCGCGAGGCTGTTCTTCCCTTGTACTGTTCCTCATCAGCCCCAGAGGCAATCCACACACCTCAAACTGGAGTAGGGTATTACACCACAATGGTGGCCTGAACCAGTATAAATCTTGTGTCCCTAGTGTTGTTCTTCGTGTAGTCTAGATCCTAGCGAGGCAGTGAAACACGGGTAGGCTGAGGGTGTGATCTCCGTGTGCACCCCAGTGTTCGAACCTCAAGGGTCCGCCGGAACCCGAAATCCGACATTTGGCGCGCCAGGTAGGGGTGTGCCGGAATCTTCTTTCCGTCGCCTCGTGTTTTCGCCGCCCATCCCATCCATGTCAGACGCACATCGCGCCCGCGCCGAGCGCTGGGCCGCTCTAGCTACTCACGCCGCCCAGATGGCCCCCGTTGGTGGGCGCCCCCGTCGTTCCCCGTCGCCTGCCGTCAACGCCGCCACCGGCCCGGCGGGGAACGAACAGCAGGCGTCGTCCCTGCATCCATCCGTGCAGCGAGAAGGCTGCACCGCCACTCCGTCATTGACTTCGGGCGGCTCCTCGTCCCACGCCCGTCGCGCTCCCGTGGACGCGCACGCCGTGCTGCTCCTGGCGTGGGAGCTCCTGCACTACCGTCCCGTCGACGACTTCTACGACGAGTGGCTCGCCCGCATCATTGAGCTCGTCAGCACCGCTGGGGGCTCCCCTGCACCGTCCCTCTCGTTGCACCGTGCACCGCCCTGCGCGGGCGACGAAGCTCCGGGGGCGCCTCAGCCGCCACCACCTCAAGAAGGCGCCTTGGCTCCATGGCGCATGGCCCCTGGGCGGAACCCACTCCGTCCGGCGCCAGCATAGCAAGAGAAGAGTTGCCAAGAGATCCCTCGTCCTCAAGAAGTCGCCCGTGTGCTCCCCGAACTGGCTCGGCACGAGCACGCACCTGTTCCGGCGCATCAAGACCCCACGCTGCACCTCGCTGCAGCGCACAGAGACCCGCAAGATCAAGCTCTCGCGCTACGACAGCCACTGCAGGCTGCAGGCTGCCGTGCCTTCTCCGTCGAGCTGGGCAGCATGCCCTGGCCGGGCAAGTTGAAGCCAGACCTGCCCCCGCGCTACGACGGCACGGCTGACCCTGCTGAGTTCCTCCAGCTCTACGAGCTGGGCATTGAAGCCGCCAACGGAGGCGAGAAGGTCATGGCGAACTGGTTCCCCATGGCACTCAAGGATGGTGCCCGCACCTGGCTCCTGAACCTGGCTCCTAGCACGATATCCTCCTGGGACGAGATGCGCACCCGATTCATCGCCAACTTCCTAGGCACCCACGACCGGCCCCCGGCCATGAGCGACTTGCGCCGCATCAAGCAGCAGCCGGGGGAGACCCTGCAGAAGTTCATCCAGCGCTTCAACAACGCTCGCCTTAAGATCCCCAAGGTGTCTGAGGAGGCCATCATCTCATCCTTCTCCGATGGCATGTGTGACATCAAGATGAAGGAGGAGCTCGCGATCCATGAAGACTTGTGCACCTCCCTGGAGCTGTTTAATCTGGCGACCAAGTGCGCAAGGGCTGAGGAAGGGCGCATGTCCCTCCTTGAGCTGCCAGCTGCTGACCCAGAAGAGAAGAAGCCCAAGACCAAGGACGTGAAGCGCAAGGGGGCTGCCGTGCTTGCAGCAGAGCCAGACACCAAGCGAGGTAGGGATCAGCCTGAGTCATCCAAGGGCAGCCGGTACTGTGTGTACCACGACCTCCACACCCACAACCCCAACGAATGCCAAGAGCTCAGAGCCGTGCGAGACGTGCGTGCCGGCCGACGCCCTGAGCGCAGCGACAGGGGCTATGGCCGAGGAGGAGGAAGAGGTGGAGGACGATGGAAAGACCGTGGCCCTCGCCAAGGGTGGCGCGACCGACCTCGCGAGGACCACTGGCAGGATCAGCCTCGTGAGGGAGGTTGGAGGGACCCGCCTCGTGAGAGGGGTTGGAGAGATCAGCCTCGCGAGGATCGCCCACAAGGCAATGCGGGCCTCCCTCCTCTGCCACCACAGCCATGGAGGAATGAAGACCATCACCAGGACGAGTGGGCTGGAGGCTTCCAGGAGCCACGCGCAATCGCTTGCATATTGGGCGGCGCACAAGCCCCGGCCTCTTAGTGAATCTTCAAGCAATTCGCCCACGAAGTGAATGTAGTCCTCCCCAAGCTTGAGGCTACACGCCCTCTCAGGTGGTCATCGTGCGCTATCACGTTCAGCTCAACGGATCAGCTCAAATGCGCGGCCAGAGCAGGAGTCCTCCCGATGCTTTGCTCCCCGATCATCAGCAATGTACTGGTCACCAGGACCCTCATCGATGGCGGAGCAGGGCTCAATGTCCTATCCGTCGAGACGTTCAACAGTCTCCAAGTGCCATACAATCAGCTGCAGCCAACCAAGCCCTTCTCAGGAGTCACCAATGGTTCCACGGTTCCGATTGGGCAGGTCCGCCTTCCTGTCACCTTCGGGAAGCGCGACAACTACCGCACAGAGCTCATTGACTTCGATGTCGCTCACATCCGCCTGCCGTACAACGCCATCCTCGGGTACCCAACCCTGGCCAAGTTCATGGCCGTGACCCATCACGGCTACAATGTCCTCAAGATGCCAGGAAGCGGCGGAGTCATCACCGTGCCTTGTGAAGAGAGAGACATTGTGTGTTCCCTAGAAAGTGCCTTCCAAGCCGCATCAATTGAAGACCCAGATCACCGAGGCTGCCCCTAAGAAGAAGAAGACATCGCCTGGCCCGACCCCTCGGGAGGCAGGCCCCTCAGGGCCTGCACCCGTTCTGGGGGCACCTCCTTCTGTCGCATCGGAAGGCGCGCCTGGCGCCCTCCTCGAGCAGGGCTCGGGGGCTCCCTTCTGGAGGGCCATCGACTTTGCTAAGATTACAAGGGAGCCGCTCGGGCACCACTTGGAGGCGTGCTTCAACGCACGTTTCCCTTAGAAGGAAGCAAGGCAAGGAGGACCAAACCCTCAGGAGTTCATCAACGAGATCATTCAGGAGCTGCAGGAGTCAAGAGTCATGAGTGGCAGCCGCCGCTTGCCCGCCGTAGCTCCCCATCCAGGCAAGGATGGTGGGCTGCGCGTCTGCATCGACATACCAGGAGCGCCTCTGGCCCTCACGCATGGGGCGCTGCGAAGGCCCACCTCATAGCTATGTTCACATGCCTCACGGCCTGCCGAACGCGGCTGCTGTGCGTCAGCGCCTTATGAGGAGCATATTGGAGGCTCAGGCGGTCAGGCATTCCGCAGTCCTGGCGGAGATGGAGATGGTCCGCGAGGAGCCGCCAGCACCTCCGGAGCCTCCCGAGGCCCCTAGGCCTGGGGGCTCATGAAGATCGTCTCCCGCAACGCATGCCGTCCGCCACTTCAGCATCCCTCCATCTTCAGCATCATCAGGTGACAACATCCTTCGAGTTTCATTTTCAGATGGGAGCGCCCCCCCAGGGCTGCATCATTCCCAGGCTGCGTGGGTCCATCCCAGCGGCATGTATCCCCTTTAGCTCATGTTTCAGCTTACTTTATCGGGGGCACCCCTCGGGCTGCATTATCCCCAAGCCACCCGGGCCAGAGCCGGTGGCATGTATCCCTCTCGCGTTTATTCAGGTCGCGCATTTGACCCATTGTGATTGTTGTTTGATTCTTGCATATGGCACCTTTGTTTCTTCATGTCGGCTGCTTGCACGTTAAAGGGGGTGGGTACCTGAGCATCACGACTCATGGGCTCTTACTATCTCTCCAGCCCTCACCCTCTGGCCTTGTCCACGGCATCTTGACCTGGCATACCAGCGACGGCTGAGCCCCGCTCGAGGGCCAGGACCCAAGGACGTAGAGCACTGACATCTAACCAAATCTGCAGGGACACATCACAAGTAAAGGCCGAGAGCCAGGCGCAACCCACCTTGAGGTAGGGCCCCGTGAGTCCCGCGCTGGCTCATGGGTGCCCAGATACACCTCACTAGGCCCTACCGTGCCAGCCACGTGTCAGGGTGGGGCTGTACACGCCCCGAGGGCTCCTCCTGGAGGGGAGCCCCCTCCCAGGCACCAGTGGAAGCACCATGCTCCGTGCTGGCTGACGACACTGCCGAGGAGCGTCTATGCCTGTACATACGGAAGCGCTATGCTCCGTGCTGGTGATAAACAACTGAGGGTGGCCCCCGGCTGCATCAACCTCAGGGAGCGCAGAGCTCAATGTCCGGCATCATCGTAATGCCTCCCCTCGGGAGTGCCGCGCGAGGGGGCTGGGCATGGGGGCTACACCTGGGTCAAGCCCAAGCACATGCCACCCAGCCAGGCCCCTCGGGCCTGGTTCGTCGCACGCCTCTCCCCGAGCGGAGACAAGGTACGAAGGCCGTTTGAACGTCAAGGGGGACTCCTGAGCATCACCACTCAGGAGCCTAACTAGTCACGTAGCCCCTCAAACCTTAGTTCCGAAAGGCTAACGGCGGCTGAGGTATGCACGGGCCGGGCTCTGCCGACGTAGAACGGTAATCTCACCCATACATTTCACCTCCCTACTTGTTGTTCGTGCGTCAAGGGGGACTCCTGAGCATCGCGACTCAGGAGCCTAACTTGTCACGTAGCCCCTCACTCCTTGGTCCCGTCCTGGTTTTCGGTCGGGGCTAACGGCGGCTGAGGTATGCATGGGGCCGGGCTCTGCCGATGTAGAACACAAGCAAGTAGGAAGGAAAAACGCAAATCTCAAGAAATTCAAAAGCAAATATTACAGCCCATAGAGTACTTTGACAAATGCCAAACACAAAGTTTAAATGCCTCCACGAGGCAGAATGCATGTTGTAGGAATTAAAAGTAGGACGGGAGCCGCGGAGGGATCACTTTTTGGCGGCGCCATCGCTGGTGACGGAGCTGCGCTGGGCGACTTCGCCTCGTGGAGCCTCAAGACCAGCAGCGCCTCACTTCGACTTGGTGCTGAAGGCCCGGAACTTCGCCAACAGAGCCTCCGCACGACCCTTCACGGCCTTAGCAGCGACGGCGGCAAGCTTGCCGCTCACAGGCTCTCGCAGGCTGTCGAGGTCAATGCTGGGGTCGTGGAGGTAGACGTGGGTGAAGACGCGCGTCAGCGCCACAGAAGAAAGGACACGCGCCTCAGCCTCAGCCATGGGGCTAAGGCCGAGGGCGACATCTTCGAGGGCGCGGACCAGGAAGGGAAGCAGCTTGGCGGGGCCCTTCTCGGTGCCGGCCAGCGGGCTTTCTAGGCTTTCATAGAGCGACTTCACTAGGGTTCGAGCCTTCACCTCCAGCTTCGCGAAGGCCACACAGTCCTCGGCCAGGACCCGCGCCTTGCCGTCCAGCTCAATCTTCTTCGCCTCCAATGCCTGCTCCAGCGCATTCAGGCAGCTTTGGCATTCGTCAAGCTCGGCATCCCGGTCCTTGGCGGCAGCCTCGAGAGCCTTCAGGTCTTCTTCCTTCTCCTGGCGGACGCGGGCCTCCTTGGCAAGCTGGTTGCGCAGGCCTTGCAGTTTGCTCTCCATCACCTTGTGGCGACCCTGGATGTCCGCAACCTCACCCAAAGCGGCGTCACGGGCGGCCTTCGCCTTGAGGGTGGCCTGCTTCTCCTCATCACAAGCTGTCACGGCTTGAGCCAGCGCTGCTCGGACTGAAGCATCAGAGCGGACTCAACCAGAGACCAGCTCCAGGCGCCCGGCCACCAAGCAAGGGTCGGCGCCTAGAAGATCTTTCTGCAGCCGGTCCAGCTTGGCAGCAGCATGATCCAGGACAGTAGAAGGAATCGGAGAGACGACAGTTGGCGGAGTAGGAGGAGAAGATGGCAGCGTGATCACAGCACCAGGGGTCAGGACCTTCTGCGCCCCGATGACTGCGGCAGTGGCATCAGGCACGGACGCCTCGGGAGTCGCTTGGTCCACGGGGTCTGAGCTCGCTCCAGCTAGCCCCGCCAGGCCTCGCGAGGATCACCGGGCAGGAGAGGCCCGCGTCTTTTCATCCCCTTCTCATGCGGATGGGGGTGCTACCTCAGACGAAGCCTTAGGAGCCCCCTTCAGCTTCTTCGCCGCAGGCACCGGCCTAGCCAGGGAATATGGACGTCAAGCCTCAACAACAAAGCAGGAAGCAAAACGAGAGTCGAGCACTTACTCGTCATCGCTCGCAGGCTCAAGCAACCTCCGGCTGAACTTGAAGCCCGAGAGCCGGATGCTGGGATCGACCTCAAGAGGCTCGGGAGCAGGAGGCGCGTCAGCAGATCGCCTCAAAGCCGGAGCAGACCCACGGGGAACCAGCCCTGTCCTGTCCTTCTTCAGGATCAGAGGCGAGCTCTCGCCACCTCGCTCGTCACCATCCGGCATGAGGCGGAGAGTGCGGAACCTTCACCGAGTAAGGGGCATTCTCGACTCCCCGTCGGTCGCCTCCGAATCGGGCTCCCCGCCCTCCTCCTCCTCCTCTTCTTCCTCCTCTCCGCTGGAGTCGCTGGAGGATACATTCACCGTCGCCAGGGCCGCCGGGTCCTCAGGAACCTCCGCGGGCACAGGCCCGCCCTCATTGAAAGTGGACATGGAGTTCACCACCTGCTCCCAGTCGTCCCGAAGGAACAAGGGCACGGGAGCATCCTCCAACCTCGCCACATTTCCCCCACCCAAGGATTGGAGGACCGCGGCCAGATCCTCGTTGGCCAGGGCTCTGGGGGTCGAGCCAAAGGCGGCATCGGCCCGCCCAAGCTTCCACAGCGGGAGCGAGTGTTCCCGGAGCGGAGCCACCCTATGCTCCAGGAACTCCCTCAGGAGCGACGCCCCGGTCAGTTTCGCCGTCGCCATGTTGTCCGGCCACAGGTCCGCATCCATCTTCTCTAGCACCGGCCTCGCACATGGATCGACGAGCTCCGTGCGAGACCAAGTGTCAACGGACTTGGGCTGCCCCGTGGGCAGAATCAGCCGGGCTTGGGT
Organism: Triticum dicoccoides; assembly: GCF_002162155.2. Lineage (NCBI taxonomy): Eukaryota > Viridiplantae > Streptophyta > Magnoliopsida > Poales > Poaceae > Triticum > Triticum dicoccoides. The sequence continues at coordinate 278,810,413 of NC_041385.1, forward strand.
GGGCCCGGCATCCACCATGACCCACTTGCTCCTGTAGCCTTCAATTCTCTTCCCGGGCTTCGAGATGGCACTAGAGCTGCCGTGCGCGACAAAGCTCGTGCACGCGGTGATGGAGCCGCGGGAGACCTGAAGGTAGAAGTAATGGCGCAGCAAGGCCACCGAAGGCCTCACCCCAACATGAGCCTCGCAGTAGTAGGTGAAAATCGCCAGGAGAAGAACGGAGTTGGGATGGAGGTCCAGGGCTTGCTGATTGTAATGGTGAAGAACAGAAAGGAAGAACTCGGAAAAAGGGGGCACCAGACCGGCGGCGATGGCGCTCACGAAGAGCGGGTAGAAGGTGCTTCCTCTGTCCTTAGGAATGGCGGAGCCGACCTTGAGCGCGGCCACCCCGTCGAGGCCTTGCACCGCCATCATCTGGAGCGTCCGAGCAAGATTCTTCTCCGACACATTCGGAGGATCCAAGGCAGGTGAGTACCATGCTCCGGCTGGGGTCTAGCGAGGCGCCATGCCTTGCTAGGATGCGGAGTTGGAGTTGATCTGGGGATTTCGGAAGCAAGAAGGACAAGAGCAAGAAAGGGGATCTGGGTAGTGAAGGAGAAGGTAAAGAAGGTAAGCCTAGACGAGTACCGCTCCCTTATCAATTTGTGTCGTTGCCGAGGTGTTGCAGCGGAGCCAGGACGCCCACGTCCAATCAACCGCCACGCGGCGCCCAAGGCCGCGGGCTATTGGGGCCCGCGGCGCTTCGCACTTGCCTCTTCGCTTCTCTACTAAGCCAAATCCAGGTGCGCCTTGGGCCCGGGGGCTACTGTCGGCGTTCTGGGAACGGGGGTACCCAGACTTGCCTGCCTGCGGCCTGCGGCGTGGCTCAAGGAGTGGCCCAGTACGGCCCATCTTCATCAACACATGCTCAAGACCCTCGCGAGGGGCCAAGCCTCGCGGGGCAGACGACAGGAGGCTTCCTCAGGCACGGCCTCGTCAGGCTAGCTCACGACGAGGCGGAGAGATCAAGGCGGGGTACCTCACGAGGTGCCCGTGAGGCAAGCCATGATGACCAAGGCGTAGGCGGGCGCCAGGCGGGCGCCGGCCTGCGCAGAGTCCTTGTTTCCCCTTTGGTGCAAAGGGGGAAGCGCAGGCAAGGGTATCAAGCAAAGGCAACCATTTCGGTGCAACAAGACCAAGACTAGCAGGACGGCAGAATGGAGGTCATCGTGGAGCCCAAGCCAACGTCATCGTCAGGGTCTTTTGGTAGGCGAGGACCAACATTAGTCAGGATAAGTGTACTAGATGTTCCCCTTCAAAATGGCCAATTGTTGGTGCCCTTCCCGCTCAATATTTGGCAAGAGGCCCGGGGCCTTCGCCTATAAATAGGACTAGCCACCCACAGGGTAGGCGGAGATCGGATCGGACCCGAATCCAAGACACACAGAGAGAGAGAGGCGACTGAACCCCCCTAGCAGTTCATCGTATCAACCAAGAACAGACCCTCGCGAGGCTGTTCTTCCCTTGTACTGTTCCTCATCATCCCCAGAGGCAATCCACACACCTCAAATTGGAGTAGGGTATTACACCATAATGGTGGCCTGAACCAGTATAAATCTTGTGTCCCTAGTGTTGTTCTTCGTGTAGTCTAGATCCTAGCGAGGCGGTGAAACACGGGTAGGCTGAGGGTGTGATCTCCACGCGTACCCCAGTGTTCAAACCTCAAGGGTCTGCCGGAACCCGAAATCCGACAGCGTCAGCGGCGTCGCCCCGGACACACACTGCAGAGATGGGGCGGTGGCCTACGTGGGCCTTGCCGATGCCCACGGCCAAGAGGAAGACGTTGTCTTCCTCCTCCGCGACTAGCAGGCGGCGGTGATCCTCCAGCGACTCCGGCATGGCGAATGGGTAGCATGTCTCGTACTTGATGTTCACCGTTGTGGGCCAGTAGTGATCGACAGACGGTGCCGTGAGGTGATGCACGAGGCTCGCTGGCGAGCCCACAAACGATGGTGTGCACTCATAGCAGTAGCAGGGCACGTGCATGCATCTGGAACTATGCCCCGCCAGCGAGTCCTTGTCGGATTTCGGGTTCCGCAAACCCTTGATAGGTTCGAACTCTGGGGTGCGTGGGGAGATCTCAACCTACCCAGCCTGCCTACTCGCGATCCTCTAGGCCTAGCGTGTCGAGCTCAAAGGGACAGAGAGACAGTGCAGTTTATCTTGGTTCAGGCCACTTGGCGGTGTAATACCTTATTCCAGCGTTTTGGTGGATTGCCTCGAAGGGCTGAGGATGAACTATTATAGTGGATGAACTGCCCTCAGGAGGTGAGGTGTTCTTGAGCTCAAGAGAGCTGGTGAGGAGGTTGGGTGAGAATGCATCTAATCTGTTCGTCCTCCTCTATGATGGTGGCTATGTCCTATTTATAGTGGCCTTGGTCCTCTTCCCAAATGTTGGCGGGAAGGGATCCCACAACAACCAGATTTGAAGGGTGATAGGAAGTACATCCTATCCTAACTAAAGTGCTCTTCGCCTACGAAAAGCCTCTGGTCGTGACGCTGCGGTGGGCTCGGCAATGACCTCTGTCCTGCCATCCTGGCAGTCTTCATCTTGTTGCGTCAGAATTGAAACCTTTGGCTAATTCCTTGGGACTCCGCACCTGCTACTTGCCTCCTTTGCACCGAAGAGGAAATTGGTACTATGCACCCGCTAGCGCCCGCCTGGCCTTGGTTGTCATGGCTCACGTTAGCTGAGCCTCGTGAGGTGCACCTTGCATAAAACTCTCCGCCCCTTCGGAGCCTGCCTGAGGAGGCCGATCCCCTTGGAGGTCTTGGCGTCATCTGCCTCGTGAGGCTTGGCCCCTCACGAGGGTCTTGAGTTGTGGATGCTGAAGTTGGGCCGTACCAGGCCATCGTTGAAGCAACACAGTGGGCCACAGGCAGGCAAGTCTGGGTACCCCCTTATCCAGAACACCGACAGTATCCCCCGGGCCGAAGGCACGCTCAGACTTGGCTTCTAGGCAAAGCCAAAGGGCAAGTGTGGAGCACCGTGGGCCCTAACCTCCTGCGGCCTTGAACAACGTGTGATGATTGATAGGACATGGGCATCTCCACTTCTCCATGCTGCCTTGATATCCGCCAAGCCTAGCGACTGTCCGTTGCTAGAGCAGCTCGCCCTTGTAGATTGTCGCGCTTGGCCTTTGCTTCTTCTCTTCCCAAGCATGCGACTCCCTGCGCAGATCTGGTGTCAGTGCCACTCCCCCTTCCTGGCTTCCACCATGGCTCCGCAACAAAGGAAGAAGAAAGGGAAGTCGCGCGCCCCGGCTGGACCCCCACCGACCTTGGAGCCAGCCCTTGAGCGGTCGATAGTGATCAATCAAGAAGGGCTTAACAAGCTTATCCCTGCCCTCGCAGCCGATTCCAATGAATGGAAAGCGACAGCCGTCCAGCCTGCGTCTTGGCTTGTGGATGACATGAGTGCCACCGAGATCCCCGTCTACCTCTATGCTCTCTTTGCGGGTCTGATTCTCCCCTTCTCCTTTCTTTAATGCCATAATTTTGCAGTACCAGATCCACCTGTTGCACCTAGATCCCCGCTTCATCAACCTCCTCGCCGTCTTCGCCTTCCTTTGCAAGGCCATGGTAGGCATTGCTCCTTCCGTGGCCCTGTTTTGCCATTTCTTCTTGCTCCGACTGGTCGATGCCCGCCAATTCTCGTGGTGCATGACGTTTGAAGCTGTGGCGGCAACCGCTGGCTCGGGGATTGACTTCGAGCTTTTGCTTGCCGTGAAGGGGTTTCAGAAGCAATGATTGTTTGTTGATGCTGGTACACGCAGCCCCCTGCTTCTGACCCCTCGAGCGCCGGCTGGGGGCATGAGAAGCTCGCCGACAGTCGTCTTGCCCGCGTATGGAAGAGGTTGGCCAGGCTGCAGAAGCTAGAAGTGACGTCGCCGATGCTTGTGAAGGAATTTGTCCGGCAGTGTGTTCCTCCACTCCAGCGCCATTCTCGCCCGATGTGGGACCTTGTCGGCGCCGAGGACTCCATGAGGCTCCAGAATCCGTCACTGCCCTCCGAGACCCTAATGAAGGTACTTGAGCTTCTGACAGGCGAATCCAAACCCGTCGATCTTCCAGGAAATGGCTGCCTCCTCTACCAATGCTCGAACAAGGATTCGTGGAGCAGATGCCCCCGTTGGATCAGTAGGGGTTACGCCCGAAGGGCCTTGAGGGGCCTCGCGAGAATCCCATCCTCATGGCTCCCCTTCTGCTCGAACCTGTGGCGTGTGCCTCAATTGGGGAAGCAGGGAGGTGCACACCGCCAGCAGCTACTGAAGGGACCTCCGGAGATCCTGAACCATCGGGGGCGCCGGAGGCCGAGACTCCTAAGACCCAGAAGAGGGCCACTACAGGGTCAGTGCAACCCGACGCTCCGGAGGAAGAGGCTCCTGAGGTTTGGGGCGATGGCTCCGAGGTGGCTACTAACGGTGGGACGCCCCTGGTGGCTCCGAGGCTGCTGCCCAGGGAATCCTCCCAAGTGCTTCTACTCCGGAGCCCACCGCCTAGGGTGCCCCGCCGAACGCTCCTCCTCCTAGGGACCGTCCTTCGAGGCCCGGTCGGCTTCGCCTGAATCTTGAAGCACTCCGCAAGAGGAAATGATCCCCAAGCCACAGTGATGACGACCGCCGACCACTGAAGCTGAAGAAATACATGGCTGTGGACGAGTAAGTACCTTATTTTGTGATTCCTTGTGCGCCATGCTCGTTCCTGACCAGGGCTTCGCAGGGTCCCCGTGACGACTAAGCCACAGGAGAGGCGCCCTTCCGAGGATCCTGGCTCGATCCCAGCACACAGACCCCCATGTCCGGGATGCACCCAAGGCACGGGGCCGACCCCAGCCACTAGGGTGCCTCAGACTCGAGCCTCCTACCTCCTTCCGTGACCCGGCCTGGGGCGAGGGATGCACCGACGACTCTCCCTTTGATCACTGTTGGTAGTTGGGTGCTCCATGGGCGGTCTTCGTCTTCGGGTAGCGGAGCTGCATCGGCCAACCCCCGGCCGGATGCAGGCGAGACATCAAACGCCTTCGGTGGCTCCTGAGGCTGAAGAAGGGCTTGGCGGTGCACTGGCTCTTACGCGCGAGCATAGTGCCGACCGCTTCGAGCTCTTCGGCGAGGCTATGCGGGCGATGATCTGGCTTGGTGGGGAGCTTGCCGATGTCGGCACCAGGCTCAAGGCAGATGACCGCTGACTGGCATATGAGTGGCACCAGCTGAAGGTCGCCATAAACCTTGGGAGGTTTCGGTGTGATCGGGTCGACGCGCTTCCGGCGGCCTTGTCGGTGTCAAAACCGGCGGATCTCGGGTAGGGGGTCCCGATCTGTGCGTCAAGGCTGATGGTAACAGGAAGCGAGGGACACAGATGTTTACCCAGGTTCGGGCCCTCTCGATGGAGGTAAAACCCTACTTCCTGCTTGATTAATATTGAAGATATGTGTGGTACAAGAGTAGATCTACCACGAGATCATAGAGGCTAAACCCTAGAAGCTAGCCTATGATGGTCTGATTGTAATTGTGATCGGTCTTCTAAGGACCAACCTCTCCGGTTTATATAGACACCGGAGAGGGCTAGGGTTTACATGGAGTTGGTTACAAGGAAGGAAACACAATATTCGGATCGCCAAGCTTGTCTCCCACGCAAATTAGAGTCCCATCCGGACACGGGCCGAAGTCTTGAGTCTTGTATCTTCACGCTTCTATAGTCCGGACAATATACAGTCCGGCTGTCCGGATACCCCCTAATCCAGGACTCCCTTAGTAGCCCCAGAACCAGGCTTCAATGACGATGTGTCCGGCGCGCAGTCTTGTTTTTAGCATTGCAAGGTGGGTTCCTTCTCCGAATACTCCAAAGTAATTATCTAACACTTTAATCATGTCTGGATCTGCAAGATGATCTTCACATGCTATCGTAGAGAGAATGATATTTCACAAATCCAATCTGCTGACAACTTTTTAGACAACATGACATGTCATTACGATTGGGTCATTATTCGAACTGTTTTCCTACAACCAGCCATAGCGCATATTTGTAGGACCTTGAAGTATGTCTAGAGGGGGGGGGGTGATTAGACTACTTGACCAATTAAAAACTTAACCTTTTCCCAATTTTAGAGTTTGGCAGATTTTAGCTATCTTTGGACAAGTCAAGCAATCATCACACAATTCAAGCAAGCATGCAAAGAGTATATGAGCAGCGGAAATTAAAGCATGCAACTTGCAAGAATGTAAAGGGAAGGGTTTGGAGGATTCAAACGCAATTGGAGACACGGATGTTTTTGTCATGGTTCCGATAGGTGGTGCTATCGTACATCCATGTTGATGGAGACTTCAACCCACGAAGGGTAACGGTTGCGCGAGTCCACGGAGGGCTCCACCCATGAAGGGTCCATGAAGAAGCAACCTTGTGTATCCCACCATGTCGCCAAAGGGCGAGTGCTGAAAGATGTCCGCAGTAGTGAACTCCATTACCGGAGCCCAACTAGGCTCGGCGGGCTCGGGAACGCGCGGACTGGAACCTACAACCGGATACGAATCCGGGGGTCCAGAGTCACAGGCTTCCTTAGAAGGGAGGCCTGTGTTCGGCTCACCGCCGATGAGTGTGCGGCCTGCGGGGCGGGGTCCACCCCTCCGTCCTCACGCAACGCAACTATGCTCCAGATTTAGATCCGGGGCTACTGCAGGGGTGATATCCCGCGTATCGTCCGACAGCAGGTCAAGCCGTGCCCATTGTAATTGTTCGGTGCTCTTGGCGCAGGCCCAAACCCGTCGAATATCAAGTCTCCGCAAATATCCGCCGCATAGTTCAAGTTTCCGAACCTGACCTGGTGGCCCTAGGCGTAGCTGTCGATCTGCTCCAGATGGCCAAGTGAATTGGCCCGCAGTGCGAAGCCGCCGAACACGAAGATCTTTCCGGGGAGAAAAGTCTCCCCCTGGACCGTGTTGTTGACGATTGAACGCACCATCAAGCCCCACAGTGACGACACAGAGGAACTCCCAATGAGAGCACCAATGTCGGTGTCAAAACCGGCGGATCTCGAGTAGGGGGTCCCGATCTGTGCGTCAAGGCTGATGTAACAGGAAGCAAGGGACACAGATGTTTACCCAAGTTCGGGCCCTCTCGATGGAGGTAAAACCCTACTTCCTTCTTGATTAATATTGAAGATATGGGTGGTAAAAGAGTAGATCTACCACGAGATCGTAGAGGCTAAACCCTAGAAGCTAGCATATGATGGTATGATTGTAATTGTGATCGGCCTTCTAAGGACCAACCTCTCCGGTTTATATAGACACCAGAGAGGGCTAGGGTTTACATGGAGTCGGTTACATGGAAGGAAACACAATATCCGGATTGCCAAGCTTGTCTCCCACGCAAAGGAGAGTCCCATCCAGACACGGGCTGAAGTCTTGAGTCTTGTATCTTCACGCTTCAATAGTCCGGACGATATATACAGTCCGGCTGTCCAGATACCCCCTAATCCAGGACTCCCTCAGGCCTCCCTCGCAACTTCTCGCGAGGCTTGCGCCCGTGCCCTGGAGGAGGCTGAAGCTGCCAACTGCCATCGCGAGGCAGGTGAGGAGCGAGAGCGGGAGCTCCTGTCATCAAATGCTGCCCTTGAGCAGGAGATCGAGGAGCCGTGTGCCCTCTTGGCTGCGTAGCCGGGCGAAGTGCCTCTCGTCGAGGCAGAGCTTCTGAGGCGCCAAGATGACCTGGCGCTGGAGGATGTAGAGCATAGCCTGGCGTCGGAGCAGTTGGAGGTGAGGGAGCGCCAGGCTGCTGCGGCTGAGGATGTCGTCACCGCCCGAGAAGCCGGGGTCCAGCTATAAGTGGAGGAGAGGGTGGCGAAGGCGCACGTGGACCTGGCTGAAGGGCAGCGCCTGGATCTGGAGCTCCTCAAGGCCAAGCTTGAGGGCAGGACCACCGCCCTGAAGGCGAAGCTGGAATCTATGGAACAATGTGAGAATGCCGCCAAGGAGGCTCTGGCTTCTTCCGAATCCGCCTCGACATCTGCCCGCACCGAGATATCCTCCCTTCAGCAGCAAGTCAAGGACACCGCATCCCTCGCGAAAAGGGCTGTGAATGAAACGAACTGTCGCCTAACACTGCAACGCAAGCATGGCTCGATGCTCCGGATCTCCGAGCTAGAGCTAACCACACCTTGGGCACCGTCTGTGATGAAAGCGCTCCTTATCCGCACGAGAACGACTATGCCAGCCACCTTAACTTCTTCATTGACATTGTGACCCGCCTGGAGGATCAGGCCACGAAGGCTCGCAAGCTTGTTGGGGAGAGGAGCCAGGGCCTTCTTGAGCGCGCGTTCTCGCGTGTCTTCAGCAACCTCCTCAGCTGTGATTCCCACTTCGACTTTGATGCTGTGCTAGCCCCCGTGCCCGCGGCTACTCAGGACAGACTTGCCAGGTGGGTGGATGACCCTGTGGACGCCCTGGTGGAAGATTTTGCTTCTGAGGATGACACAGTCGTGCTTGTGGCCGGAGCAGGTGGCACGGGCGGTGGTGATGAAGAGAATGGCCGCGACGACTCGGGCAGCACGAGCGGCGCAGATGAAGGTGATGAAGAGGGCACACCCAGCTAGGACCGCACTTCTTTTTGCCTTAACATGTATGACCAAACTTGAACGCTTCCTCGTGAGAGCATTTTGAAAGGGGGAGACCCTTATGATGTATATAATTATGAAAAGTCTTTGAAGTCGTGTCTGTGGTGGGACCCGTCAGGTTCGCAGCCTCATGTAGGATGGCTATTATGAATATCTTTGGTTCTACGGGTCTTGCGTGAGTCCTGACACTGCAGCAACGCTTGTCCTCGTGAGGCGGGCCTGCTGTGGGCTCGTGAGGGTCTGGCCCTCCCAAGGAGCCTTATAACCTATCTTGGAGTGCTTCGTGAGGAACCAACTACCGGACCACGGCTAAGTGCGTGCGTGGTGGCCGCATCCACGGTCCCCGGGGGAAACCCTTGCTGGCTCGAGGCCGGCTTGATCACGCTTAACACGCGCGCACCGCACCTAGCCCCCACTTGCGAGGCGCTCAGGGGAGGGGCAGTAGGCACGAGCTCCTCTCAAAAATGTAAATCCAAAAAATGAGAGATTGACCAAGACAAGAAAACTCACCCCCCATTTTTATTTTGATAAACGCACAAGAGCCAAATTCATTCCAAAAAGCCGGCGAATTGGGTACAAAAAGAGATGCAAAAGCAAACAGACGTGTCCGGCGCCTAACTAGTCTTCAGGTCTTCTCACCTGCGTGGAGCTAAGTGCTTCCACTGGGCTTGGGCATAGTCATTGGGGACAGTGTCGACGGCCAGCGTGGAGCATGGTGCTTCCACTTGGACGTGGGTGGGACCCCCGTGAGGTCCCAGGGCGGCGCTCAGGAGACTTCGGGGCGTGTACAACCCCTCTCATTATTACATGAGAGTGTCACGAGAGGAGACCTTCATAGGCCGGAGCCTTGCTTCATGTCGCCCGACGAGGACTCCGCCATGCGCCACCCCCGACCATTGTTGGGGAGTACGGAAACCAGGAGGAGACCAAGGGGCAAGGGGGACGCTAGCAGCGTCCTCGGCGACCGTAGGCCCTCCACTGGGGGGAAGGGCTCGCCAGCGCCTTCCCCGGCGAGGGAACTACCTCCGTACAACGTCTTGCTCCACGCAGCGCGGGGGAGGCCCTGGCCCCAGGCTCCCCCCATGCTACTCCCAAGGACCTTCGTGTTCTTGTGGCTGGCACACCGCCCTGAGAGGCCTAGCGGCGGCTGCGCCCTGGTTCACCTGCGATCCATGGTTAGCGCAAGCATGCCCCCTGTGGTGTTAGCTGTACCCAGTGGTTGTCGCTGTCGAAGATGTCGGTGGAGCCCTGCAGCGGCTCGCGGAGAGCCTCGGCTTCGTGCACCTCCAGCGCCCAGCCTGGCTTGGGGGATCGGCTGGGGCCTTCTCCCGGGGCGTACCTCAGGTCCATTGGGACGGGTACGTAGACATCCAAGATGGCCGCGCCCGAGTCGCTGCCTTGTTGCCTCATACTCCCGCCTTCTTCAGTCACCATCGGGTCCTGATGACCAAGGGCCGGTGCCCAGCACGGCCCCAGGGGATGTTGCTTGGAGTCGCCCTGCCTCGAGGTGGCATGGTCGATGCAGCGCGGGCCGCACCGTGAGGTTGGCCGACGCCGAGAGGCTCTTCAGGAGCCCTGGGAAGGGGCGCACGGGAGTGTCGAGGGTGAGCGTGCGCCCCTGCCACGGCCTACGACGTGGGCAGCATGCAGAATGGTGCTGCGCCCCTGCATGCTGTGTCTAATAGCTCAATAACTCGCTCCGGCAGGGCGTTGTAGACACTTTCCGGCAACCTGCACCACAGCAGCTCTCGAGCCACGATGCCCGCAGCTCGCATGTTCACCTGCTCCCGATGTGCATGCGATGCTGTTGCCATGGCACAGCTTGAAGATCGCGCGGCGGTGCGGCGCCAGAGGAGAGGGCTGCGGCCCGTGCCTCCCCCGGCCAGCGGCCCCAGGCGGAGCGCGCGCCGTGCGCATAGCGGAGTGGAGATCTTCCTCGTCGGCAGGTGGTGTCGAGGATGCCCGGACAACCCGATGCTCAACGTGGGCTCTTGGGGCGTCGTCCATGGTGTCGGTGGGGTAACGGCAGACCGGTCAACGGAAGAGAAGATCCGACGCACCCCTACCTCGCGTGCCAAATGTCGGATTTTGGGTTCCACAAACCCTTGATAGGTTCGAACTCTGGGGTGCGTGCGGAGATCTCAACCTACACAGCCTGCCTACTCGCAATCCTCTAGGCCTAGCGCGTCGAGCTCAAAGGAATAGAGAGACACAACCGTTTATCGTGGTTCGGGCCACCTTGCGGTGTAATACCCTACTCCAGCATTTTGGTGGATTGCCTCGAAGGGCTGAGAATGAACTAGTATAGTGGATGAACTGGCCTCAAGAGGTGAGGTGTTCTTGGGCTCAAGAGAGCTGGTGAGGAAGTCAGGTGAGAATGGATCCGATCTGTTCGTCCTCCTGTATGATGGTGGCTAAGACCTATTTATAGTGGCCTTGGTCCTCTTCCCAAATGTTGGCGGGAAGGGATCCCACAATGATCAGATTTGAAGGGGGACATGAAGTACATCCTATCCTCACAAAAGTGGTCTTCGCCTGCGAAAAGCCTCTGGTCGTGACGCTGCGGTGAGCTCGACGATGACCTCTGTCCTGCCGTCCTGGCGGTCTTCGTCTTGTTGCACCAGAATGGAAACCTTTGGTTGATTCCTCGGGACTCCGCACCTGCTGCTTGCCTCCATTGCACCAAAGAGTAAACTGGTACTCTGTGCCCGCTGGCGCCCGCCTGGCCTTGGTCGTCATGGCTCATGTCAGCTGAGCCTCGTGAGGTGCACCTTGCATAGAACTCTTTGCCCCTCGGGAGCCAGCCTGAGGAGGCCGATCCCCTTGGAGGTCTTGGCGTCGTCCGCCTCGTGAGGCTTGGGACCTCGCGAGGGTCTTGAGTTTTCGGTGCTGAAGTTGAGCCGTACCAGGCTGTCGATGGAGCCATGCAGTGGGCCGCAGGCAGACAAGTCTGGGTACCCCCGTATCCAGAACACCGATAGTGCTGGTTGTCGTACCTCTCGCAGCCGAAACTCTTGTAGATGCAGGGCACCTTCCAGACATCAACTAGGCCATCCGCGAAATGGGAGTAGCTGTAGGGGACATTGCGTTCGTCGAATGGAGCGCAGGAGGGAGTGGCTGTAGGGGATGTTGCGCCCGCCAAATGGAGCGCAGGAGTAGCACACGAAGTAGTAGATGGTGCTCCTCCCTAGTCTCTACTCTTATAACAAACCAAGTTGGTGATGATGTGCCTGCCATCTTGTAATATAGACCTTCCAATCTATATTTGATCGATAGAAACAGACTATGACAATTTTACATAAGATACCCGCACGTCTCTCCACATTTACAGATAAGGCCTTGCCTTGTTCATCCTTATTTCCCACAACCTCATTGTTGAGCAATTAAAAAAGGAAGTCTCTGAAACAATCTGGCATGGTGTCCGCTGCCGGGGCCGTCCATCCCCATGCATCCGCTCAGTCCGACCACCAGTCATCACCACGCCCCACTCCTCCTCACCTTATCTCTCATCTTTCTCGAGATATCATTTTTTCGATGAAATTCTCGAGATACCATTTTTCCAATAAAATTCTTGAGATATCATTAGTTTTACACATGGGAATACTCCTGCATGGGTCAATCACAACAGGTGTTTCGTAAAAAATGCATCTTGATGTTCCGTGCAATGCACAGGCATCTTGCTAGTTTGCATATAATTCCAAACACCACGTAGACACAGTCTTTGACAATTTTACAACTATATTAGTATCATTGTTAGTGGTCAGTCGGTGCAAGCTATAGCCCCGAGTGTTTTAACCTTTTTTTTGTAATGATATCTGGCGATTGTTCGCCATGAGCTCAATCCTGGTGAATCCCACGTAGCAGTCATATTTCCATCCAACGGTGGCCTATTTTTCTCTACTCCTAATGGAGCAGTTGGTGAATAGTCTCCACGGTTTATTTTTGCTGGTTTTTTTCGTCTCTCCTCCCACCACCCCCTCCCATCCTGGTCCATCGGTTTATTTTTCTCTCCACTCTTTATTACAGCCAGGACTTTCCTAACGTATAACAAACCATGGATCTAAGTTCCTTAAATTATTCATATCAATCAATTCATTTTATTAGTTCAATTTGTCTTAGGAAACAAATTAACAAATTTTTAAGAAACAAATAATAGATTTGAATCTAACTTTCCTAACTTATCTAAATAAATCGATTTCTCTCATTAGTGAAATTTATTTTAGGAAACAAATAACAGATACGTCACAACCTTTCCTCCCAATAAATAGTTTCTTAACATTTGGAAACTTTCCTAATCAGACACGTCACAAACGGGTAGGTACTGATATCATGTTACCAAACATTAAAACCCCATTCGCATAGAAATCAGTTGAAAATCCTAACTTTCCTCAATGTTTACCTTTCCTTGATAACATCCAATATTTCCTATGTTTTCCACCTATTGAAGGAAATCACCCCTCCATCGATATTAGCATTTTTTTGGAATGAGATCTCTGAGTTATGATTTTTTTGCGATTCTTTCCAAATGTGACCTCTCCTTCCGCTATAGCTCCTTCTCGCATAATCACCTCCACCACAGCCAGCTGACGCCACCCTAGACCTCTTGCCTCTCCACACCTTCTCCGCCACCTCCTCGTCGTACTCCATTGGCAATCCCTCCACCACGTTTGTCCATGGCGTGCGGTGTTGAGGGCATGGCGTAATAGCGTGCCAGTGGTAGAGCAGCGCATAGCAGCAGGAAGAAGCACGCAGCAGGCGAGGTGAGCGGCCGACAGTGGAGGGCAGAGATGCGGCTGGCGTGGCTGAGGGGGCGGCCGGCAGAAGATGGCCGCGATAGGAGGCGGCGTGAGGCAGGTGCGCGACAGCAGGGCGAGTGAAGGGATAGGCGGCAGCAGACAGGGCGAGCACAGCCAGCGAGAGTGTGACGCGCGGCTAGGCTTTGCGTCGCGCGGGGCATAGTGGTGCGGTGGCTTTGGCGAGCGTGATGGCAACGGCGGGCGCGACGAACATGGTGTGGCACGTGCGTGGGCATGGAGAGCCAGAGAGGGAGTGGCCCCATGGGCACAGAAGAAGAGCTGAAGGCTCGGGCATGGGCGCACATAGGAGTGGGCATGTGCCACGGTGTCAATCCGAGGAGCTCAATGGCTACCCCTGCAATGGCCATGGCAGACGACGGTTCTCGGCCACGGCGAAATACCTAACGAGAGAAAACGAGAGGGGAAACTAGGGAAAGGCAAGAGGAGATCACGGCGGTGTCAAATGGCACCCTAGGGGAAGACAGGGGAGCTCGGGGCGGCGCGGATCAAACGACAATGTCGCAGTGGATGAAGGTTGAGGAAGACGGCAACGACGTCGATCTGGGGGTGCTGGACTTGATCTCGTTGGCGCAGACGAAGTAGCGGAGGCATTCAGAGCTCCTTGACAAGCTCCTAGCCAGCAGGGAGGGGAGTGGCCTTGTGGACGGGGTCGGTCAGGGTGGTCGTTGCATCTGTCTTCGTCCAGATCACCGGGATCAAGCGAGCTAGGAGGAGAAGTGGATCTGGGAGGGGGCGTCGAGGAGGAGTGAGGCCATGGGGGCAGGGGAGGCAGGGCGTCACCCTTATCCATTCCCCTTCGATGCCGGCGAGGTGGTCGGGTGGGTGCCCGTCTCTGTAGCGACGCGCTCGGGGAACAGGAGAAGACGACCGTGCGGGGACTGGACCACTGGGCCGATTCGGTGGCAAGGCCCGGGGGGTAGGGGGAATCCCCTTTTTCATCGTCCTTTTGGTTTTTAATGTATTCTAATCTGTTTCTCCTTTTAACACTATTTTCTATTTATTCTTATATCAACTAAATGGATTTTGTTAATTGTGAAACTATGCACACAATTCGAGCACAATATTTTTAGGTGGCACAAAAAGTTTGGGGCCAAAAGGAAATACATAAAATTAGGTTTATATTTAATTGGTTATTTTAACTACTGTTGGACCTCTTATTAATTTGACAAGATTTAATTTTTGGGTCAAATAATGTTGGGCTCAGCATGTCAAAGATCAGTGGAATTTATAGAATATGGTGAACATTTTAGTTTTACTGTTTGATAAAATAATTTATTTGACTTCATTTTAAATTTGAATTGGGCTTTGATTTTTATCAAGTGGCAGTTTGGCTTAGCAAGCCTGATGACATGGCATCATTAGGGGGATATCACTGTATCTAACAACTTGAGGTGTTACATAATCTTCCCATTTCTGAAATTTCATTGTTAAATGATTGGGGAATATATCACACTATCCATTAGTTCAGTCAAGCTCACCACAAGTCCACACATTATTGACAATTGAGTAAGTCTTATTGGCGGGGAGAATAGGCTATGTGTGTGTGTGTTAGAGAGAGAGAGAGAGAGGGAGAGAGAGTGAGGAAGAGGGAGGGGGAGAGTGCGTGTGTGTGA
The DNA here is from genome assembly GCF_002162155.2 of Triticum dicoccoides. Classification (NCBI taxonomy): domain Eukaryota; kingdom Viridiplantae; phylum Streptophyta; class Magnoliopsida; order Poales; family Poaceae; genus Triticum; species Triticum dicoccoides. The sequence continues at coordinate 278,825,490 of NC_041385.1, forward strand.
GGATTTGATGGTAAAAAATGACGTAATTGTCATAATATTGAACTCTTAAAGTTAATGTGGTCCCGTTGCAACGCACGGGCATTCTTCTAGTAAGCCATAGTATTTGACAAAACCACCACCCCTACACACTTACTGTAACTGCATCATGGGCGTTTGCAACTATCATGTCTCCCAACGAATGTTTTCTAGGGATTGGAGTTAGCACCGGTGGCGGTTCGTAGTCGTTCCACGCTCGAGCATTGAAGTTTGTAACTATTTTACATTAGAATATACTACTACTCCAGTGCTAGTAGTAGAGCAGAGTCCTACTCCACTATATGCAAACTAGGGCATCGTAGTAGGTACTGTAGGGAGTACTAGTACTATGATCACTCAAGCAAGTTGTCTAGCATCGATATTACCCTACGCTGTCGGGATGTGTCTCGTAAGTCGAGCGGCGTGCTGTTGTCATCTTCATCTGTCCACTTCCCGCAGCACATATTTGCTTATCCATCTTCGTCTGCACATAATCGTCCAATCTTCCATCCCCGCTAAGGAGCCTACCCCCTCTTCCGAAATCCAAGCACTAACAATGGCAGAACCGAGCAGCGCCCGCCGAAACAGTGGCTGGATTTCGCTCCCCATAGAATTAATCAAGCTCATTGTTTCGCATGTGGACAATCTCAGTACCATGTCGTTCGCCGCGTGCTCGTCGTGGCTGTACCATTTACTCAAAGCCCTCAGGATGGAGATTTTTAAGCTAGCTCATTGCTTGCTGATGCTGCCTGATCTTTAGAAATGGTGTGTCACGCAGCATAACGATCGTAGGGTGGCGAGCATCAACCCCCTTGACTGTGATCCAATCCCCTTCACCCTCAACTACATTAATGGTATGTACTATGTCGTCTTGAACACGTCTTGGATGGTGCTCATTGACGGTCGCGGCAGCTGGATGCTCGTGGAGGTCTACACCCGGCGATTGATCCCCTTTCCTTCGATTAACACTGCACTGCTTTAGCACCGTTGCCCAGAATACTCGAATCTTACAGTAGCCAACATGATACAAAGTTTGATTTGCTCAAGGTTGTAATCTGCCAAGTGCCCACAAGATATGTGAATTATAAAGACTTCAGGCTAATTGCGTTCTTTGATCGCGGTCTCGCCTATCTGATAGGTCACTGCGGTAAGTGGATAAATTTGCACGTCCATCGCAGGATCATACATCCTCCATGTTTCTCTGATGCCATTGAACACAAGGGCTTCATTTATGCTGTGGACTCCTTCTATGGCTGGACATATTGCTGGCCTACTCCAGTCATCGCTACAAACGGCTATTCCAGTAGTTTGTTACTTTCCTATGATATCATGATGGCTTGCTTATATTAATGTCAACATGTACTAAAAAAATATCATGCTCATAACATTTTGTTCTTAAGATTGACTACAGTACGAGCCCTTTTTTATTCGACTCAAACTTTATATGATGTTGTAGGCCGCCTGGTGTCCCTACCCTTCCTAATCCCAGAACCTTTCAAAGAAAAGCATCATGGCAGTTGCAGGTGGTTCCTAGCTCCATCAGACGACGGCGAACGATTGATGATCGTTCGCACATACCGAATGTGTTGTTTCATGGAATACAATCACAGTCAACGCATGGTCTTTGAGCAGGATCCCAGCTTCTCTGGGCCTTCCGGAATTTTTAACTGGAAGCTGGTAAGTAGCCTTTGTACATGCTCTCTGTTTCTCAGACTGAATTATTAGATTAACCAGGAGATAATCGACGGCAAGGATCATGATGGCAGTGCGGTTTTGTTCATCAGGCAAAACTGTGTGTACACAGCATACCATGCGTCTCTCCATGCACCATACCCTGATATGTGCCGCCATGCTCTGCAGCCCAAAGTAGGAGAGAGGGTTGCAAGTATCAGACTTCTACCTGCTGGCCGGAGTTTCCCACATCAGGCACCCATCTGGTTCAAGCCGTCAGCCAATCTCCACATCTTAATAAATAGTAACATCTAACTGGGCCAGTTAGTTAGATGCATACACTTGGTGTAGTAGGATCTTTATTTATTTTGAATGATGCATACACTTGTTCTCTTTTGGTAGCCCTTTTGTAATGATGGCTGATGTTTGGTTTGGAAGAGAGAGTTGCATCTTTACTCTTCTGGCCTGCTTACTTCTTTTGTTGCACCCCCAGCCCTAGTGGCTACTCCTGCTGTTTTTAATGTAGAATCAGTAGTATATTTCATTTGTTGGATGAAAAAATGTGTTGTTACAACGACAAACACAATATTTTGGAAGTTGTTGCATGGTCCGATCATTTAGCGAGTACTATTTTTGGTACGGAACACATTTTCCACTTGTCGATAACATGCAGCCCACTGATGAAGGCCCAATAGAGTAGCCCATAATTAACTGGAAGGGAGGCTCTCACATGAATCCGGCCCAGGTACATGCTCATGGTCCCCTAAACATAAATAAGTAAATAAATAAATAAAACTAAATGCTCATGCATCAGTTCTTTAAATTCATGATTTGAAAAGTCAAATTTTAACAGGAGGACATAATTTCTTTGAGAGTGTCGTTACATTCAGTCGATATTATTCTTAGGCAAAGATAGCGACCAGTCCTCTTTCTCCCACCATTTTCTTCCTACAAGCAGTGGACCCATGCAAATCGTAGTCAACGTCGTAAATAGTTCCGGTCCATTTTTATTTTTTGATAAGAATGCCCAACCTAGCCCAACACATTGGCGATACCGCTTTATCCTCTGCCTTGGTGCGCTCACCGTGGCACCGCCGTCTAGACTTGTCTACATAGTGAATCGGGACAGGACTATAGTTGTGATTATGATAGTACGGACCCACCAGGTCCACTCCCGAACAAAAGCAGGCGCCTCTTTTACTACTCAGATACACCCCTTGTTTTTTTACTCTAATCCACCCTGCTAATATCTAGGACCCACATCATTGTCAATGCATAGTCAATTAACGACAGAATTGCACAACTTTTTTTGAGGATTTGTTTGAACGAGCAGGCTATAAACTGGGTTGTGCAGTCTCGATGGACCGTCTAACAACATGACCAACCAGCAGTTTTTTCTTTGGGCAAATAGGTAGCCCACTATTTCTTTTTGAACAATACCCAAGCTAGGCCTATTTGTTTTCTCCGACTTACTGGGTTGCAAATGTTTCAAGACGACGAAGGATGCATTCCGGCCTCGTCAAAGAGTATGGCAGTATATCTTAAAAGTAATATCCAAGGGGTTGCAAATTCCAAAAAAATATAGCAAATGGGCAATTAGTTTCATTTTTGATTTTGTTCTTCACAGATATTTTATGTTTCATTGGATTTTAACATGACATAGTACTAATTTTTTTTTATTTTTTTAGTATGTCTACTAATTTTTGGATTAAGAATATTTTGTTCCCCGGCACACATATGCGAATTTTTAAAATTTCGCACATTTTTAGTTCAATTTTTTAACCCTGGCACTGACCAGAAAATGGGCAGCAATTCTAAAAATGGAAAATGGGTTGCAATAAATTCCATATGAATTAGGAAATGGGCAGTAAATTATAAAAATGATAGCAAATGGGTTGTACATGTCATAGATTTCGAGGCTGACTTGTTTACGCAAGGCTTTGTCAGTCAACACACGATTCTAGCAGCAGTGACTGTTGGATGTCCATCTAATGGCCGACGTGGTTCTTCAATCTCTGATCTTCCTACTCCAGCCTCCTAAACCAGCACCGACGGGACTGCCTGCTCCCTCCTCTTGTGGCCGGCTGTGATGCCGCATAGGCTTCACCGGCCCACCCTACTCCCTCCGTTGTCCAGGCCATCCCTCTACCCACCCACACCTCCTGTTATTCTCCGGTGACGGCAGCCTCACACCGCAGCCGAACCAGTCAACCGTCATACTCTCCTCAGCGAGGGCATCCACTGTTGTGTCTTCGCCAGCTACGGGTCATTCCATACCTTGGCCTCACACTCGTCCACCGCGTTGGTGCTCTAGGAGTGGCGTGCTCAACATTCAACGAATGACAGCCATTGGAATAGGGACCCCCATGGTCCATGGCCGCACGCAAGCAACTGCCTCCTTATTATGCGAAAAAAATGATTCCTCCCACTGACATATGGGGCGCACTGGTTCGGAGGCTAACCTATGGGACTACTAAGTTGACGCGTACATAAGGCTTTGTCAACTGGTTAGCAAACGATGCTAGCAGTGACCTTTGGATTTTAATCGAATGGTCATGCTGCTTCTTCAATCGCTGCTCTTCTTGCACCAACCACCCAAACTAGCGCCGGTGAGACCGCCAGCTCCTACCTCCAGTGGCCGGCTGTGTTGCCGTGCAGGCCTCACCGCCCCACTCTACTCCCACCGCTGGCCAGACCATCCCTCTACTATCTACTCACCCACAACTAGTGTTATTCTGTGGCGACGACAGCCTCACACCACAGCCGAACCAATCAACCCTCGTACTCCTCTCCGCGTGGGCATCCATTGCCGCGTCTTCCCCGGCTCCGCATCATCCCCTTCCAGGCCTCGTCATCGTCCACCGCCTTGGTGCTCTCGGCACGGCGTGGTCAACGTGGTCAAGGAACGACTTCCATGGGAAGAGGACTAAACGTGGAGAGGCTGATAGCTAGATCCATGGCTGCAACAAGGAAGTGCAACCTTATTACGCGTAAAATAAGTATTCCTCCACCTGACAGCGGGGACCCATCGGAAGGGACTCTGTATTTTGTGAAAAAATCATTTCCCCCTGACAGATAGGACCTACTAGCTACATCTTCACACGTAAGGATGTGCATCCATATTACGGGCAAAAAAATGATTCTCCCCCTGACCGCTAGGACCCACCATCAATAACTTCGCACGCAAGGAAGTGCCTCCTTATCCTCGCTGACAGCCGGGACCCACCTCGTCCAAGCGAATGTAGCATTGTCATTCTAGTCGCGAACATGCATGTACATACCGGTCAATCGGTCTCTCTGCAACGATGAACCCTGGTCGAGCAAGTAGCGGCACATGTAGTAGTAGAGCCCCCGAAGTAGAAGTTCAGGTAGTCCAGTCGTGTACATGTATGTACATCCAGATGCCAAAAAATACGGCCACACACGTACATACGGGCGGGGTCTCGAACGCGTACTCGCGCATTTGTACGACCAGGGCTCGTGTACATGGAGAGGGAACAGATAGCAGCAATGACATCCTGTTCATCGGAAGCCAACCGACTGGGTCGGAACAGAGAAACTATGTCGTGTTCATGGGGAGGCAACGGAATGCGTCGTGCTCATCGGGAAGCAACGGAATACGCCATGTTCATTGGGAGCCAACTGGCTTGGACGGAACAGCCGAAATGAGGTCTGGCGTACCGCAGAATGGAGGAAACGGGCCTTCTGTTCGACCGCATACGGTCAAAACGGGGTCATGTTTGTCGGGAAGGGTCTGGCGTACCACAAAACAAAGGAAACGGACTTGTGTTCGACCATGTACGGTCAAAACGGGGTCCTATTGATCAGGAGGGGTGTGGCATACCGCAAAACAGAGGAAACGAACTTGTGTTGAAGCGCCTATGGTCAAAACGGGGTCATGTTCATCGAGAGGGGTCTGGCGTACCACAAAACGGGACTCCACAGGCTACTTTTCATCCTTCGTCGATTTCCTCCAGCCTCCACCTGCTACTCTTAATCCACCGTCGACTTCCTCCAGCATCCACCTACTACTGTTCATCCACCCTCGACTTCCTCTAGCCTCCACCAGCTACTATTCATCCACGGGGTCCTGTTCATCCAGCCTCCACCGGTGAATGTTCATCCAGCCCTCCACGGGGTCCTGTTCATCCAGCCTCCATGGGGTCCTGTTCAACCAGCCATCCATGGGGTCCTGTTCAACCAGCCCTCCATGGGGTCCTATTCAACCAGCCCTCAACCGGCATCCTCAATCGGGATCCTGTTCATCCAGCGGCAACAGCCTCTTCTACCACGAGATCCTATTCATCCAACCCCCACCAGGTCCTGTTCATCCAACCCCATCGGGAACTGTTCATCAAGAGGCAGCTTTGATCATCTTCAGTTAGCAGTAGTAGCGAAAGAATCACTCGGGTTTAGTTCACAACAAGGGATCGATCGGGGTTCAGTAACGTAGCTAGTGCAATCGCTCAGGTTTAGTTAGAGCCCAACGCCTCGCTCGAGTTCAGTTAGAGTGCAACGCCTCGCACACACACACTTACGTGCACGAGAGAAATGCACAAACCTCCGTGCATCGCTCGGCCCCGACCACCCACCGTAACAGGGAACTCCCCGAAATTTCCTCGCCCTCGCTTCTACCACGATTTTTCAGTCATGGACGGCCCAAAGAATTTCATGCAGGTGCGTCTCTGGCCCGCTCAGGAAGAAAATCCCATTTACTGTCATGGCTTTTTGTCATAGAAGTAGGAGCCCACCACATATATGATGATACCGGGTTTTGTCACAATTATCGTCATACAAGTGTCATAAGCATGACAGAAAAAAATTGTTCGGCCTAAAATGTCACGGATGTGTCTTTTTTTTGTAGTGATGGCCCGCCTAGTGTAGTTCATGTTCTGATGCATATCATATAGGTTCAATTACTTGTTTGTCTTCAAAAGAACTCGTGTTTTGAAGACTTTCATAAAAATTGCCTATTCACCCCCGTCTAGTCGATAACTAGCACTTTCAATTGGTATTAGAGCAAGGTGTTCCCTTGTTATGTGTGATTCGGTTTAACCACCTGGAGTTTTAGCTATGTCGACTACAGGGATAATCAAGGTCTCCACTGCATGCCCAGTCTTAGATGGCACCGATTAACCCTACTAGAAGAATAAGATGCACATGCAGCTTGAAGCCATTGACATCGACCTCTGGTATGTTGTTAGGAGAGGCGTCCCCAAGGTAAGTGAAGGTGTCTCCACTGCTAATGTCAAGAGGTTCGCGCAATTGGACTCGACCGCCAAGAACATCATCTATGGTCATCTGACCAAAGGACAGTATGTCCGTGTGAGTGCTCTGGAAACTACGAAGCTAGTCTGGGACTGGCTGTCCAAGGTCAACGAAGGTGTCTCAACTCAGAGAGACTCAAGGATTGATGTTCTTCGCAATCTCTTCAACCGCTTCAAGAGAAACGACAATGAGAATATCTAGCTCACATTTGATCGCCTCACAGATATCACCAATGAGCTTCGTGCTCTTGGCGCCACTAAGATTACTAAGCATGAAATTGTGAAGAAGCTACTGAGATCACTTGACAACTCATTTGACACTTTGGCCCTGATGGTACAAGAACGGCCTAACTTCAAAGATCTCGATCCGTCTGACATACTTGAGAGGCTCAACACACAGGAGTTCCAGCTATCTGAGAAGAGAGATATCTACGGTGCCAACTATGGCCGATCCCGTGCTTTGAAGGCAAACCATGTTTGCTCACCTGAAGATGAATCTGACTACAGCTCTGGTGGTCCTGAAGACATTGGCAAAGAGCTAGCAATGCTTGTGAGAAAGTTCCAAAAGTTCTCCAAGAAGAATCACTTTGAAAAGTCTTCAAGATCCAGCTCAACAAATGACGAGCCTTCCTCTCGTGACTACAAGAAGAGAACATGCCACAAATGCAAGAAGCCAGGCCACTACATATCTGAGTGTCCTCAATGGGACAAGCAATCTAAGAATAAGAGCAGGCAATATGATTCATACGACAAGAAGAAGAAAAAATATTCAAAGTCTTCTTCAAAGTCTTCATCACAGTCTTCGTCTCACAAGAAGAGCTCATCTGGCAAGGCTCGTGCATTCATTGGCAAGGAGATGGATTTAGAGGACGAGTCTGCTTCTGAGGAGGCGGAGGTGGAGTTTGAGGAAGAGTCTGATTCAGGCATGGCAAGCCCGGCTCTAGCTTCGGCATTCGTCGCCAAGTCCACCTTCAACATTGAAGACAATGGTAACGTCACCGACGCTGAAGCCAATGATGAGGACAACTCTGCTCCGACCTACTACTTCATAGCACGAGGTGCCAAGGTAAACTCACGCGATGCTTACTTTCAAACCTCCAGTAAAGATGACTCTAAGTGTGAATCCAAACCTAGATATAAAACTCTTGCTAAAATTGCAACTGAACAAAAAACTGCTATGGAACACATTCAAAAGTTGCTAGACAAAAGCGATAACATGTTGGATGCGGAAATGAATTGAACTCACTCCTTAATCGAAGAAATAAAAATGTTCGTGTTAAGTACGAGGAACTTGAAAGTTGTCATGAAACCCTCTCATCCACTCAGGAGAAGCTTTCCTACCAGTATCTTCAAAGGAAGCAAGATCTCGAGAAGCTGAGAGCATCTCATGAAGATCTTCAAAAGGAGAACGATTAACTACTCGCTCTATAGAACAATTCCGCTCAGGAAGACTTGGTGCTACCATGTTTAAAATGTCTTGAGCGTGATAATGTTGTCTCTATTGCTGAATGTTCCACTGCCTCTGATATTGCAATATCTTCAACTGTTGATGTGGTAACAAACCCCTCTATTGAGTATACCACCACTATTGCTGATGAGAATGCTAGGTGTTGCGGGAAACCACGACCACCTACGGGACGAAGACGGACCTTTGCTGGTTTGGCAGGGGGAGCTGCATTGCACAAAGAGCAGACCAACATGGGGCAGTGCAGCAGAGATCACACGGGAAGTTTTACCCAGGTTCGGGCCACCATGAGGCATAAAACCCTACTCCCGCTTTGGTGGATTGATGGTGGAAAAGTGGTGGTGGTGCGTAGTGCACTTTCCTGGCAGGGGTTGCCTCGGGGTGATAGCAACTATATGCATACGGGCGTGCGAGTGATCAAACTTCCTAACCTCCCGAACGGTTGCCATGGGCCTCCCTTTATAGGTCAAGGGGTCACACAGTGGCAATTTAGTCATTAGACACTGATATGATAGCAAATAGTGCTATCATGCCTCACTCTACAGGCTGACAGTGCGCATTTAATGCGCCACTTAGTGTCATGTCATTGGTTGCCCGACAAGGCTTGTCGGGCTATCTCGCCAGCTCCATGCCTGCTTGTTCGACACGTCATAGGACGGGTGTCATCTGTGGGTTTCCTTGGTCGGAAGTGGCCGCCATGTGGCGAATGCTTGCCACTTAATCACTCTGCAGCTTGACACCGCACTGATCGACGACGTGGGTCATGGTGGAGTAGTTGGTGAGGTAATCTGATCTCCGCGAGTCTCGGCAGGCCCTGCTGGGACGCCTTGGTCATCTCCTTCTGGGGGTGGCCTCTCCCCCTGCTGGGCTCGCCTTCCCGGCAAGTGAGGTGAAAGCACAAGTGCTCCCTAGGTGATTTTGGTAATTAATCTCAACATATCTCTTGTTGGACTAATACTTGTATCCAGTGTATTTCAGTTAATTCCAATAGTGGAGTGGCATTGACAAGAGGATGTGGAACCCCTTCTAGATGCTAGGGACAAAGGATTGGCTCAATCTCAAAGCTCAGGACTCTACATTTTCTATTTCAGTGATCCAAGATCACATTGAGTCCATAGGAAAGCCAATACTATTAAAAGGGGCTGAGGTGTTGCTTAATGGCTTGCTTGCTCAAAGTTCTTAGTGATATGCTCCAAAGCCCTCAGCTACTTTCTCACATCCACATATGTCCCAAACAAAAAGTCAAACTCGACCCCACCAATTTGATCCATCCGGCGCCACCGAGTTCATTTGACGTAGCCACTACTAGAAATCCTAATCAATTTGGTCTCACCGATGGGATCTTGGTCTCACTGAGATGGGCTTGCAAACTCCCTATTGTCTATTGCAATATTTTCGGTCTCACCGAGAAGATGTAATCGGTCACACCGAGTTTGCCTGACCAACTCTCTGTTTTTCTTATTACCAAATCGGTCCCACCGAGTTTGTGTATTCGGTCAAACCAAGATGAGGTTTTACCCTAACCCTTGCACATCAGTCCCACCGAGTTGATCGTGTCGGTCCCACCGAAATGCCTAACGGTCACATTATGAACTGAATCGGTCCGACCGAGTTTTATGATTCAGTCCCACCGAGTTTGGTAAATTGTGTGTAACGGTTAGATTTTGTGTGGAGGCTATATATACCCCTCCACCCTCTCCTCATTCCTAAGGAAAGCCATCAGAACATGCCTACACTTCCAGCATTCATTTTCTAAGAGAGAACCACCTACTCATGTGTTGAGGCCAAGATATTCCAATCCAACCATATGAATCTTGATCTCTAGCCTTCCCCAAGTTGCTTTCCACTCAAATCATCTTTCCACCAAATCCAATCCTATGAGAGAGAGTTGAGTGTTGGGGAGACTATCATTTGAAGCACAAGAGCAAGGAGTTCATCAATAACACACCATCTATTACCTTTTGGAGAGTGGTGTCTCCAAGATTGGTTAGGTGTCACCTAGGAGCCTCTGTCAAGATTGTGGAGTTGAACCAAGGAGTTTGTATGGGCAAGGAGATCGCCTACTTCATGAAGATCTACCATAGTGAGGCAAGTCCTTCGTGGGTGATGGCCATGGTGGGATAGACAAGGTTGCTTCTTCGTGGACCCTTCATGGGTGGAGCCCTCCATGGACTCGCGCAACCGTTACCCTTTGTGGGTTGAAGTCTCCATCAACATGGATGTACGATAGCACCACCTATTGGAACCATGCCAAAATTCTTCGTGTCTCCAATTGTGTTTGCACACTCCAATCACATCCCTTTACTTTCTTGCAAGTTGCATGCTTTACTTTCTTCTGCTCATATACTCTTTGCATGCTTGCTTGATGTGTATTATGAAAGCTTAAACTTGTGCTTAAACTCCACCTCAACTTGAAAAACTTAAAAACTATCAACTTTGTGTGTTGAGGGTCTATTCACCCCCCTCTAGACACCTCTTCTTGATCGTTTCAATTGGTATCAGAGCATTGGTCTCCATTGCTTTGGTTTAATCACCATTGGAGGAAGATGTATGAGTCTACATTGGGGAGTCTTAGACATAGAGTGCCTATACTTGATGGAGAGTACTTTCATGAGTGAAAAAATGAGATGCTTGTGATTTTCAATGAATATCATTTGAACAAGTACATTACTAGCCCTTGTGCACCTCATGTTGATCCTATGCATCCTACCCTTGATGACTCCATTGACATGATTCACAATCTTAGAACTGTTAATCTTATCACTAGAGGTTTGCCTAGAAACTTGACTAGTTGCTTGCCTACTCTTGATTGTGCCTACACTATATGGAGATTTCTTGAGGAACGATTTCCAAACTATTCCTTGCAAAACTTAGATGAAATCCTTCATAAGTCCATTGCCTTGAGTAAGATGAATTCCAATGATCCTATGTATTGCGATTGTTTATTTGAGCTTACCAATCTCATGCGTGCCAAAGGAGATGTTGGAATTATTTGCAATATTATTTCCAAAGCTATTAGAATTCATAGAGATGATTATTGTCATGATGCAATGAGACACTTTGGTCTTATGGCAAATCTTCGTGGCTACATGGCAGGAGGAAAAGAATGGGTCCTTGAGCGTTGTGGCACCCCGGCTCAGAGCAACCGGTCTACCATGCATTGCCAGCCCAGAGACCTTGTCTTCTGGCAACACACAACAACTTGGTACAGAAAACTACCGCTTTATTGATGCTAGCGGATCAGAGTTTATATTACAACAGTTTGCGAGGCCAAGCGGCACACACGGTGCGGCTGAACAATATGTACATTATTTAGTGAACATAAAGGGGCCTCGATCATGACAACAACGCGGCAGCGGAAGAACATTGTAGCGGAACTCCATAGCACAGGGACACCGACGTGGACACGATCTAGACTCGGAGATCACTCCTCTCCAACGGGACTTTCCTGAAATCTGGTATGACACGCCAGGTCAGTACATTGAATGTACTTGCAAGCTCACAACAAGCATAAACATAATGACAAACAATATCATGACAATTAACCAATTTATAGTAATGCAACAATATATCCAACATGTTGTGACCATGCTCTTGTGATACTCGTCCCTCGGACTGGCTTACCAAACGTGATCGTTCCATGATCACAAACGTGCCAACCGAGAGACATCTCGTGATCCTTACGGCAATCACAACCACGAACAATATTTGGCTCGTGATCCTTACGGCAATCACAACCACGACCAATAGTTGGCCCGTGATCCTGACGGCGAGCACAACCACGACCAATATATAGTTGGCCCATGATCTTTACGGCGATCACAACCACGACCACATCTGGTCCAAATCAATGTGATGGCCTTCCCACCACCAACACAATGCAAACTTCATACTTAGTGTGCAAAATTCATTAAATGTTGACCCATGTTCTAACCTACTTTCGAGCGTGTCCTTAACCGTGGACTCGACTATCGGTAGATTAATACACTCTGCAGAGGTAGCACACTGGACCCACACCACGGAACCCATGGCCACGCACTCCCATTTGGGTGGACCGACGGCATTCCGACAAACACCTCCATTGCCATGACACTCTCCCGGCCACTCCAACTCAATCCCCATCAGGCTAGTCCTGGGTGGCCCCATGTCTACCAAAGACATAACCACCACCGTCGTGGCCACGATCCCACACGGGGACCCGATAGCAAAAACTTAACAACAGGCTCACAAGGTTATGCCTGCTTACCGGGCCAGGGTACAGCACGCCCATAACCTTAACTAGATGGAGGCACCGACCAGAGGCACGACAATGAAACTAATAAAGGCCATCCCATACTGGCAAATGTGGTTGCACTGGGAAAGACTCGATTCAGCGGCACCATGACCCGGTCAACAACATATTCAAGTTGATTTATTATCAGGTTCAACTTAAGTGAAAGTAACCGGCGTCATAATGCCATGACATGCATCACCAACATATGCATAACATATCAACAGAAATGACTGAGTCAACTATGCTCACACTGAGCCTCAACAGCTCATGATACTTCTCTGGTTAAGATCAAACCTTACTTCAACCAGAATCTTTTCTAGCAAATTTATCATTTTTACTCATGCAAGATAATAATTCCACTAATTATTCATATCCATAGCCATATTATTCTATCATCACCCAAAAGCTAAATACTTGTTAGCTTACCAAATAAGTTCACTTCAAACTTTATGTAAATGAAGCATATTTACCATAACAAGCATTTAACAGAATATAATTAACATATTAATAATTTAAATGCATGGATAATCATTTGTTCAAGTAGAAACTCACAAATATTGTAGTGGCACTATAAATGTTGTTGTGGCTTGCCTTAGTACTGATGAGGTTCACAAGCCTCCTAGTGATCCTCAAGACAAGCCTGCTCTTCTGAAAATAATTAAAAACACAAAAAGAAATCATCAAGAAACCTTCTGAAATTCACCAGAAAATCTAGACAGCAGGGGAAAATCCCATCTTTGGTGAGCTGCTAGATTTTTGGACAAAGAACACAATGCAAAGAGAATCAATGCATTTGGACTTATGGTTAAAAAGTTGTGGCTGTTTAAAGTTCTCTGGATTTAAATGAAATCTGAATTAAAATTAAACAGACTGGGGGGGTGACGTCGAAGGCGTAAAAGCCCAGGGCGCCACCACTCGTACCGCTTCGCGCGCCTACAGAGTGGCTGACTAGCAGGCCCGCTAGTCAGGTGAAGTAGAGGGCGAGGGGGAAACATGGAGCGGCGGGGCTTCGCCGGAGCGCACGCCTGCGGCGAGGGCTCTTGGGCCAAAACGAGAGGGAGGGATCAAAAGAGATGACGAATGCGCACCTGCCCATACCCGTAGAGTGGCTAGGGGTGGTCGGACAGCGCCAAAAACAACCTCTCCAGCGGAGGCAGAGAGCAGCGGTCGCCAGAGATGAAGACGGCGGCAACTAGGAGCGACTCCAGGGGCTCCAACCGGACGGAACAGCACCACCAGAGAGTGGCGGAGGCCCTGGAAGCGTTTCCCTGGCCGGGGACAACCCAAGGGGATCATCGGCGAGCTCGAGCTTGGAGACGGCAGCCCGCGGCCTGCCCGACCGAGCTATGGCTCTCTACGTGCTTGTGGAGTGTGTGGGAGTGGATGCGTGTGCTCGAGGAGGCTGGGGGTGGCCGTATTTATAGGCGAGCAACAAGGGGGGTTCGGGCTCCGTCGGAGGACACCTGTCTGCGGCGCCTGGCGACGAACGCTGTCAGAGAGAGAGGGGGAAGAAGACGTAGCTCACGCGGGGACTGTTGGCGAGCGCGGACGAGCATAGGGGCGAGAGGAAGACAACAAGCACAGTGCGCCACGCACTGTGGTGTTGGCCGGACTGTGCCCGCGCCTGCTGCGGCGAGCTCCAGCGTCGGCGAGTGCCAGGGTGGAGTTAAGTGAGGTGAGACGGTGATGGTGGCGCGGTTTGGCACGCTCGGGCAGGCTTGGCAGCGAGCACGCGTGCAACAGAGCGCTCGGCGGCACCCAGAGCGCGTGTTTTGCATGCCAGCATGCCTGGACGAACGCGGTGACCGCGTGAAGTGTGACCTCAGGCCAACCTAAGCGCAAACTTCATGTGTGGCATGTAGTCCATGGTAGTTTTGAGTGTTACCAGGCTTGGGTTGGGTTTCAGGTGCAGTAGAAATGGTTTTACACTCCAGGTAAGTTTCTAGACAGTAACTTTGAAGGTTTACTGTGGTCAAACCACTGGGAGTTGAGGGCTAGGCTTTGGAGGCTAGCCACACTTACTAAGGTGAAGATGCACAAGAAAAACCAGCTACAATGGAGCTAGTAAAATGGTAGTTGTTGTAGAAACTACCATTTCTGCCCAAAAATGAAAATATTTTATGTAGCCAAAATATTCTAAAAAGTGATGAATTATTTTTGCTCAGAAAGGTGCCCTATGGTTCAAAGAATAATTGGGATTTTTCTTAGGATTTTATGGGCAAGAAAAAAGAGGGTTGCTTTGGAGCACAAAGGGCTAGCTAGGGTTTAGTAGGGGAAATTGAGTATATTTCATTAAAGAAAAATATTCGAAATGATATTAAGAGGTGAACCAGAGATGGAGTGATGGTTTGAGAGGGAGATGAAGCACTTGGGTGAAAGCCAAGGGGTACCCAAGTGGTTAAGTCCAAATGAAAGGATTCAAAAACTTCAACTCAAACCAACTGGAAATCAGGCAAAGAAAGAGGGGGCAAAAACCAGGCTGTCACAAACCTCCCCCACTTAGAATGAATCTCGTCCTCAAGATTCGGTTGCTTGGGAAAACCATTCTGGATAATGTGCCCTTAGAAATTCTTCTGATTCCCATATTGATTCTGACTCTGTGTGATGCTTCCGTTGGACTTTGTAAAACTTCCTTGCTTTACTGCGAGTGACTCTTTCCATCTGATCTAAGATTTTAACCGGCTTCTCTTTGTATGTGAAGTCCTTGGCCAGATCTATTTCTTTCATATCAGTCTTTTTCTCAGGCGGCGATATGCATCTCCGTAACTGCGAAACATGGAAACGTTGTGCACGTCCAACAATTCAGGGGGTAACTCCAACTGATATGCAAAAGTACCCACTCGTCATAATGGGAAATGGACCAATAAATCTGGGTGCCAATTTTCCACGAGTCTGAAATCTCTTGACGCCTTTGATAGGTGTGACTCGAAGGTAGACATGTTCTCCGGGGTCAAAACTGATCTGTCGGTGCTTTGCATCATAATAACTCTTCTGTTGGGATTTGGCCAGCTGCAATCTGTCTCGGATTTCCTTGACTTGCTTCTCGGCTTCCAGCATGAGATCCGTTCCGAAAATACGGCTATCTCCGGTTTGAGACCAATTTAAAGGAGTGCGGCACTTACGGCCATATAAAGCTTCATACGGTGACATCTATAAACTGGTCTGGAAAGTATTGTTATAAGAGAACTCAGCATAGGGAAAACAGTCTTCCCATTTTGGTCCTTGGGCCAAAGCACAGGCTCGCAACATATCTTCGAGTATTTGATTTACCCGCTCTGTCTGTCCATCAGTCTGAGGATGATAAGCGGTACTGTACTTCAATGCTGTCCCCAAGGCTTGATGGAGACGGGACCAAAAAGGGAGGTAGAAAGTGAACCGCAGTCAGAAGTGATGGTTCGGGGTACTCCATGCAGACTGACTATTCTGGATACATACAGTTGTGCAAGTTCATCTGCTCGATATTTGGTTCTTATCGGGATAAAGTGGGCTACCTTGGTTAATGTATCCACTATGACCCAGATTGCATCATTGCCCCGGCAAGTCTTAGGTAGTCCTATGATGAAATCCATGCAGACATCATCCCATTTCCATTGTGACACTGGCAGCGGTTGGAGAAGTCCGGCTGGCTTCTGATGCTCTGCCTTCACTTTGTTGCATATGTCGCAACAAGCCACGAAATAGGCAATGTCTTTCTTCATTCCATCCCACCAGAATATTTGCCGAAGGTCTTGATACATTTTCGTACCTCCAGGGTGAATTGAATACAAGGATTCGTGGGCTTCTGACAGGATCTTTTGCCTTAAATCCGCTTGATTGGGCACACAAATCCTTCACCGGAATCGGAGGGTACCGAACTGATCCTTCGAGAAATCGGAAGTCTGACTTGCTACAATATGCTTGGCTCGCTTCTGCAGATCGGTGTCATCTGACTAGGCGTTGTGGATCTCTTCCTCAAGTGTGGGGGTAACTTCCAAAATATTATCAAGGCTGGCATCTACTATGACCAAGTTGAGATGAGCAATCTCTTCTTGGAGTTCAGGAGGCAAAGATTCCATTATGATGTTTAGGCTGACGGGCTTTCGACTGAGCGCATCCGCAACCACGTTGGCCTTATCTAGGTGGTAATTTATTCCAAGGTCATAATCCATGACTAACTCAAGCCATCTTCATTGACAGAGATTTAAATCTGGCTGGGTAAATATATACTTGATACTTTTGTGATCTGTAAAAATTTGGCACCTCTTCCTGATGAGATAGTGTCTCCAAGTTTTTAAAGCATGAACCACCATGGCCAACTACAAATCATGAGTAAGATAATTTCCTTCGTGGGGTCGTAGCTGTCTGGAGGCATAAGCTACTACCTTTCCATCTTGCATAAGTACACATCCAAGTCCTTGCCTAGAAACGTCACAATACACATCAAAACTGTGGTAGATATCTGGAAGAGTCAATACCAGAGCAGTTGTCAGCCCTTTCTTTTAACTCATTGAAACTTTTCTCACAGTCCTCAGTCCATTCAAACTTATTATCCTTCTTGAGAAGCTCTATCATGGGTTTAGCGATCTTGGAAAATCCTTCAATAAAATGACGGTAATATTCGGCTAATCCAAGAAAACTCCGGATCTGAGATACGGTTGTGGGTGGCAACCAATCAAATACATCCTTTACTTTGCTCGGGTCCACGGCTATACCTTCGTGGATAGCACATGTCCAAGAAATCCTACTTGCTTGAGCCAAAACTCACATTTACTGAATTTGGCGTATAACTGATGTTCACGGAGTCGTTGTAACACTGCTCGGAGGTGTTCTTTGTGTTCTTCTTCACTTCTTGAGTAAATAAGTATATTGTCGATGAATACTACCACGAACTTATCGAGGAAGTCCATGAATACTTTATTCATCATATGCATGAAGAATGCAGGGGCGTTGGTGAGACCAAAAGACATAACTGTATATTCATAAAGACCATATCGAGTGGTGAATGCGGTGTTATGAATATCCTCCTTTTTAATCTTGAGCTGATAGTATCCAGTCCGTAAATCAATCTTGGAGAATACCTTGGCCCCAGTGAGCTGATCAAACAGATCATCAATTCTTGGCAGTGGATACTTGTTTTTGATTGTGACGTCATTCAGCTGACGGTAATCCACACACATGCAGAGACCGCCATCCTTTTTGTCCACAAAGATAGCAGGTGATCCCCATGGTGAAGAGCTGGGACGGATATATCCTTTCTGGAGCATTTCATCAACCTATTTCTGTAGATCCACTAATTCTGATAAAGGCATTCGATAATACTTCTTGTGTATTGGTGTGGTCCCGGGCACAAGATGTATTGCAAACTCAAGCTCTCGATCAGGTGGCATGCCTGGCAGCTCTTCTGGAAATACATCAGGAAACTCGCTGACCACATGATTTAATTACAATTCAGCGACTGATGTGAAGACCATTTCCTTTGAGGGTATGCTTCTGCGAGCATAGAATTTTGTAGTCTTCCCTTCTTGGCTGGTCAAAGTGACTTCTCGGGTCGCACAATTTATGCATACTTGATACCGAGTCAGCCAATTCATACCCAAGATAACATCCAACTTATCAGACTCAATAAGTATCAAGGAAGTTGGAAAAAAGACTCCATTGACATTGACTTCCAGATTGCGGCAGACTAGATTGCTTCTAATTAGAGATCCCGGGGTTTGTACCAGCATATTTTTGCCCAAAAGCAAACAAGGAAATTTGTTTTGGGCAACAAAACTCCGAGAAATAAAAGAGTGGGAAGCCCCAGAGTCAAATAAAATCACTATAGGTATGTTACTAACAGAAAACATACCAATGACGACTTCGGGGTTCTCTTGGGCTTCATCGGCGGAGATGTGATGAACGTATCCCGTGAGGTTTTGCTGGTCTGGGCATGCCTCCATACAATGGACTTGTGGCCTGAATATAGCATTCGACCTGTTGTTCTTGGGACACTATTTGGCAAATGTCCGGTTTGCCCACAACTGAAGCAAGAATTGTTGCGCAGACGCTCCTCTTGCACTGGGTTTGTTACGACATTCTTGACTTGAGTGATGGTCTTGTTAACATTTTGTTGCCAATTGGGCTTGTATTCCACTTGAGTCTGTTGTCAGGTACGAGCCTTCTGCGCTGGTTGTATTTCCTTCCTTGGCTCAAACTTGCGCTTGTGATTGTTGTTGGCAGACTTATTATCCGATACAACCTTGTGCTTCCTTTCAGCAATGAAAGCCTTGTTCACCAGGGTTTGGAAGTCTGGGAAATCGAACATACTGAGAGTACACCTGAGTTGCATGTTTAATCCACCAAGAAATATGTCAATCTTTCTTTCTTTAGTGGCCACGTCATATAGGGAGTAATGTGACAGATGATTGAATTTCTGCAAATATTCACCCACAGGCTGACTTCCTTGGAGGAGCGCGAGAAATTCACGCTGCTTAGTCTTCATAATTCCCATAGGGATATGATATTTCCGAAATCGTTCCTAAAATCTTGACCAGGTGATTTCTTCATCAGCAGACCACATGGCTCTTTCATTTTCCCACCATATGGCAGCAGCGCCTTCAAGATAATGAGTTGCAAATGGAACCTTATCTCCTTCTTCAGTACGAGCAATCTCAAGTTTCTGCTCCATACTTCTTAACCAATCATCTGCATCCAAGGGATCAATAGCCTGACTGAAACAGGGGGGTTTGGTCCTTTGAAAATCTGACATCTTGGAGTGATGACCGGGCTGATTTCCATTCTGTCCAACCACAGCTTGAACACTTTTTAATATTTCAATCAAATCGTTATTCCTTCTTTCCTCAAACATAAGCAGAGTTTGCTAGGTGGAGGGCGGATTTGACGGTGGAGGCGGTGGTGGAACGTACGGCTCGGGTGAGTGTCCTGCCTGCCGTGCGGAACGACGAACAGGAGAACCCTCGCGAATGTTGCTACAGCTGCCTCCCCGTGACATCCTATTATGATTTTTTTCCCAAGGCAACACAACAGAGATGAGAAGCATTCAAAATAAATTGGGGGAAAGCCATCAATAAAATCCCAAGAAAAACCGAAATGACGAAGAAAATACGGCGAACAAAACAGAGTTCCAATATAATTATACATAGACTCATACATGAAAGATAACAACATGCCAGGTTCAACTACTCTCATACATGAAACGAAACATCATACTCGTACGACTACATCCGTACACCATCCCAACGAATGCGGATACTCGGAAGCTCTACTGCTCTGGTGGTGCTGCGGGGTCCTCTCCTAAAGCGGACTTGGATCCTGAACTGACATGGTGAACTGACATGGTTAACTGACATGATCAAACTGCGCTTGCCTCAGGTAGGAACGATACTTCACCAACGAGTGCTTGAAAAGCGCAACCAACTCTTGCTCGTCATCACAATCCAGTTTGCTCCTCGCCTATTTAAAAGAATGAAATCTTGTGTCTTCTGTCAGCAGAAACATATGCAGTAATGACCATGAATAACATTAGTACATTACTTACACGTAAGTTGCGGAGGAAGAATGGAAATTGTTCTGTGTCTGCGGTATAATCTTTCCATGAAGGAAAGATGTGCACAAAGTTCCTGACAACAACATAAGCTTTGTCTTCTAAACTGGGAAGAAATGGAACAGGGGTCCTATTTGCTCCAATTGGGGCTCTCTTTGGTTCGAAAAGGGATTTGGCAACTGGATTTGGTGCACTCTTTGCTGGAATGGGGGTTTTGCGTCATACAGCTGGTGCTATGTCAACTGGCATAATCATACTGTTTGCTGCAGTTGGGGTCTGCTGAGTTGGGGCATCAAAAATGACCAGTGTAGTAGGGCTAGAGTCCGCTAGAGTTGGGGTATTTTGTGGGCCAGGTGATATTGCAACTACACCTAATGGGCTATTTTATTTATCAGGTGCCACTACCTTTTCCAAATACTTTGCTTGTGCTCCTCCACGATTAGCAATCGCCCTCTTCCTTTTGAACGTCTGATACACAAGAACAACATTTGAATGGATAAATATGGTATGATGACAGATGGAATATGTACTGAAAATGGATGGGCAGGGCGTATCCACATACACGATGTGTAAACTAAGCTAATGGTAGTTCAACAAAGTAGAAGCAATGCAAAGCATCAGTTGCAAGATATGTGCGAGCAAT
The DNA here is from genome assembly GCF_002162155.2 of Triticum dicoccoides. Lineage (NCBI taxonomy): Eukaryota > Viridiplantae > Streptophyta > Magnoliopsida > Poales > Poaceae > Triticum > Triticum dicoccoides. Next base: position 278,846,346 of record NC_041385.1, read on the forward strand.
GTAACCTTGGAAAGTTAGAGCAAGTACCTTGATGGGTGAATAAGATAGGGCATCTTCCTCTGACTGCTCCACTAGGGAGCTACAATGACTTAGGTCTCCCTCTAGCTCAGAATCACTGTTAGGATCATATTCTGAGCATGAATCTGTAGGTGGAGAGCGTTTGCATTGCATTGCATCCAGACTTGATTTCAGTCCCTTAATGCCAAGTTTGACAACCATGGCATTGTTCTGCTTTATTCTTTTCATGCGCGCAAGCTCATAAGCATTATGATGTTGTTTAGAATCTGAGATTCATGAAAACATAAAGTCAGATTATCTATGGAATGCATTGCGGATTCAACTTGGAGAGTGTCTCCCTATAAACCCCTGCATATGCAAAGTTCACCTCCACAACCGTGTTGACCAGACCACACACATAAATACAAAACCCTTATGTCTCTATAACAGGCAGGCACACATTTCAAAACTGAAGTAGGAACATTAGAATCATATGAAATTCGTATTTGAACAAAGAAACTAAGCAATTATGAGTGGCGTAATGTTTAGCTTCAAGGGTGGAGTGTTGGTAGTGCGACACAAAGCAAGTAGGCAGATTGTATTCCATGTAAAAGATCGAAACCTATGTAAAAGCTGGAAATGACACTTTCTTTCAATACAATGCAGTGTTCGTTACCCACACATGATGGAAGAGATCACATAGAGAAATACTATTCACTCATGTCTACGGTTCCAGTATTTAGAAACAGGGTGGTCCACCCTAAAATAATATTGAAAACAAATATGACAAGGCAAGCATAGATGTAGTGAATCAATCATTTACTTGTGAGCTTATTAGGACAAGTATGCAGAATTGTAACTGCAGTAAGAGACCGTCCAAAATCTGAATGAAGAAGTTTGTCTAGCACTTATTGTTTACAACTAATCGACGTGAATAATTGGACATTATATCAAATGAGTAAGAAAGACAAGTAAAATTGTCAACAAACCTGGCTTGCAGTAGTAATCTGGGTCAATGTCACTATGACCAACAATTCAAAATGACTAGTTTCTGTTCCGAGGGCCGGAATTTTGAAAACCCTGGGAACTTTAGAGGTACTAAAGATTACCGAAATACATCTGAACCATTAAGTGTAGGTAGCACTAAGCACACAACAAACCCTAATGACAGTCCTGCCTAATGAGTAATGAATCAATTAGAAAATGGGTGATGAGGAGTGGTTGCTGAGTGTTGAGGACGTATCTCAGGATAAATCGGGCTGGCCTGGTGGGTGCTGCACGCCTGAGCCTAAACGGACTGGGAAGGTAGGCACGGCGGCGCACCCGGGCATTGGTGACGCTGTTGGGCGAGCGGCTCCTGGCCTCCTGTTAGTCTGGCGTCTCCTCCTAGAGTCATGTCGTCCGGGGACGGCAAGTCACCAGCGAGGCAGGCGGCTGGGGGCGAGTAGAGATCGGAAGCGCGCAGCAGAACAAAGGGGAATCGGCCCAAAATCCTAGGGTGGGCCGGCCCACCGTGGGCACCCTGTAGAGATACACACCCGAGCGGCAAACATGCATTTTTGAAACTAATTTAGGAACATTTAGCTGACCAATTAAACAACTCTGTTTTAATAATATCATATTCGTATTTGATCATCTAAGCTTATTTAGCTTGATGGGTGGAGCAGTGTTATTATGACACGAAGCACGTATTCTGATCATGTAGTGATCATAAAAGGGGGAAACTCTAAGCATATTTTTTTAGCAAAAGAGGGTTTCCTCTCTGATTTCTATTAAAGAAACCACCACGGAACCAACATGATCAATTAAACCCTAAGCATGATCAATTAAACCGTATTATGGCTGTGCCATGGCAGATTTGAAGCTGCAAACTGGAGAAATGATATTTAGCATCCATTGTTTGCTTCGAACTAAGGACTAAATTCTAAGAGCTGAAAATAAAGTAGAGTAACCAAGTTAAGATCTATTTTCTGGTTGAGATCAAAAAGTTGAGGAGATATGAAGTACCACCTCTCTTGCGGCGCCGTGTAGGCATCGGGGGATGCGATGGCTGTCGGTGGCGTTGAAACAGATCTGCGACGATAGACGGGTGCATCGGGGGATAAGTCCCGTTGCGGTGGAAGAGAAGGTCGTGTGAGCGGCCCCGGCAAAGAGGACGACGGCGCCGATGAAGCGAGAGGACGCGATGCAAGGCTATTGGTCCGTCGCCGTGGATGAGAAACGTCCATCTCTAGTAGTGGACGATGCGGTCTTGGTAGCCGCTCCGACATGGTGGAGGACGGTGGCGATGGATGTGGTGGAGGACGGCGGCGATGGATCGGGTGGCGAATGGAGGCTGGTGTGGGGATGGGGTGTTCTAGCGCGGACGGTGTATGAATGGGAAAATGGAGGGAGAGGTACGGGGAACCATGTTTTTGGGACGCGCCTGTCTGAAATATGGGAAAGTTACAAACTTAGCCCCGTTTAAAATTTGGACGTCTCGTCGGTTGGGGATAGAACGGTAATCTCGCATCTCGCCAATATTTGCCCAGAGCAATTTTGGGCGAGGAGAGGGTGGTTGGCACCCATGGTTGGAGCCCATGGTGTATGAACGGGGCTGACAGGTAGGGCGGTTGTGTCACGTCTGGGTGAAGTTACAAACCTGCCCCTATTGAAAATATTTGCCTACATCGATTTCGGCCGAGTCGAGTTTGTTTTGCCGCCCACCGTGTATGAATGAGGAATGGAGGGGGAAACAGAAGTCTTTCGGATGAGCTTGTATCAAATGTGCTTTGCTGCCCATGTTTGACGCCCACCGAGTCGGAATGGGCTCAGAGGCGGTCATCTCACATCTAATTGAAGTTACTAACCTACCCCTATTTAGAGCAGTGGAAATCGGGCCGATGGATTGTCCGTGTAATGGGTAGACAGTAATTTCCATCTCCCAAACACTTGGCTTCCCGCACCCGACATGGGAGTGGACATTTTGCTGCTTCTTTCGAATTTTGGGACAATAAGCATCCACGATTACCCTGGCAACTAAATTCGAATCCACTGTCATATATGAATATGGTTTTATATATCTTCAAAAGGACGACAAAGATTTATTCCACTGTCATATATGAATATGGTTTACAAATGCCGATACTCAAATTTAGAAACTAGAATCTAGTTTAAGGTGAATTCGAATATTTGGAACACTTCATGTCCAACTCAAATGTCACACGCAGCATAATGTGTACTCCCATTTAGATATGTACACAAGCGATGTATCAAGATTCAAATACCGAGTCAATGAACCAAGAATGTACAGAACTAACAGACATATAAAGACTTATAGAGTATATGGATCAATAATATCAACTAACATACATAAGCCAGGTCGTTGTACTTTTTTTTGGCTACAACAGCATCCTTTTTTTAGCCAGCATCTTGGCCCTTTCCGATGTGTGCCACTTATGGTCCATATAAAAAATTATAGTACTATTGCTGAATGCACATTCAGCCTGATTGGCATATTTGTAGGTCTGGCACAGCAATCCAAATGAAATGTCTCCGAGTCTTATCAATTAATACAGACTTGTGCTCAAATAAAATTACAAGCCAAAAAACAAAAAAAACAATTATTAAATAATCTCTAAAACAAATGGTTTGATTGATTACATGAACAGACAACACAAAGGTTATTCAACCACGGAAAGAACATTTCACCTATGATTTACCAACTAGGAATTTAATTTCCTTTTTTCCTTCAGGACCTTAACAATCTGGTCAGTCTTAGCTTGCTTCGTTTGGAAATCCACCAAATATTTAATGGTTGTCTTGAGTACTGCTTGTGATTGTGATGTTTGCTTCCTCAACATGTCAACTTCATCTCTAAGTGCAGAAGCAGAATATCTTTCTACCACTAGTTTAGCCTCTAGAGCATCAGCAGTTGGCAATTCATAATGCACGATTGGGCCGGTGCCACTGTTGTGGGATGATGCAACGTCCATGGGGACCTCGCTCTTTGATCTTGGGCTAACCTGTTTTGCCATTAAAGTTCCGATTGGATGCAGAAAAGTTGAAGTTAGCAAAACATCTCGACTGGGAGTTATAACAGCAAACCAGTTAAACAAACAAGGAATTAAAGAGTTTCAATTGGATGCTGAAAAGTACAATAGTTATTAACATCATTGTAACCCGCTGTTGCAGCAGCAAAGCAGTTAAACAAACAAGTAGATATTTAAGTTAAGGCAAACAAGTAATTCTTAACAGTAAGTATCAAACACATAGATAGGCGCAGTCTACAATATGATTAACAGGTTGTGCCATTATGTAATTAGTAGCAAACTAAAATAAGCCAAGCAACGTAATTGAACAATTTTGCAATAAGTAGCTAACTAAAATTGCGAGAAGCAGGTAACTGAACTTACGCTAGTTCTTTGTACAGGCACACTGCAACTTCTTTTTCTCTTACAAGGTTGTACAAAGGAGTCCATGGCATCAATTGCTTGGATACGCAGTCCCAATACTTTGTGACACTCCAAAAAAATTTTGGTGGTTTTTTTTTCAAAAGAGCCCTTGCTTGGTTTGAAAGGAGGTCATTAAAACCCTTCCTAAAAACCATCATCTAAGTTTGCCCTCTCAAAAAAAATCCTTTTCTGGGATTTTAGTTTCTTTTAAAAAGAAAACCCTTTTAGTTTTGGGCTTTTATTTGGTTTTGATCCCTTCAAAATTTCACCATGCCTCCTATGGTAAAATTTTCCCAAAACCTCTCTTCCCACTTTGGTACAACCCTAACATTCTGTCCAAACTAATAAAATCCATTTTTGGATTTTATTCCAACTATTTCTCCTCCCAAAATAAATCTGTCTATCCTTTTGAGCCTGGGTGGATTGCAAAGCAAGTGCCCTAATGCTTTTGATTTTTGACCTCAACTCAACACCCTTGGATAGTCCTTTGTACCCACAACCCAGAACCATCTTGATCCACTCTTCTCTTGTTCAAATATTTCAAATTTCACTCACTGCAAGTTTGGACCAGATTTGCCAAATTTGGTGAAATTCATATCTACACCTCTCCAAAAATTCCACAAATATTCAGCCAGCCTCTAGATGCAACGAGAGGCCCCTCCACCAAAAACCAGCTCAAGGAAAAATCCCTACATGCCTGGATCATTCTGTCGAACACCTTGCATGCACATGCTCACAGTGTCGATCTTCAGTCACATGCTCACAGTGCGCTTGGCACTTTGCTCACGGCCTGGCTTGCTTGTCCGGAGCCTCACACGCGCGCTTGGCACCTTCCTGGCGTCAGTGGCGCCCTGGCCCGCCTGCGCCGGCATGCTTTGCGGCGGCCGGATCACCCTAGCGGCCGACAGGAAGCAGAACGACGGCATAACCCTGTTCGGCACCGCCCAAACCCCTTGGTGGCTCCGCTTGGCCATTTCCTCGCCAGCGCACGCATGCAGCACCGTGTCGTGGCGCGGCACGCACAGAGTGCGCTCCCTGCCGCCGACGGGCCCGCGCCGCCCCGTTCCGTCGAGCTCCCCTAAACCACCAAATCCCGACGTGGTTAGCACCTAAACGGAACCAGGGAACACCCACGACGACGTTCAGCCTCTGAACCCTCCCGTGCAACCACAGCGCCGCCGTAGTCACCTCGCCGGAGAACCCCGTTCTCGGCAACCGCCTCGGGGCGGCTATATATAGCACCCCGAGCTTGCTCTCGCCCCGGCACACCTTCTCTACCTCATCAGACCCCGCCCAACCACTGAACGAGCCACGAGGAGCTCTCCTTCCCCGACTCCGGCCACTCTGTTCCGCCTAGGCCCCCACCGTGATTCACTCCGGTAAGGCCATTTCCGGCGCCCTAACCTCGTCAGATACCTTCTCATACTATCGCGAGTCTAACCCCCTCACCAATTCCACATCCGCAGCTCTCTCCGGTGAAATCCACGACCACCCGAATCACCGTCCGCCGGAGCAAGCATCGCCGCCGACGTGGTACTCGCCGGCAACCACCACCACCTCCCATAGACGCGGAATGGCGCCCTAATCACGGAGGTACACTCCGATCTCCCTGCCTTGCCGTGGATCGCCGCCGGCGACCACCGCGGCTCTCGGGCGTTGACGAGCCCCGACTCCCCTGTTTGAACTTTCAAACCTGACGGGTGGGACCCGCCCGTCAGCCTCTCTTTTGTTTTTTTAAAATCGTTTGCAGAAGGCGTACTCTGGCAAATACGCTTCCTCTCTGAACCATTTTTCTGGATTCTTCTGCAAAGCTCCCTGGAAGTTTTTTGTTTCATTATAGATGGGTCCTTGGACCAAAACTCTTATAACTTTTGATCAGAAAAGTATTTTTGATTAATTATTTTTATGCTCTCTTTAGATTTTTGTCTAGTTTTTTATCATATTTATTTGGAAAATATTTGGAACACTTTTCTGTACACTCACGGTATTTACGTTGCGTACGTATTTTTCTTATACCGTAGATACCGGAGGAGGTGACGGAGCTGCAAACTTTGCACAGTTAGACTCCGGTTACTCCGAACCAGGCAAGCATCTTTGAACTCTTGATATGATGAGTGTTGTTGCATGTTTGCATTTTAGTATAGTCATGGCATGTTTCTGAACATCACTTTGCATGATATATCACATGCACATAATCGGAAAGTAGGTTTCGGAAAGCATTATGTTGTTGGATACATATTTGCAAAGCCATGTGTTGGTATGAGGATGGGTAAGATGGTAGTGTTGTGACATGCCAGTCTTATGCCAGATTATTTGACTTCCGTGTCGTCATGACACAATTCACATCCCCATTCATTCCATCCTATACTGTCACATGTTTTCCGAAAGGAATATGGCATAGTAAGTTGCAAATCGTTTTCCTGGTACACACAAAGTGGAGAGGCCGGGATGAGGGTTCCATGGCCCTGGATTAAAGCCCGTCATCCGGTCAAGGGGCATGGGTGTTTCCGGTTGGGACCGAGAGGGGGGCACCCCTTAGAGCGCGCGTATAGAAATTTGATCCCATGCTATTCGAGGTTGTGGCCTCCCCGTCTCAAAGTTTTTCTTCGACGTTGTCCAGGGTGATTCCTGGCAATGTGAGGTGAAATGGGTGTGTACTAGTTAAATGGGTTTCTACTGAAATACCGTAAACGGAACTAGTCCTTCGTGACTACGGAAATCCGTTGGCTGTGTTCAGTTCTTCCAAACTCTGCAGAGTCTCAATCTTTCAATTATCTTGTACTTTGTTCAAGTACTATAATTATCTTATCTTGTCAGGTATCAGCCTCAGTGACAAAAACTCCGGTGGGATTTATGTGTAATAAATCCGGATAAAAGATTATTCTTGTGGATGGACTAATCTCGTTATTTACATTTATTACAAAGCCCTGTCTGTGATGTCGCTCAAACGTCCGACGGTGGCATACCTGTTATTTGCTTTTGTTAAAGCCCTGTCTGTGATGTCGCTCAGACATCCGACGGTGGTATTTCTTTTAAAGCCCTGTCTGTGATGTCGCTCAGACGTCCGACGGTGGTATTTCTCTTAAAGCCCTGTCTGTGATGTCGCTCAGACGTCCGACTGTGGTATTTCTTTTAAAGCCCTTTATGTGATGTCGCTCAGACGTCCGACTGTGGCAT